>NC_092108.1:7524670-7848420 GCF_045679555.1 Salvelinus alpinus
TTGGGTTAGGGATGGGTAGATCGGGTTAGGGACAGGTAGATCGGGTTAGAGACGGGTAGATCGGGTTAGGGACGGGTAGATCGGGTTAGGGACGGGTAGATCGGGTTAGGGACGGGTAGATCGGGTTAGGGACGGGTAGATCGGGTTAGGGACGGGTGGATCGGGTTAGGGACGGGTAGATTGAGTTAGGGACGGGTAGGGTTATTTTTGTCATCAATAACTAGGGTACTGGCAGGGTATCACTAAACTGATCATTAACATTTTCAAGCGGAGCCATTTTCTCATGCTCTGCTGCGCAGTACGGTGATATCTGACTGACTAAGATCATAACATGGTGTCAGAAGCGCTTCAACCTTGTCAAATACAAGACAGGAGAGATTATTTCACAGAAAATAATAATGTTCCTTGAGTTTAGAGTGACGGAAAGTAGCTAACGGCTCTCTCGTGTCTCGTCATCGAGCAGAGCAGCCCAAGTGGAGCTGTTGCTATGGTTACTCACAGACTCAGAGTCATCATGAGTAGAGTGCATGCAGAGTGAGCTACCTGCACACAGGGAGCAAGTGACAGACAGGGAGGAGCAGCGAATGGATTTTCTGATTTCGAGTTTTGGGCCGGGCCTTAAATTTGGCAGAAGCAATCGGGCCTGAGTAGGCCTAGGTCTTAAAATGCATGCCTGTTCAGGGCTTTACGTAGTACACAAAAAACAGGGACCCGTTTTGGCTCAAAATTACTGGTTGAATTATACAAACGTTCCGGAGGCATCACTTTAAGTCATTTTCTGCAATATCACATCACACATTCAAATGAGAGTCCTCCCAAAACCTGTATTTTATGAGTACTCTCAAAGTACAATATGTCCTTTCTGAAATGCATTCTCTTACAAAAATGTACCATGGTAGTAAAATGGTGGGGGGAAAGACCAGGGTATTTTCATGTCATTATAGTGAGCAAAATAACATGATATTTGTTTCATTGTAATAGTTACCATGGTACACAAATTAACCATGGCAATACAATGAAAAAAAAGACCATGGTTTTGTACTAGCAGCATGTGGTGAAACATGAAAGCATGGTAGCTAGTTGTTTACAATGTATTATGATGGTCTGTGTCCCACCGTTGTTCAGGTAAAGTGACCAAAAACATAGTAATTTATGGTACTCACATAATTAAACGTTGACTACTCGCTCTGCAATGGCAAAGTGTAGGCCTAGTACCTTCTTAAACCCCTTAAGCTCATAGTGAAACCACAACACACATGGTTTAGTACTGCAGTGTACCTTCTTAAACCCCTTAGGCTCATAGTGAAACCACAACACACATGGTTTAGTAGAGCAGTGTACCTTCTTAAACCCCTTAAGCTCATAGTGAAACCACAACACACATGGTTTAGTAGAGCAGTGTACCTTCTTAAACCCCTTAAGCTCATAGTGAAACCACAACACACATGGTTTAGTAGAGCAGTGTACCTTCTTAAACCCCTTAAGCTCATAGTGAAACCACAACACACATGGTTTAGTAGAGCAGTGTACCTTCTTAAACCCCTTAAGCTCATAGTGAAACCACAACACACATGGTTTAGTACTGCAGTGTACCTTCTTAAACCCCTTAAGCTCATAGTGAAACCACAACACACATGGTTTAGTAGAGCAGTGTACCTTCTTAAACCCCTTAAGCTCATAGTGAAACCACAACACACATGGTTTAGTACTGCAGTGTACCTTCTTAAACCCCTTAAGCTCATAGTGAAACCACAACACACATGGTTTAGTAGAGCAGTGTACCTTCTTAAACCCCTTAAGCTCATAGTGAAACCACAACACATATGGTTTAGTAGAGCAGTGTACCTTCTTAAACCCCTTAAGCTCATAGTGAAACCACAAGACACATGGTTTAGTACTGCAGTGTACCTTCTTAAACCCCTACAACACACATGGTTTAGTACTGCAGTGTACCTTCTTAAACCCCTTAAGCTCATAGTGAAACCACAACACACATGGTTTAGTACTACAGTGTACCTTCTTAAGCTCATAGTGAAACCACAAGACACATGGTTTAGTACTGCAGTGTACCTTCTTAAACCCCTACAACACACATGGTTTAGTAGAGCAGTGTACCTTCTTAAACCTTGGGAGCTGAAGGGAGTCTGAAACCTTGAATATTTTAAATAGTTAGTTTATCTGGTATGTCTTTCCACACTACAGTTTTCAGTTGGCTCTCTCTCATTCAACTGACTTGGCTAATCTTCTACAATTCTAGACGGTCAACATGCAAAAATAATTGTTTGTAAAATTTTATTATTTATCATCTTATCTCATAGATACATTTTGTTCATGTAATTCTCAGAATATCCCTAAAAACAGCAAGTTTAACAATGTTTCCCTTTGTTTACACTCTGTGTGAACGTTCATTGGTCATGTCGCCATGACTACGACAGGCTAGTTTGACTGGACCTAACTTTAGCCTACATTAGCTTATGTACCAAAGGACTTTTATAAATTAATTAACCTATCAAAACATAATCAAAAAATAACAACAATTATATCCTTACGCTCCACTTAACTTGGTGTTTCATATCATATACTTTATAACTCGCCCACTGTGATGATAACGTTTAAAATGTTTAGTTATTCTTGTGCTTCCCTCTTCATTTTTCAGTTGGCTTAGCTCTCTCATTCAACTGACTCACCGACTAGGCAGGCTAGCGCGAGAGCAACTGTAGAGTAAATACCCAGAAGAAACCACTAGAGCGACTGGATCCCTCTCTGATCCTTTTTGCTACCATTTATCATAATTGTGCGTTACCATCTTAGAATGTATAATGCAGGTTAAAACCATTGTATATTTCCGTGATTCAGATTTATACCATGGTATAAATGTTATGTTATTAACTGGGTGGTTCGAGCCCTGAATGCTGATTGGCTGACTGCTCTAATTACTATGGTAACCAGTTTATAATAGCAGTAAGGCACCTCAGGGGTTTGTGGTATATTGCTAATATACCACGGCTAAGGGCTGTGTCCAGGTACTCTGCGTTGCATCGTGCAGAAGAACAGCACTTAGCCGTGGTATATTGGCCATGTACCACAAACCCCCGAGGCGCCTTATTGCTATTATAAACTGGTTACCATAGTAACTAGAGCAGTAAAAATACACGTTTTGTCATACCCGTGGTATACGGTCTGTGCCTTATTGGTTAATCATACAATGGTAATATGAAACATTTACAAAATAGCCCCTAAAAAATAGCCCCTAACACTCTACTCAGCAAACAGGATGCAGTCTATCACAGTGACATCCATTTATTACCAAAGCCCCATATACTACCCACCACTGCGATCTGTATGCTCTCGTTGGCTGGCCCTCACTACATATCCGTTGCCAAACCCACTGGCTCCAGGTCATCTATAAGTCTTTGCTAGGTAAAGCTCCGCCTTATCTCAGCTCACTGGTCACCATAGCAACACTCACCCGTAGCACGCGCTCCAGCAGGTACATTGCACTGGTCATCCCCAAAGCCAACACTTCCTTTGGTCGTCTTTCCTTCCAGTTCTCTGCTGCCAATGACTGGAACAAATTGCAAAAATCTCTGAAGCTGGAGTCTTATATCTCCCTCCCTAACCTTAAGCATCAGCTGTCTGAGCAGGTTACCGATCACTGTACCTGTACACAGCCAATCTGTAAATAGCACACCCGACTACCTCATCCCCATATTATTACTTACCCTCTTGCTCTTTTGCACCGCAGTATCTCTACTTGCACATCATCATCTGCACATCTATCACTCCAGTATTAATGCTAAATTGTAATTATTTTCACCTCTATGGCCTATTTATTGCCTACCTCCCTACTCTTCTACATTGCACACACTGTATATAGATTTTTCTATTTTTCTTTTCTATTGTGTTATTGACTGTACGTTTGTTTATGTGTAACTCTGTGTTGTTGTTTTTGTCGCACTGCTTTGCTTTATCTTGGCCAGGTCGCAGTTGTAAATGAGAACTTGTTCTCAACTGGCCTACTTGGTTAAATAAAGGTGAAATAAAAAAATACAAATAAAAATATTTAGGTGCTATGGCAGTACCACGGTAGTACCATCATACTTCAAGGCCAAAACCATGGTACATTTCCATGATTCAGACCCCAGTAGTACCACGGTACATTTTCATGATTCAGACCACAGTAGTACCATGGTACATTTTCATGATTCAGACCACAGTAGTACCATGGTACATTTTCATGATTCAGACCCCAGTAGTACCACGGTACATTTTCATGATTCAGACCCCAGTAGTACCATGGTACATTTCCATGATTCAGACCCCAGTAGTACCATGGTACATTTCCATGATTCAGACCCCAGTAGTACCATGGTACATTTTCATGATTCAGACCACAGTAGTAGACCACGGTACATTTTAGTAAGGGTTTTCAGTGTGGAGGTTTGTGTGGGAATAAAATGGGACAGGACACTAGTTGAGATGTACTCAGCATTTCAAAGATAGTGGCACATGATTTTCATACAATAAAACAGTGTCAAGGGTGACATTTATATGACAAGGTTTTAATGATTTGCCAAAAGAAATTTGTGTTTTCCACGGACATGAAGAAACTCAAGTAAACATTAACTGTGTCACTCTTTTTTGTTGTTGATAGCTTAGCCTTAGTTCAAACAGCGTTCTATCGCAGCACCGAACTAAAAAATACGTAACTTTCTCTTTAGAATAGTTGGGAGAGTTCCGTCTGAAACAATTGAGTGCGCCTCTGTTTCATGCAGGGGATAAATTAGGTGCGTTCATTTCGCTTGAACGTTTGCTATTTTTTGCTTAACGGTTTGTACTGAACGATAGATTTCCACCAAAACGTTCTTGAACAGACCTTGAGGTAGGTTTGGTCCCGTTTGGTGGGTGTGGTGAGATGTGACTTGAAGCAATGAATGACGTTTTTTAAAGGGCAGTGGCCAAGCTGCTGACAGCGTTTCCCAACCCCTCCCCGTGTTTTAACTGGTCGTTTAGTACAGCACCGTTTCAGTATAACTAGTTGCTTGTTCCAGAACGTAAAACGTTCCAAGGATCCCAGATTGCAAGGACCCAAATACTATATAACCGCACATCTGTTATTCAATCTTTTGCCAATACCAGTATCCACCAGTAGATGTCAGGAGAGTTACATATTAACCACTAACCTTCTCTTGAACTGTGTCCAGAGAAACATTGTTTGGGCTCTGCACTTGTTTCAGTGGTTTGGTGGTAGACTGGAATGCCTGGTCAATAACAATAACAGCCGTTTCCTCATAAACATACATGCCAGTTTGACAACTCAGTATATCAAAGTTCAGCCATGATGTCATATAGGAAGAACATGGTATGAGCATGGATAATACCAAGCACATAATACTAAGCACATAGACATATTATTATTATTATAATAATTACATATTTATATGAGCAAGCATTTGTGCATGATAATTTTCACTGGTTAAGATGTGTTGTTTACTGTCCCTGCCTTGTCATTTGAAACTCCATAGAGCTCTTTATTTATTTAACTCGGTAAGTCAGTTAAGAACAGATTCTTATTTACAATGACGGTCTTACCGGGGAACAGTGGGTTAACTGCCTTGTTCAGGGGCAGAACGACAGATATTTATTTTTTTATCTTGTTTGCTCGAGGGATTTGATTCAGCATCCTTTCAGTTACTGGCCCAACGCTCTAACCACTAGGGTACCTGCCGCCGCTCCACTCTAACCACTAGGGTACCTGCCGCCGCTCCACTCTAACCACTAGGGTACCTGCCGCCCCTCCACTCTAACCACTAGGGTACCTGCCGCCCCTCCACTCTAACCACTAGGGTACCTGCCGCCCCTCCACTCTAACCACTAGGGTACCTGCCGCCCCTCCACTCTAACCACTAGGGTACCTGCCGCCCGTCTTCAACCTCATCAGATCAAACAAAGCTTCTTGCTAGGCTTAATTTATTCATGTGTAACACTTCCTGTATCCTAAAGTTCCTGGAGGAGATATAAACGAATCCATTGCTGCTATGTCTAGTTCTTCCTTGGTCTCAGCAGGTAAGCATTGTGGGTAATGCAATGCTACACATTGGTAGTGAATGAGGTGAGTTTCCCCCTTTACAGATTAATTTATGAATGTAATGTGTAACTCCTGCACTGTAATGTCCCTTGAGAAGACAAACACAGGATACTCTAATGGCTTAGTTCTTCCTTATTCTCTCCAATGCAGCATTGTGGGTAATGCAATGTTATGCATTGGTAGTGGATGAGGTGAAATACAGTGTAAAGGCTATAAAGCCCAATGGAAAAAGTGTTATATATTTCTCCAACCCCGTGTACTGCCATGGGACATGTAGTAGCTGCCTGGTGGGTGAGAGGCTACTCTGTTCCAGCAGCTGTGTTGGGAGCTCTCTGTTGCTCGTGTTTTGCCAGCTGCAATGGGAGAGAGGGACGGAGGGCGGGTGGGCTGGAGGGAGGGAAGGAAGGAGGGAGGGAGGGATGGAGGGGGAACTGGGCGCCACACAGCCACAAAGAACAGACAGTACTGGACTAAACTTTCTCTCTCTCTCGTTGTCTGCACAGCCACAGAGTACAGTCAGTGCTGGACTGAACAAGCAGGCTTTCCTCCCTCTCCTCTCCCTCCGCTGCCTGCTGGCTAACTGCTGCCTCTGCAGTACCTCACATGGAGAAACATGTGACGCTGCTGTCTCTAACAGAAAGAACTGACTGTGCTGCAGACAGACATGCAGACATGCAGGCAGGCAGACAGCAGGATTGCTAATGTGCTATCCTGAATCAATGGAGAGATTTTAAAGAAGATATATTTAAAACTACCACACAAACAAACAAACATACACATGTACTCTTTGTCTTTCTTTCTCTCTGCACTTTTTTAATTTCACAAAATGCCTTCCTTTTGGCAACCACATCGAATCAATGCACTTAGGGCCCGATTCAGACTTGAGATAAGTTGACTTAACATGGACTTAAGTCAAAAATGTGGACTGAAGTCTATGTTATGTCTACTTATCTCAAGTCTGAATCGAGCCCTTAGTAAAGGTTGATGTTAAGTAGAATAGGTCACAGCTGCAACTGTGGCTACGTATCAACAACAATAGGCTCATTGTTCAAAGAAAAAAGTTACTCTTGAATGCAGCAGTCATACCATACTAACCCAACAGTTGGTTGCTGCCCTTTCTTTCATTCTCTAAGATCACTCTTGTAGAACAGAGCAAGGAAGAGAAGACAAGAACAGAGAGGAGAGGAGAGGAGAGGAGAGGAGAGGAGAGGAGAGGAGAGGAGAGGAGAGGAGAGGAGAGGAGAGGAGAGGAGAGGAGAGGAGAGGAGAGGAGAGGAGAGGAGACAATAGCAGAGGACTGGGAGGGGAGGAGGGGAGGGGAGAGGAAACAGGTGATTGCATAACCTAGTTAAGTCTACAGAGCTGCAGAATGACTTAATGTTGACTTGACTTCAGTTCCAACCTGCACTGTATTGTGGTGACTATAGGCTAATAGTGGACTAATGTTTGGAATGATAATTCACAGCAATATCAGTTCATCTGTAGTGTCCCCTAATTGGACAATTAGTTTGATATAGACTATAACAAGGATCATCAGCTAGATTCAGCCACGTGAAGATGTGTTCTTGAGCGGATGGTCAGGAGACTGGAAAATAATTGCAAAACATTTGTAGACTGCAAATTGACTGCAAGGCCAAACAGATACAGTAGCGTTCACCTGGATTCACCTGGTCAGTCTATGTAATTAAATGTTTTGTACGCTCAGTGTACATCTCCTTATTATGCGTGGGAATACTTGGGAACAAATTTGCCCTGCAGGCCGCCGGTTGGGGAACTCTGCACTGTACACTACAAACTACACACTATACACTACACACTACACACTACACACTCAGTGGCGACCCATCATTCGTTATTATCTACCGTAGCTTTTATTGGACTGATCATGTCAGCATCATACTTTCAAAATCTTAGCTAGCTAGCTAGACAAGCAGTCATCATCATGAATGAACTCGACCACCTACTGCCAAATCCATTTCAATCCTTGTCAAATGAAGATAAATTCTAAATAAAATGTATCGGTGCTCGTCGGCCATTGGACATAAACATTACACAACAAGTTGGAAATCGCAAATTCAACCATGAGTGGTTTGGAAGGAACCAGGGGCTAATTGCAAGCACTGCAAAGCATCACTAGCCTGCTATTCAGTGGAGAAGATGTGTGGTCCAAGTCTGGGTTTAAGGGTCTCTTTTCCAAGCTTAAAAGGATAAACATTCACATGCAAACCTGTTTATCCTACGGTTCTGACTTGGTGTCCAGGGATCGGTCCATATTCTGAATTCTGTCTCTGTACATTTCAAAAGTGCTGAACAAAATAGTTATATTGACTACGTTCGTCCTAGCTCGCTCATTAATGTCTTAATGGAAATCACGGATTGCCTCTTATGCGCTCGTCGTCCCCTTATGTCATAGTTTGTACATCTCAATTGTCAGTAGAAACCACATTTGTTTAAGCAAGTCAGCCTTATCAGCTATGTATTTTTTTAAAGGCAGTAAATGAGGCTGAATGAATTGTTTTGCTGCCAGACAAGGCTCTGCTGATAGCCAGGTGTAACGATGGTAAGGATTCACTTCATGGTCCTGAAAATAAAGGTCTGCTGTTGAGAGCTTTATTTAGACCCTAACAGTTTGTGCTCACTGTTATAGGGCAGTTAATGTATTGTTTAGTGTTGTGTTGCTGACATGAATCAACAACAACAAATGGGATAGTTTTGCCCCACCAACATCTATATGCTAAAATCACCACTGTATACACTATAGATTATACACTATAATTAAGGCCAGGAGTTTTTCCTCATCATGAAACCTGACCAGGAGAAACTCTTGACCCAGATCTAGTTGGGACCCTAGTAGTTAACACAACTCTGCTCCAGTAAACCAATGATCTCAAGACTCCAATACTGTAGGCCCCATTTGATTTTACCAGTGTGGTGGGCTGTCAATTGAGAAGGGGGTAGCTGCAGCACAATATGGCAACTGGAGTATGGGCGAGTGGGTGTGTCAAAAGGAAAGTAATGGGTGTGTAGAAATGAGTGGGTGTGTCAAAAGGAAATTTAGTGGGCGTGTAGAAAGGAGTGGGTGTGTCAAGAGGAAAGTAGTGGGCGTGTAGAAAGGAGTGGGTGTGTCAAGAGGAAAGTAGTGGGCGTGTAGAAAGGAGTGGGTGTGTCAAGAGGAAAGTAGTGGGCGTGTAGAAAGGAGTGGGTGTGTCAAGAGGAAAGGAGTGGGCGTGTAGAAAGGAGTGGGTGTGTCAAGAGGAAAGGAGTGGGCGCGTAGAAAGGAGTGGGTGTGTCAAAAGGAAAGTAGTGGGCGTGTAGAAAAGAGTGGGCGTGTAGAAAGGAGTGGGTGTGTCAAGAGGAAAGTAGTGGGCGTGTAGAAAGGAGTGGGTGTGTCAAGAGGCAAGTAGTGGGCGTGTAGAAAGGAGTGGGTGTGTCAAGAGGAAAGGAGTGGGCGTGTAGAAAGGAGTGGGTGTGTCAAGAGGAAAGGAGTGGGCGTGTAGAAAGGAGTGGGTGTGTAGAAAGGAGTGGGTGTGTGGAAAGGAGTGGGTGTGTGGAATGCGCTCTGTTAGATACTTCCCACGCCGTTGCGGGACAGTAAACAGTGCTTGACAAGTGGGAGCGAAGGACACTATGTCCCAGTGTTGTTGCCATTCATCCCCTACCCATTGAGTAGACTATATACATATCAAGGCCAGATCTAAATAATTAAATGAGTTATTTATTGTGTAGGCTGCTGTCCTGGGAAGGAAAACATTTGACACGTTAGCTCCTACCGTCGACACGACCGTGATACAGCTGCCCAGTGGGAAGCACCTCAGGTCGGGCAGCATATATACCTCAGGGGTCAGCAGGCACCTCAACATCGGAGCTGGTCGTCGGTTTTATCAACTTGTCGTGCAGCCCAATCAGCATTTGCAAAATGTCTTGAGTGGCAATGAATCTGTCCAATTAGCTGATTCGCCTTCCATACCCTCTCTCCTTTCGACACACCCACCTGCCCATACTTCGGTCGCCATATTGGGCTGCAGCTACCCGTACTTGCATCGATTAGACCGTCTTGGCCTGAGGTAAGAACAGCCCAAACCCCAACGGAGAAGAACCCAGAAATTACTAATCAGTCCTATATTAAGAATAGTATGTGGAAACTACCAGAAAGCAATTGGCAACCAAAAAATAAAACTGTTTGGCCCGAAGCTTTCTTTCAGCCAAACGCTTTTAAACTTCCTGCTACGGTGTTTGAAAGCGTGTATTTATAGTTGATTAATGGAAGACAGTGCTGGCTAGCTGCTCCAGCTGGCTGCAGATATAGTTAAGCTATGATGGCTGACCTATATTCTTTGCTCAACTCTGGACTAGGTGAGTGAGTGAGAGAGAGAGAGAGAGAGAGAGAGAGAGAGAGAGAGAGAGAGAGAGAGAGAGAGAGAGAGAGAGAGAGAGAGAGAGAGAGAGAGAGAGAGAGAGAGAGAGAGAGAGAGAGAGAGAGAGAGAGAGAGAGAGAGAGAGAGAGAGAGAGAGAGAGAGAGAGAGAGAGAGAGAGAGAGAGAGAGAGAGAGAGAGAGAGAGAGAGAGAGAGAGAGAGAGAGAGAGAGAGAGAGAGAGAGAGAGAGAGAGAGAGAGAGAGAGAGAGAGATATTGATTCATGGTCAGCCCACTAACCTGACTATCAGACCATAGAAAAATTACAGCATATCTGAAAAGGGCAGAAACAAACCACAAGGGAGAAGAACCCAGTAAATTACACCAATCAGTCCTGCAGATCAGCGTTTCCCAAACTCGGTCCTGGGGCCACCCCCTCGGGTGCACTTTTTGGGTTTTGCCTAAGCACTACTCAGCTGATTCAAATGACTAACTCATCATCAAGGTTTGATTATTTGAATCAGCTGTGCAGTGCTAGGGGGGGAAACCAAAGCCTGCACCCAGGGGGTGGTCCCAGTTTGGGAATCGCTGCTATAGATGAACTAAGAATAGTATGGAAAACTACCAAAAAGAAAATGGCAATCTAAAAATGTAATCCCTCCCAAACACATAAAATTGGAACTCCCTAAAAAAAAAAACACACAGAGAAGAATAGGCTATCCAAAAATAGTGACTTTGAATCACTTTGAATAACTATATAGAAATATAACAATGAATTCAGAACAAAAATAAATATATACAGACGTGGCCAAAAAGTTTTGAGAATGACACAAATATTAATTTCCACAAAATATGCTGCTTCAGTGTCTTTAGATATTTTTGTCAGATGTAACTATGGAATTCTGAAGTATAATTACAAGTATTTCATAAGTGTTAAAGGCTTTTATTGACAATTACATGAAGTTGATGCAAAGAGTCAATTTTTGCAGTGTTGACCCTTCTTTTTCAAGACCTCTGCAATCTGCCCTGGCATGCTGTCAATTAACTTCTGGGCCACATCCTGACTGATGGCAGCCCATTCTTGCATAATCAATGCTTGGAGTTTGTCAGAATTTGTGGGTTTTTGTTTGTCCACCCGCCTCTTGAGGATTGACCACAAGTTCTCAATGGGATTAAGGTCTGGGGAGTTTCTTGGCCATAGACCCAAAATATCGATGTTTTGTTCCCCGAGCCACTTAGTTATCACTTTTGCCTTATGGCAAGGTGCTCCATCATGCTGGAAAAGGCATTGTTTGTCACCAAACTGTTCCTGGATGGTTGGGAGAAGTTGCTCTCGGAGGATGTGTTGGTACCATTCTTTATTCATGGCTGTGTTCTTAGGCAAAATTGTGAGTGAGCCCACTCCCTTGGCTGAGAAGCAACCTGAGGGGACAGCCAATGAGAAGTAGAGGGTGATTATTCAACCTGAGGGGACAGCCAGTGAGAAGTAGAGGGTGATTATTCAACCTGAGGGGACAGCCAATGAGAAGTAGAGGGTGATTATTCAACCTGAGGGGACAGCCAATGAGAAGTAGAGGGTGATTATTCAACCTGAGGGGACAGCCAGTGAGAAGTAGATTGTGATTATTCAACCTGAGGGGACAGCCAATGAGAAGTAGAGGGTGATTATTCAACCTGAGGGGACAGCCAGTGAGAAGTAGAGGGTGATTATTCAACCTGAGGGGACAGCCAATGAGAAGTAGAGGGTGATTATTCAACCTGAGGGGACAGCCAATGAGAAGTAGAGGGTGATTATTCAACCTGAGGGGACAGCCAATGAGAAGTAGAGGGTGATTATTCAACCTGAGGGGACAGCCAATGAGAAGTAGAGGGTGATTATTCAACCTGAGGGGACAGCCAATGAGAAGTAGAGGGTGATTATTCAACCTGAGGGGACAGCCAATGAGAAGTAGAGGGTGATTATTCAACCTGAGGGGACAGCCAATGAGAAGTAGAGGGTGATTATTCAACCTGAGGGGACAGCCAGTGAGAAGTAGAGGGTGATTATTCAACCTGAGGGGACAGCCAATGAGAAGTAGAGGGTGATTATTCAACCTGAGGGGACAGCCAATGAGAAGT
Source organism: Salvelinus alpinus (assembly GCF_045679555.1). Lineage (NCBI taxonomy): Eukaryota > Metazoa > Chordata > Actinopteri > Salmoniformes > Salmonidae > Salvelinus > Salvelinus alpinus. The sequence continues at coordinate 7,537,230 of NC_092108.1, forward strand.
AGAGGGTGATTATTCAACCTGAGGGGACAGCCAGTGAGAAGTAGATTGTGATTATTCAACCTGAGGGGACAGCCAATGAGAAGTAGAGGGTGATTATTCAACCTGAGGGGACAGCCAGTGAGAAGTAGAGGGTGATTATTCAACCTGAGGGGACAGCCAATGAGAAGTAGAGGGTGATTATTCAACCTGAGGGGACAGCCAGTGAGAAGTAGATTGTGATTATTCAACCTGAGGGGACAGCCAATGAGAAGTAGAGGGTGATTATTCAACCTGAGGGGACAGCCAGTGAGAAGTAGAGGGTGATTATTCAACCTGAGGGGACAGCCAATGAGAAGTAGAGGGTGATTATTCAACCTGAGGGGACAGCCAATGAGAAGTAGAGGGTGATTATTCAACCTGAGGGGACAGCCAATGAGAAGTAGAGGGTGATTATTCAACCTGAGGGGACAGCCAATGAGAAGTAGAGGGTGATTATTCAACCTGAGGGGACAGCCAATGAGAAGTAGAGGGTGATTATTCAACCTGAGGGGACAGCCAATGAGAAGTAGAGGGTGATTATTCAACCTGAGGGGACAGCCAATGAGAAGTAGAGGGTGATTATTCAACCTGAGGGGACAGCCAGTGAGAAGTAGAGGGTGATTATTCAACCTGAGGGGACAGCCAATGAGAAGTAGAGGGTGATTATTCAACCTGAGGGGACAGCCAATGAGAAGTAGAGGGTGATTATTCAACCTGAGGGGACAGCCAGTGAGAAGTAGATTGTGATTATTCAACCTGAGGGGACAGCCAATGAGAAGTAGAGGGTGATTATTCAACCTGAGGGGACAGCCAGTGAGAAGTAGAGGGTGATTATTCAACCTGAGGGGACAGCCAATGAGAAGTAGAGGGTGATTATTCAACCTGAGGGGACAGCCAATGAGAAGTAGAGGGTGATTATTCAACCTGAGGGGACAGCCAATGAGAAGTAGAGGGTGATTATTCAACCTGAGGGGACAGCCAATGAGAAGTAGAGGGTGATTATTCAACCTGAGGGGACAGCCAATGAGAAGTAGAGGGTGATTATTCAACCTGAGGGGACAGCCAATGAGAAGTAGAGGGTGATTATTCAACCTGAGGGGACAGCCAGTGAGAAGTAGAGGGTGATTATTCAACCTGAGGGGACAGCCAATGAGAAGTAGAGGGTGATTATTCAACCTGAGGGGACAGCCAATGAGAAGTAGAGGGTGATTATTCAACCTGAGGGGACAGCCAGTGAGAAGTAGAGGGTGATTATTCAACCTGAGGGGACAGCCAATGAGAAGAAATGTGATCATCAACAGTAGTCTATTCCTGTCCTTGGTCATCCTTGTTATACGTTTACTTTGACAATGGAAGTGTTTTACTTTCCACGTCAATAAAGTATTTTGAATTGAATTAATTTTGACTCGCTCTCTCTCTCTCTCTCTCTCTCTCTCTCTCTCTCTCTCTCTCTCTCTCTCTCTCTCTCTCTCTCTCTCTCTCTCTCTCTCGTGTGTTGAGGCGACAGGAACTGGGGCAGTGTAGTTTCGCACACATGCCTCCAGCAGCTTTGTAAAAAAAAAAAACTTAGTGAGCATCTCCCTGTGCTGTGACTGTGTGGTGCTGTATCTAGGCCACGGTTGGCCCAGCTTGACGAGAGGAAGGAAAGTGGGGTACAAGAGACCGTGGCAGCCAGCTAGGCAGCAACCTGAGAGAACTGGAGAGAGACTGGAGCCCGGCTGCCTGGTTGAATGTAGCTTAACTATGAGTTATGCAACATGGTTACAGCCGTGACAGCATTGGAGAGTAACGATCTGGACTCCAAGACACTGGCTGTCTGGCTAGAGTAGCTGTCCAGAGTAGCTGGATAGAGTATCTACCTGGAGTAGCTGGATAGAGTAGCAGGATAGAGGATAGAGTAGCTGTCCGGAAGTAGCTGGATAGAGTATCTACCTGGAGTAGCTGGATAGAGTAGCAGGATAGAGTAGCTGTATAGAGTAGCTGGATAGAGGATGGAGTAGCTGTATAGAGTAGCAGGATAGAGGATAGAGTAGCTGGATAGAGGATGGAGTAGCTGTATAGAGTAGCAGGATAGAGTAGCTGTCCGGAAGTAGCTGGATAGAGTATCTACCTGGAGTAGCTGAATAGAGTAGCAGGATAGAGGATAGAGTAGCTGTATAGAGTAGCTGTCCAGAGTAGCTGGATAGAGTATCTACCTGGAGTAGCTGGATAGAGTATCTCCCTGGAGTAGTTGGATAGTAACAGGATAGAGGATAGAGTAGCAGGATAGAGTAGCTGGATAGAGGATAGAGTAGCTGTATAGAGTATCTACCTGGAGTAGCTGGATAGTAGCAGGATAGAGGATAGAGTAGCAGGATAGAGTAGCTGGATAGAGGATAGAGTAGCTGGATAGAGTAGCAGGATAGAGGATAGAGTAGCTGTATAGAGTAGCAGGATAGAGGATAGAGTAGCTGGATAGAGTATCTACCTGGAGTAGCTGGATAGAGTAGCAGGATAGAGGATAGAGTAGCTGGATAGAGGATTGAGTAGCTGTATAGAGTAGCAGGATAGAGGATAGAGTAGCTGGATAGAGGATTGAGTAGCTGTATAGAGTAGCAGGATAGAGGATAGAGTAGCTGGATAGAGTAGCAGGATAGAGGATAGAGTAGCTGTATAGAGTAGCAGGGTAGAGGATAGAGTAGCTGGATAGAGTATCTACCTGGAGTAGCTGGATAGTAGCAGGATAGAGGATAGAGTAGCAGGACAGAGTAGCTGGATAGAGGATAGAGTAGCTGTATAGAGTAGCAGGATAGAGGATAGAGTAGCTGGATAGAGTAGCAGGATAGAGGATAGAGTAGCTGGATAGAGTAACAGGATAGAGGATAGAGTAGCTGTATAGAGTAGCTGTATAGAGTAGCAGGATAGAGGATAGAGTAGCTGGATAGAGTAGCAGGATAGAGGATAGAGTAGCTGTATAGAGTAGCAGGATAGAGTAGCAGGATAGAGGATAGAGTAGCTGTATAGAGTAGCAGGATAGAGTAGCAGGATAGAGGATAGAGTAGCTGTATAGAGTAGCAGGATAGAGTAGCTGGATAGAGGATAGAGTAGCTGGATAGAGTAGCAGGATAGAGGATAGAGTAGCTGGATAGAGTAGCAGGATAGAGGATAGAGTAGCTGTATAGAGTAGCAGGATAGAGTAGCTGGATAGAGTATCTACCTGGAGTAGCTGGATAGAGTAGCAGGATAGAGGATAGAGTAGCTGGATAGAGTAGCAGGATAGAGGATAGAGTAGCTGGATAGAGTAGCAGGATAGAGTAGCAGGATAGAGGATAGAGTAGCTGTATAGAGTAGCAGGATAGAGTAGCTGGATAGAGTATCTACCTGGAGTAGCTGGATAGAGTAGCAGGATAGAGGATAGAGTAGCTGGATAGAGTAGCAGGATAGAGGATAGAGTAGCTGTATAGAGTAGCAGGATAGAGTAGCTGGATAGAGTATCTACCTGGAGTAGCTGGATAGAGTAGCAGGATAGAGGATAGAGTAACTGGATAGAGTAGCAGGATAGAGGATAGAGTAGCTGGATAGAGTAGCAGGATAGAGGATAGAGTAGCTGGATAGAGTAGAAGGATAGAGGATAGAGTAGCTGGATAGAGGATAGAGTAGCTGGATAGAGTAGCAAGATAGAGTATCTACCTGGAGTAGCTGGATAGAGTAGTTAGATAGAGTAGCAGGTTAGAGTAGCTGCTTGGGGTAGTTGGATAGAGCTGGCTAGAGTAGCTGGCTGGAGCACAGGAGAGTATGACTGGATGAGAGTTAACTAGCGAGTGTTAATCAAATCAAATCAAATGTTATTTGTCACATGAGCCGAATACAACAACCTTACAGTGAAATGCTTATTTACGAGCCCTTAACCAACACTGCAGTTTCAAGATTAATTAGTCTGTGTGTTCATTGATTGTTGAGACATTATGTGATATTGGTGAAGAAAATAGCTTTTGAAAATCACTTGATGATCATTTTGAGAAATGTGCTGTTAAAACAGGTGAGTATTATAGAAACTTCCGTGGCTAGTCCTGACCGGGATTCACAACCTGTTGTTAATAACCCACCACCTTATTGCATTTAGACCCCATTATCCTCTTGATGAGGCCACTAGGTGTTGGGTTCAAAGGTCGCTAAAGTATTCATACACTATGTGGGCTATTTGTTAGCAGTCACAACATGTCTTTGTGCTGTACTGTAAAAAAATTGAAAATAAATACACATTACAGTGTGTAGGCTTGGTGGGCCTGGCAGTCAGTCAGACAGACCATATGCAACATAACTGTGATTAGCTATAAAAAGACAGTCGACCTTTGCACAGAAGAGAGATGAAGGAGAGAGAGAAATCACTCTCTTTCTTTCTCTTTCCATCTACGGTTTCAGAAAGGCAGCTCGTCATTTTTCTTTGTTGTCGTGTTTGAAGTAGAAATGGCACTATGTCGTGTTATAAGAGTCTATAGCAGATCATATTACATGGGCATCTGGAGGCTCCTCTGCTATGAGTCATATCCTTCTCCCCCTCTCCCCCCCACTGCTCTCCACCTACTCCTTCCACACCTCCCTCTCTCTGTGGCCTCCTGGGCTAAGATACTCTCTGACTAAGGGGAAATCTGAAGCGGGAAAAGCCTCCTGTAATTGCCCTGCAGCTAAGTATGAGACATACATACTACAGTGTACTGTACTGTGGTGTACTGTACTGTGCTGTACTGTGGTGTACTGTGGTGTACTGTACTGTGGTGTATTGTACTGTGCTGTACTGTGCTGTGCTGTGCTGTACTGTGGTGTACTGTACTGTGGTGTACTGTGGTGTACTGTACTGTGGTGTATTGTACTGTGCTGTACTGTGGTGTACTGTGCTGTGCTGTACTGTGGTGTATTGCACTGTGCTGTACTGTGGTGTACTGTACTGTGGTGTATTGTACTGTGCTGTACTGTGGTGTACTGTGCTGTGCTGTACTGTGGTGTATTGTACTGTGGTGTACTGTGGTGTACTGTACTGTGGTGTATTGCACTGTGCTGTACTGTGGTGTACTGTGGTGTACTGTACTATGGTGTATTGCACTGTGCTGTACTGTGGTGTACTGTACTGTGGTGTATTGCACTGTGCTGTACTGTGGTGTACTGTGGTGTACTGCACTGTGCTGTACTGTGGTGTATTGTACTGTCTGTGGTGTATTGCACTGTGCTGTACTGTGGTGTACTGTGGTGTACTGTACTATGGTGTATTGCACTGTGCTGTACTGTGGTGTACTGTGGTGTACTGTGGTGTACTGTACTGTGGTGTATTGCACTGTGCTGTATTGTGCTGTACTGTGGTGTACTGTGGTGTACTGTGGTGTACTGTGGTGTATTGCACTGTACTGTACTGTGGTGTACTGTACTGTGGTGTATTGCGCTGTACTGTGGTGTACTGTGGTGTACTGTGGTGTATTGCACTGTGCTGTACTGTACTGTGGTGTACTGTACTGTGGTGTATTGCACTGTGCTGTACTGTGGTGTACTGTGGTGTACTGTGGTGTATTGCACTGTGCTGTACTGTGGTGTACTGTATTATACTGTATAAAAGAGGGAAACAAATTCAGAAAAAGGAAATATTGAAAAAGTACTGCATAAACTGTATTTCTACAACATGAGATAGCAGCATCAGGATATATACAGTAGTTATATATATATATATATATATGATAGGTATGAAGCAGCATCAGGATATATACAGTAGTTATATATATATATGATAGGTATGAAGCAGCATCAGGATATATACAGTAGTTATATATATATATATGATAGGTATGAAGCAGCATCAGGATATATACAGTAGTTATATACAGTAGTTATATACAGTAGTTATATATATATATATATATATATATATATATGATAGGTATGAAGCAGCATCAGGATATATACAGTAGTCATATATATATATGATAGGTATGAAGCAGCATCAGGATATATACAGTAGTTATATATATATATGATAGGTATGAAGCAGCATCAGGATATATACAGTAGTTATATATATATATGATAGGTATGAATCAGCATCAGGATATATACAGTAGTTATATATATATATGATAGGTATGAAGCAGCATCAGGATATAAACAGTAGTTATATACATATATATGATAGGTATGAAGCAGCATCAGGATATATACAGTAGTTATATATATATATATATGATAGGTATGAAGCAGCATCAGGATATATACAGTAGTTATATATATATATATGATAGGTATGAATCAGCATCAGGATATATACAGTAGTTATATATATATATATGATAGGTATGAAGCAGCATCAGGATATATACAGTAGTTATATATATATATATGATAGGTATGAAGCAGCATCAGGATATATACAGTAGTTATATATATATATATGATAGGTATGAAGCAGCATCAGGATATATACAGTAGTTATATATATATATGATAGGTATGAAGCAGCATCAGGATATAAACAGTAGTTATATATATATATATGATAGGTATGAATCAGCATCAGGATATATACAGTAGTTATATATATATATATGATAGGTATGAAGCAGCATCAGGATATATACAGTAGTTATATATATATATATGATAGGTATGAAGCAGCATCAGGATATATACAGTAGTTATATATATATATATATATGACAGGTATGAAGCAGCATCAGGATATATACAGTAGTTATATATATATATATGATAGGTATGAATCAGCATCAGGATATATACAGTAGTTATATATATATATATGATAGGTATGAAGCAGCATCAGGATATATACAGTAGTTATATATATATATATATATGACAGGTATGAAGCAGCATCAGGATATATACAGTAGTTATATATATATATATATATATATATGACAGGTATGAAGCAGCATCAGGATATATACAGTAGTTATATATATATATATATATATATATATATATATATATATATATATATATATATATATATATATATACAGTGGGGAGAACAAGTATTTGATACACTGCCGATTTTGCAGGTTTTCCTACTTACAAAGCATGTAGAGGTCTGTAATTTTTATCATAGGTACACTTCAACTGTGAGAGACGGAATCTAAAACAAAAATCCAGAAAATCACATTGTATGATTTTTAAGTAATTAATTAGCATTTTATTGCATGACATAAGTATTTGATACATCAGAAAAGCAGAACTTAATATTTAGTACAGAAACCTTTGTTTGCAATTACAGAGATCATACGTTTCCTGTAGTTCTTGACCAGGTTTGCACACACTGCAGCAGGGATTTTGGCCCACTCCTCCATACAGACCTTCTCCAGATCCTTCAGGTTTCGGGGCTGTCGCTGGGCAATACGGACTTTCAGCTCCCTCCAAAGATTTTCTATTGGGTTCAGGTCTGGAGACTGGCTAGGCCACTCCGGGACCTTGAGATGCTTCTTACGGAGCCACTCCTTAGTTGCCCTGGCTGTGTGTTGCGGGTCGTTGTCATGCTGGAAGACCCAGCCACGACCCATCTTCAATGCTCTTACTGAGGGAAGGAGGTTGTTGGCCAAGATCTCGCGATACATGGCCCCATCCATCCTCCCCTCAATACGGTGCGGTCGTCCTGTCCCCTTTGCAGAAAAGCATCCCCAAAGAATGATGTTTCCACCTCCATGCTTCACGATTGGGATGGTGTTCTTGGGGCTGTACTCATCCTTCTTCTTCCTCCAAACACGGCGAGTGGAGTTTAGACCAAAAAGCTCTATTTTTGTCTCATCAGACCACATGACCTTCACCCATTCCTCCTCTGGATCATCCAGATGGTCATTGGCAAACTTCAGACGGGCCTGGACATGCGCTGGCTTGAGCAGGGGGACCTTGCGTGCGCTGCAGTATTTTAATCCATGACGGCGTAATGTGTTACTAATGGTTTTCTTTGAGACTGTGGTCCCAGCTCTCTTCAGGTCATTGACCAGGTCCTGCCGTGTAGTTCTGGGCTGATCCCTCACCTTCCTCATGATCATTGATGCCCCACGAGGTGAGATCTTGCATGGAGCCCCAGACCGAGGGTGATTGACCGTCATCTTGAACTTCTTCCATTTTCTAATAATTGCGCCAACAGTTGTTGCCTTCTCACCAAGCTGCTTGCCTATTGTCCTGTAGCCCATCCCAGCCTTGTGCAGGTCTACAATTTTATCCCTGATGTCCTTACACAGCTTTCTGGTCTTGGCCATTGTGGAGAGGTTGGAGTCTGTTTGATTGAGTGTGTGGACAGGTGTCTTTTATACAGGTAATGAGTTCAAACAGGTGCAGTTAATACAGGTAATGAGTGGAGAACAGGAGGGCTTCTTAAAGTAAAACTAACAGGTCTGTGAGAGCCGGAATTCTTACTGGTTGGTAGGTGATCAAATACTTATGTCATGCAATAAAATGCAAATTAATTACTTAAAAATCATACAATGTGATTTTCTGGATTTTTGTTTTAGATTCCGTCTCTCACAGTTGAAGTGTACCTATGATAAAAATTACAGACCTCTACATGCTTTGTAAGTAGGAAAACCTGCAAAATCGGCAGTGTATCAAATACTTGTTCTCCCCACTGTATATGATAGGTATGAAGCAGCATCAAGATATATACAGTAGTTATATATATATATGATAGGTATGAAGCAGCATCAGGATATATACAGTAGTTATATATATATATATGATAGGTATGAAGCAGCATCAGGATATATACAGTAGTTATATATATATATATGATATTTAACCCTCTGAGTGACCTAATACTGTAGTCACAGTAGTTATCCTAATTTAACCCTCTGCGTGACCTAATGCTGTAGTCACAGTAGTTATCCTCATATAACCCTCTGAGTGACCTAATACTGTAGTCACAGTAGTTATCCTAATTTAACCCTCTGCGTGACCTAATGCTGTAGTCACAGTAGTTATCCTAATTTAACCCTCTGAGTGACCTAATACTGTAGTCACAGTAGTTATCCTCATATAACCCTCTGAGTGACCTAATGCTGTAGTCACAGTAGTTATCCTAATTTAACCCTCTGAGTGACCTAATGCTGTAGTCACAGTAGTTATCCTAATTTAACCCTCTGAGTGACCTAATGCTGTAGTCACAGTAGTTATCCTCATATAACCCTCTGAGTGACCTAATACTGTAGTCACAGTAGTTATCCTAATTTAACCCTCTGAGTGACCTAATGCTGTAGTCACAGTAGTTATCCTAATTTAACCCTCTGAGTGACCTAATGCTGTAGTCACAGTAGTTATCCTAATTTAACCCTCTGAGTGACCTAATGCTGTAGTCACAGTAGTTATCCTCATATAACCCTCTGAGTGACCTAATGCTGTAGTCACAGTAGTTATCCTCATATAACCCTCTGAGTGACCTAATGCTGTAGTCACAGTAGTTATCCTAATTTAACCCTCTGAGTGACCTAATGCTGTAGTCACAGTAGTTATCCTCATATAACCCTCTGAGTGACCTAATGCTGTAGTCACAGTAGTTATCCTCATATAACCCTCTGAGTGACCTAATGCTGTAGTCACAGTAGTTATCCTCATATAACCCTCTGAGTGACCTAATACTGTAGTCACAGTAGTTATCCTAATTTAACCCTCTGAGTGACCTAATGCTGTAGTCACAGTAGTTATCCTAATTTAACCCTCTGCGTGACCTAATGCTGTAGTCACAGTAGTTATCCTCATATAACCCTCTGAGTGACCTAATGCTGTAGTCACAGTAGTTATCCTAATTTAACCCTCTGAGTGACCTAATGCTGTAGTCACAGTAGTTATCCTCATATAACCCTCTGAGTGACCTAATACTGTAGTCACAGTAGTTATCCTAATTTAACCCTCTGAGTGACCTAATGCTGTAGTCACAGTAGTTATCCTAATTTAACCCTCTGAGTGACCTAATGCTGTAGTCACAGTAGTTATCCTAATTTAACCCTCTGAGTGACCTAATGCTGTAGTCACAGTAGTTATCCTCATATAACCCTCTGAGTGACCTAATGCTGTAGTCACAGTAGTTATCCTCATATAACCCTCTGAGTGACCTAATGCTGTAGTCACAGTAGTTATCCTAATTTAACCCTCTGAGTGACCTAATGCTGTAGTCACAGTAGTTATCCTCATATAACCCTCTGAGTGACCTAATGCTGTAGTCACAGTAGTTATCCTCATACAGTGGGGAGAACAAGTATTTGATACACTGACGATTTTGCAGGTTTTCCTACTTACAAAGCATGTAGAGGTCTGTAATTTTTATCATAGGTACACTTCAACTGTGAGAGAAGGAATCTAAAACAAAAATCCAGAAAATCACATTGTATGATTTTTAAGTAATTAATTTGCATTTTATTGCATGACATAAGTATTTGATACATCAGCAAAGCAGAACTTAATATTTGGTACAGAAACCTTAGTTTGCAATTACAGAGATCATACGTTTCCTGTAGTTCTTGACCAGGTTTGCACACACTGCAGCAGGGATTTTGGCCCACTCCTCCATACAGACCTTCTCCAGATCCTTCAGGTTTCGGGGCTGTCGCTGGGCAATACGGACTTTCGGCTCCCTCCAAAGATTTTCTATTGGGTTCAGGTCTGGAGACTGGCTAGGCCACTCCAGGACCTTGAGATGCTTCTTACGGAGCCACTCCTTAGTTGCCCTGGCTGTGTGTTTCGGGTCGTTGTCATGCTGGAAGACCCAGCCACGACCCATCTTCAATGCTCTTACTGAGGGAAGGAGGTTGTTGGTCAAGATCTCGCGATACATGGCCCCATCCATCCTCCCCTCAATACGGTGCAGTCGTCCTGTCCCCTTTGCAGAAAAGCATCCCCAAAGAATGATGTTTCCACCTCCATGCTTCACGGTTGGGATGGTGTTCTTGGGGTTGTACTCATCCTTCTATTCCTCCAAACACGGCGAGTGGAGTTTAGAGCAAAAAGCTCTATTTTTGTCTCATCAGACCACATGACCTTCTCCCATTCCTCCTCTGGATCATCCAGATGGTCATTGGCAAACTTCAGACGGGCCTGGACATGCGCTGGCTTGAGCAGGGGGACCTTGCGTGCGCTGCAGGATTTTAATCAATGACGGCGTAGTGTGTTACTAATGGTTTTCTTTGAGACTGTGGTCCCAGCTCTCTTCAGGTCATTGACCAGGTCCTGCCGTGTAGTTCTGGGCTGATCCCTCACATTCCTCATGATCATTGATGCCCCACGAGGTGAGATCTTGCATGGAGCCCCAGACCGAGGGTGATTGACCGTCATCTTGAACTTCTTCCATTTTCTAATAATTGTGCCAACAGTTGTTGCCTTCTCACCAAGCTGCTTGCCTATTGTCCTGTAGCCCATCCCAGCCTTGTACAGGTCTACAATTTATCCCTGATGTCCTTACACAGCTCTCTGGTCTTGGCCATTGTGGAGAGGTTGGAGTCTGTTTGATTGAGTGTGTGGACAGGTGTCTTTTATACAGGTAACGAGTTCAAACAGGTGCAGTTAATACAGGTAATGAGTGGAGAACAGGAGGACTTCTTAAAGAAAAACTAACAGGTCTGTGAGAGCCGGAATTCTTACTGGTTGGTAGGTGATCAAATACTTATGTCATGCAATAAAATGCAAATTAATTACTTAAAAATCATACAATGTGATTTTCTGGATTTTTGTTTTAGATTCCGTCTCTCACAGTTGAAGTGTACCTATGATAAAAATTACAGACCTCTACATGCTTTGTAAGTAGGAAAACCTGCAAAATCGGCAGTGTATCAAATACTTGTTCTCCCCACTGTATAACCCTCTGAGTGACCTAATGCTGTAGTCACAGTAGTTATCCTCATATAACCCTCTGAGTGACCTAATACTGTAGTCACAGTAGTTATCCTAATTTAACCCTCTGAGTGACCTAATGCTGTAGTCACAGTAGTTATCCTAATTTAACCCTCTGCGTGACCTAATGCTGTAGTCACAGTAGTTATCCTCATATAACCCTCTGAGTGACCTAATGCTGTAGTCACAGTAGTTATCCTAATTTAACCCTCTGAGTGACCTAATGCTGTAGTCACAGTAGTTATCCTCATATAACCCTCTGAGTGACCTAATGCTGTAGTCACAGTAGTTATCCTCATATAACCCTCTGAGTGACCTAATGCTGTAGTCACAGTAGTTATCCTAATTTAACCCTCTGAGTGACCTAATGCTGTAGTCACAGTAGTTATCCTCATATAACCCTCTGAGTGACCTAATACTGTAGTCACAGTAGTTATCCTAATTTAACCCTCTGAGTGACCTAATGCTGTAGTCACAGTAGTTATCCTAATTTAACCCTCTGAGTGACCTAATGCTGTAGTCACAGTAGTTATCCTAATTTAACCCTCTGAGTGACCTAATGCTGTAGTCACAGTAGTTATCCTCATATAACCCTCTGAGTGACCTAATGCTGTAGTCACAGTAGTTATCCTCATATAACCCTCTGAGTGACCTTATGCTGTAGTCACAGTAGTTATCCTAATTTAACCCTCTGAGTGACCTAATGCTGTAGTCACAGTAGTTATCCTCATATAACCCTCTGAGTGACCTAATGCTGTAGTCACAGTAGTTATCCTCATATAACCCTCTGAGTGACCTAATGCTGTAGTCACAGTAGTTATCCTAATTTAACCCTCTGAGTGACCTAATGCTGTAGTCACAGTAGTTATCCTAATTTAACCCTCTGAGTGACCTAATGCTGTAGTCACAGTAGTTATCCTCATATAACCCTCTGAGTGACCTAATGCTGTAGTCACAGTAGTTATCCTCATATAACCCTCTGAGTGACCTAATGCTGTAGTCACAGTAGTTATCCTAATTTAACCCTCTGAGTGACCTAATGCTGTAGTCACAGTAGTTATCCTCATATAACCCTCTGAGTGACCTAATACTGTAGTCACAGTAGTTATCCTAATTTAACCCTCTGAGTGACCTAATGCTGTAGTCACAGTAGTTATCCTAATTTAACCCTCTGAGTGACCTAATGCTGTAGTCACAGTAGTTATCCTAATTTAACCCTCTGAGTGACCTAATGCTGTAGTCACAGTAGTTATCCTCATATAACCCTCTGAGTGACCTAATGCTGTAGTCACAGTAGTTATCCTCATATAACCCTCTGAGTGACCTAATGCTGTAGTCACAGTAGTTATCCTAATTTAACCCTCTGAGTGACCTAATGCTGTAGTCACAGTAGTTATCCTCATATAACCCTCTGAGTGACCTAATGCTGTAGTCACAGTAGTTATCCTCATATAACCCTCTGAGTGACCTAATGCTGTAGTCACAGTAGTTATCCTAATTTAACCCTCTGAGTGACCTAATGCTGTAGTCACAGTAGTTATCCTAATTTAACCCTCTGAGTGACCTAATGCTGTAGTCACAGTAGTTATCCTCATATAACCCTCTGAGTGACCTAATGCTGTAGTCACAGTAGTTATCCTCATATAACCCTCTGAGTGACCTAATGCTGTAGTCACAGTAGTTATCCTCATATAACCCTCTGAGTGACCTAATGCTGTAGTCACAGTAGTTATCCTCATATAACCCTCTGAGTGACCTAATGCTGTAGTCACAGTAGTTATCCTAATTTAACCCTCTGAGTGACCTAATGCTGTAGTCACAGTAGTTATCCTCATATAACCCTCTGAGTGACCTAATGCTGTAGTCACAGTAGTTATCCTAATTTAACCCTCTGAGTGACCTAATGCTGTAGTCACAGTAGTTATCCTCATATAACCCTCTGAGTGACCTAATGCTGTAGTCACAGTAGTTATCCTCATATAACCCTCTGAGTGACCTAATGCTGTAGTCACAGTAGTTATCCTAATTTAACCCTCTGAGTGACCTAATGCTGTAGTCACAGTAGTTATCCTCATATAACCCTCTGAGTGACCTAATGCTGTAGTCACAGTAGTTATCCTCATATAACCCTCTGAGTGACCTAATGCTGTAGTCACAGTAGTTATCCTAATTTAACCCTCTGAGTGACCTAATGCTGTAGTCACAGTAGTTATCCTAATTTAACCCTCTGAGTGACCTAATGCTGTAGTCACAGTAGTTATCCTCATATAACCCTCTGAGTGACCTAATGCTGTAGTCACAGTAGTTATCCTCATATAACCCTCTGAGTGACCTAATGCTGTAGTCACAGTAGTTATCCTAATTTAACCCTCTGAGTGACCTAATGCTGTAGTCACAGTAGTTATCCTCATATAACCCTCTGAGTGACCTAATACTGTAGTCACAGTAGTTATCCTAATTTAACCCTCTGAGTGACCTAATGCTGTAGTCACAGTAGTTATCCTAATTTAACCCTCTGAGTGACCTAATGCTGTAGTCACAGTAGTTATCCTAATTTAACCCTCTGAGTGACCTAATGCTGTAGTCACAGTAGTTATCCTAATTTAACCCTCTGAGTGACCTAATACTGTAGTCACAGTAGTTATCCTAATTTAACCCTCTGAGTGACCTAATGCTGTAGTCACAGTAGTTATCCTAATTTAACCCTCTGAGTGACCTAATGCTGTAGTCACAGTAGTTATCCTCATATAACCCTCTGAGTGACCTAATACTGTAGTCACAGTAGTTATCCTCATATAACCCTCTGAGTGACCTAATGCTGTAGTCACAGTAGTTATCCTCATATAACCCTCTGAGTGACCTAATGCTGTAGTCACAGTAGTTATCCTCATATAACCCTCTGAGTGACCTAATGCTGTAGTCACAGTAGTTATCCTAATTTAACCCTCTGAGTGACCTAATGCTGTAGTCACAGTAGTTATCCTAATTTAACCCTCTGAGTGACCTAATACTGTAGTCACAGTAGTTATCCTAATTTAACCCTCTGAGTGACCTAATGCTGTAGTCACAGTAGTTATCCTAATTTAACCCTCTGAGTGACCTAATGCTGTAGTCACAGTAGTTATCCTCATATAACCCTCTGAGTGACCTAATACTGTAGTCACAGTAGTTATCCTAATTTAACCCTCTGAGTGACCTAATGCTGTAGTCACAGTAGTTATCCTCATATAACCCTCTGAGTGACCTAATGCTGTAGTCACAGTAGTTATCAGTAGAGAAGGGGAACAACTGAATATGGGTAAACCATAGTTGTCTCTCTGTCATTTTGCCTTGAGGTCAGGAACAGTACTGTTTCCAATGAGAACCAGAGGATTTGGATGCACAGGAGATTCCCTTAACGGTGTAGACTTATAGTCTGTATGCTCGTGTCACAACAGGACACCTATACCGTGAGGTGAAGACGCATACACACACGCACGCACACGCGCACCGCACGCGCGCGCGCGCACACACACGTATACACACACAACACCCTCCAGGCATCAGGCGGTCTCTTGTTTTGGGGGGTTGCCGGGCAGACTTTAGTCTGCAGATTTTCCTCTGCTCCCTCCTGTCTCAATAGTTCTATTGTCGCCTAGAGTGGGGGTGGAAGTCTCTCTCTCGCTCTGTGTGTCTCTCTCTCTCTCTCTCTCTCTCTCTCTCTCTCTCTCTCTTTCTCCCTCTCTCTCTGTCTTTCCCCCACCCTCTCTCTCACACCCTCTCGCCCACCCTCTCTCTTTCCCACCTTCTCTCTCTCCCACCTTCTCTCACTCACTCCACCCCTCTCTCTCTCTCTCTCTCTCTCTCACCTTCTCTCTTTCCCACATTCACTCACTCCCACCCTCTCTGTCTCTCACCTTCTCTCTTTCCCACCCTCTCTCACTCTCTCCCACCCTCTCTCACTCCCACCTTCTCTCACTCTCTCGTATCCTCTCTCTCCCACCCTCTCTCTCTCCCACCTTCTCTCTTTCCAACCCTCTCTCTTTTCCACCCTCTCTCTTTCCCACCCTCTCTCACTCTCTCCCACCCTCTCTCACTCTCTCCAACCCTCTCTCACTCTCTCCAACCCTCTCTCACCCTCTCTCTCCCACCCTCTCTCACTCACTCCCACCCTCTCTCTTTCCCACCCTCTCTCTCTCCCACCTTCTCTCTTTCCCACCCCCTCTCACTCTCTCCCACCCTCTCTCTCTCACTCTCTCACACCCTATCTCACTCTCTCGTACCCTCTCTCTCTCACCCTCTCTCACTCACTCCCACTCTCTCTCTCCAACCCTCTCTCTCTCCCACCCTCTCTCACTCTCTCCCACCCTCTCTCTCTCCCACCCTCTCTCACTCACTCCCACCCTCTCTCTCTCCCACCTTCTCCCTCCCACCCTCTCTCACTCTCTCCCACCCTCTCTCACTCTCTCCAACCCTCTCTCTCTCCCACCCTCTCTCTCTCTCTCCCACCTGCTCTCTCCCCCACCCTCTCTCCTTCCCACCCTTTCTCTCCAACCCTCACTCTCTCCAACCCTCTCTCTCTCCCACCCTCTCTCCCTCTCTCCCACCCTCTCTCCCTCTCTCCCACCCTCCTCTCTCCCACCCTCTCTCTCTCCCACCCTCTCTCTCTCCCACCCTCTCTCTCTCCCACCCTCTCTCACTCACTCCCACCCTCTCTCTCTCCCACCCTCTCTCTCTCCCACCCTCTCTCTCTCCCACCCTCTCTCACTCTCTCACACCCTCTCTCACTCCACCTTCTCTCACTCTCTCGTATCCTCTCTCTCTCCAACCCTCTCTCTCTCCCACCCTCTCTCTTTCCCACCCTCTCTCTCTCCCACCTTCTCTCTTTCCCACCCCCTCTCACTCTCTCCCACCCTCTCTCTCTCACTCTCTCACACCCTCTCTCACTCTCTCGTACCCTCTCTCTCTCCCACCCTCTCTCACTCACTCCCACCCTCTCTCTCTCCCACCCTCTCTCTCTCCCACCCTCTCTCACTCACTCCCACCCTTTCTCTCTCCAACCCTCTCTCTCTCCCACCCTCTCTCACCCTCTCTCACTCTCTCCAACCCTCTCTCCCTCCCATCCTCTCTCACTCACTCCCACCCTCTCTCTCTCCCACCCTCTCTCTCTCCCACCCTCTCTCACCCACTCCCACCCTCTCTCTCTCCCACCCTCTCTCACTCTCTCCCACCCTCTCTCTCTCACTCCAACCCTCTCTCTCTCCCACCTTCTCTCTTTCCCACCCTCTCTCACTCTCTCCAACCCTCTCTCTCTCCCACCCTCTCTCTCTCTCTCTCCCACCTGCTCTCTCTCCCACCCTCTCTCCTTCCCACCCTTTCTCTCCAACCCTCTCTCTCTCCCACCCTCTCTCTCTCCCAACCCTCTCTCTCTCTCCACCCTCTCTCTCTCCCTCCCTCTCTCACTCTCTCCCACCCTCTCTCTCTCCCACCCTCTCTCTCTCCCACCCTCTCTCCCACCCTCTCTCTCTCACTCCAACCTGCTCTCTCTCCCACCTTCTCTCACTCCCACCCTCTCTCACTCTCTCCAACCCTCACTCTCTCCCACCCTCTCTCTCTCTCTCTCCCACCTGCTCTCTCTCCCACCCTCTCTCCTTCCCACCCTTTCTCTCCAACCCTCTCTCTCTCCAACCCTCTCTCTCTCCCACCCTCTCTCACTCTCTCCAACCCTCTCTCTCTCCACCCCTCTCTCTCTCCCACCCTCTCTCTCTCCCACCTTCTCTCTCTCCCACCCTCTCTCTCTCCCACCCTCTCTCACTCCCACCTTCTCTCTCTCCCACCCTCTCTCTCTCTCTCTCCAACCCTCTCTCTCTCCAACCCTCTCTCTCTCCCACCCTCTCTCTCTCTCTCCAACCCTCTCTCTCTCCCGCCCTCTCTCTCTCTCTCTCCCACCTGCTCTCTCTCCCACCCTTTCTCCTTCCCACCCTTTCTCTCCAACCCTCTCTTTCTCCAACCCTCTCTCTCTCTCACCCTCTCTCACTCTCTCCAACCCTCTCTCTCTCCAACCCTCTCTCTCTCCCACCTTCTCTCTCTCCCACCCTCTCTCACTCTCTCCAACCCTCTCTCTCTCCCACCTGCTCTCTTTCCCACCCTCTCTCTCTCCCACCCTCTCTCTCTCTCCCACCCTCTCTCTCTCCCACCTTCTCTCTTTCCCAATGTCTCTCTCTCCCTCCTTCTTTCGTCCCCCCCCCCTCTCTCCCCACCAGGTATATAAGCAGTTTATAATCATACCTTTAAGTAAAGTTGATGATGTCATAATAGCACGCATGCAATCCTCGTGAGCAGCGTGAGCTGTTACTTTGTCAAGCAGCTGGAGGAACATTCTACTCTAGTGTACCAAATTGCACCCTATTCACTATATAGTGCACTACTTTTGACCAGGGTCCATAGGCTCATAGGGCTCTAGTCAAAAGTAGTGCACTATATACTTAATAGGCTACCATTTGGGAGGCATTCTCTGTCTTTGTATCTCTGCCTTACATGTGACCTCTATGGTCGGCTGCTTGGACATGGGGCTCAGCTCACTCCTCTCTGCAGTCAAAACAGGAACATGTTGTACGATTATCCTTAAAAAGCTCAGTGAGCAGGGATGGAGGGAGGCAGGTAGGGCAGTAGGGAGGCAGAGAAGGAGGGAGGGAGGCAGAGAGCGAGGGAGGCAGAGCGGGAGGATGAGAGGCAGGGAGGCAGAGAGGGAGGGAGGATGAGAGGGAGGATGAGAGGCAGGGAGGGAGAAAGAGAGAGAGAGAGGGAGGTAGGCAGAGAGAGAGGGGGATGGAGGCAGAGTGGGGAGGTAGGCAGAGAGAGAGGGGGGAGGGAGGCAGAGAGGGAGGGAGGCAGAGAGGGAGGACAAGGGAGGGAGGCAGAGAGGTTAGGGAGGGAGGCAGAGAGAGGGAGGTAGGCAGAGAGAGAAGGGGAGGAAGGCAGAGAGGGAGGGAGGTAGGCATAGAGAAAGGGGGGAGGGAGGCAGAGAGGGAGGACGAGAGGCAGGGAGGGAGACAGGGAAGGAGGCAGAGAGGCAGGGAGGGAGGGAGAAAGAGAGGGAATCAGGGAGGCAGAGAGGCAGGGAGGGAGGGAGACAGAGAGGCAGGGATAGAGGGAGTCAGGGAGGCAGAGAGGCAGGGAGAGAAGGAGTCAGGGAGGCAGAGAGGCAGGAAGGGAGGAAGGCAGAGAGGCAGGGGGATGGAGGCAGAGAGGCAGGGAGAGAGGGAGAAAGAGAGGGAGGCAGAGAGGCAGGGAGGGAGGGAGGCAGAGAGGCACGGAGACCGAGAGGGAGGCAGAGAGGCAGGGAGACCGAGAGGGAGGCAGAGAGGCAGGGAGACCGAGAGAGAGGCAGGGAGGCAGAGGGGGAGGCAGAGAGGGAGGCAGAGAGGCAGGGAGACCGAGAGGGAGGCAGAGAGTCAGGGAGGCAGAGAGGGAGGCAGAGAGTCAGGGAGGCAGAGAGGGAGGTAGAGAGGCAGGGAGGCAGTGGACTGACAAATGTAAATCCTGTTATAGTTTCCGTTTGTAGTTATACAGAAAACAGTTTTACTTAATTTTCCATGATCTAATTTATACTCCATTGTCATGTCTGTTTGGACAACTTTGGTTCTGTACTTAGTTTAGCTTGTTTGTGTACAATAGCTTCATCACACAGTGGTAGACTAAAACATCGTGGCGACGTTTTGGTCATATCCACCACTGTCTGAGGTTGTTTCACTTTCTTAATCACTTTTTTCTTAAACATTTATTGGCATGGAAACATTTGTTAACAATGCCAAAGCAAGTGAAGTAGATAATAAACTAAAGTGAAATAAACAATACAAATTAACAGTAAACATTACACTCACAAAAGTTTTAAAAGAATAAAAGACATTTAAAATATCATAATATGTACAGTGGGGAGAACAAGTATTTGATACACTGCCGATTTTGCAGGTTTTCCTACTTACAAAGCATGTAGAGGTCTGTAATTTTTATCATAGGTACACTTCAACTGTGAGAGACGGAATCTAAAACAAAAATCCAGAAAATCACATTGTATGATTTTTAAGTAATTAATTTGCATTTTATTGCATGACATAAGTATTTGATCACCTACCAACCAGTAAGAATTCCGGCTCTCACAGACCTGTTAGTTTTTCTTTAAGAAGCCCTCCTGTTCTCCACTCATTACCTGTATTAACTGCACCTGTTTGAACTCGTTACCTGTATAAAAGACACCTGTCCACACACTCAATCAAACAGACTCCAACCTCTCCACAATGGCCAAGACCAGAGAGCTGTGTAAGGACATCAGGGATCAAATTGTAGACCTGCACAAGGCTGGGATGGGCTACAGGACAATAGGCAAGCAGCTTGGTGAGAAGGCAACAACTGTTGGCGCAATTATTAGAAAATGGAAGAAGTTCAAGATGACGGTCAATCACCCTCGGTCTGGGGCTCCATGCAAGATCTCACCTCGTGGGGCATCAATGATCATGAGGAAGGTGAGGGATCAGCCCAGAACTACACGGCAGGACCTGGTCAATGACCTGAAGAGAGCTGGGACCACAGTCTCAAAGAAAACCAATAGTAACACACTACGCCGTCATGGATTAAAATCCTGCAGTGCACGCAAGGTCCCTCTGCTCAAGCCAGCGCATGTCCAGGACCGTCTGAAGTTTGCCAATGACCATCTGGATTATCCAGAGGAGGAATGGGAGAAGGTCATGTGGTCTGATGAGACAAAAATTGAGTTTTTTGGTCTAAACTCCACTCGCCGTGTTTGGAGGAAGAAGAAGGATGAGTACAACCCCAAGAACACCATCCCAACCGTGAAGCATGGAGGTGGAAACATCATTCTTTGGGGATGCTTTTCTGCAAAGGGGACAGGACGACTGCACCGTATTGAGGGGAGGATGGATGGGGCCATGTATCGCGAGATCTTGGCCAACAACCTCCTTCCCTAAGTAAGAGCATTGAAGATGGGTCATGGCTGGGTCTTCCAGCATGACAACGACCCGAAACACACAGCCAGGGCAACTAAGGAGTGGCTCCGTAAGAAGCATCTCAAGGTTCCGGAGTGGCCTAGCCAGTCTCCAGACCTGAACCCAATAGAAAATCTTTGGAGGGAGCTGAAAGTCCGTATTGCCCAGCGACAGCCCCGAAACCTGAAGGATCTGGAGAAGGTCTGTATGGAGGAGTGGGCCAAAATCCCTGCTGCAGTGTGTACAAACCTGGTCAAGAACTACAGGAAACGTATGATCTCTGTAATTGCAAACAAAGGTTTCTGTACCAAATATTAAGTTCTGCTTTTCTGATGTATCAAATACTTATGTCATGCAATAAAATGCTAATTAATTACTTAAAAATCATACAATGTGATTTTCTGGATTTTTGTTTTAGATTCCGTCTCTCACAGTTGAAGTGTACCTATGATAAAAATTACAGACCTCTATATGCTTTGTAAGTAGGAAAACCTGCAAAATCGGCAGTGTATCAAATACTTGTTCTCCCCACTGTATATATACAGTGTTGTAACGATGTGCAAATTGTTAAAGTTTAAAAGGGAAAATAAATAAACATAAATATGGGTTGTATTTACAATGGTGTTTGTTCTTCACTGGTTGCCCTTTTCTTGTGGCAACAGGTCACACATCTCTCTCTCTCTCTCTCTCTCTCTCTCTGTCTCTCTCTCTCTCTCTCTCTCTCTCTCTCTCTCTCTCTTACGGCAATATGCTGACAGCACCAGCTGAAACTGGTTTGTAAACATGCTGAGGCACAGGGTTAGTGACCTTTGAACTCAGAGACAGCAGACCCCTCCCCTCCTTTACCCCTCAGGAGAGGACTGTCTGCAGAGTGTGGGAGTAGAAAAACTACCTAGCAACAAGCTGACTAATCAACCACACTGTCAACATAATCTTGGTTTCATAATAACATGTATCAACTAAATTGTAATAGTATGAGTTTATTTAATATCATGACAATGAGAGAGAGAGACATTTTGTGTTGCACCTTTTAATCACACTATGGGTTTGGGGTAGAGTGTACCCCATGGCTTTCCCTAACCCAATCCATTACCTACCACAACTGTTTTCCGCTCTATGACCAATCCAATGAGCTGAATATGGAGCTTTGAAATCACAATGTCTACATCTGAGAAGGCAACACACACACATCATTAAACAGAACAGTAGGCCACTTATTATATCTCTCTATGTGTCATCGGCAAGGCATGAAGACAGCGGCAGAATAGTCTATTATATTCTATCTGGACCGATAAGGTAATGCAGGAAGCTGTAGGCAGTAGCAGAACGTGAACAGCAGCAGGAAGAATTGTGTGTCGCTCCCCTTTCCTGTGTGACCGCCTGCGTCAGCGTCGCGCAGTGGGAGTTTTCCGCTGACGAACACACGGTTGATGTGCGCACTACACTACAGTAGGCTAGTCCAGAGAGACAAGAGAGCAGACACCGTCAGCGATCCAGTGCCACGGAGAAACAAAAACCTTGACGCGTTTATAAAACCGTCAAGTTAATAACTGATCTGTTGAATTTAGGAGATGGTGATCTCATATTCTTGGTGAGTAGCCTAACTAATGACCGTGTCTTTTGATCTGTTTAGTGGCAAAGCTAAAACATATTTCAACATCAGCGGTTTTGTAACCAGTCATTAATGCTGAGTGTTTGATAAGCCTCTTTGTGTGGGGGGAAAGTTGTCTTAAAGTTATATAAGAAGTAACAAAAAAGCGGACAACTATTTAATGTTTTTTTTATTTATTATTAGACTACACGAATGTCAAAAAGATAAGCAGAATAATATATTGTTTTTCGGCTTTAAGTTTGGTTTTGGTTGTATGGAAGCTATTTATATCGACAAAAATCTTTTGATCGTGTTTTCCAGTAGTTGTTTTGCTTGCTGTAGCCTAGTTGGGTCTTGTAATAGAGACCCCAAATAGCAACAGCTGAGTGTGACTGGGCTGACCAGCACAATGTTTTCATTGTAAAGGCCTAATTACCGAACACATGAAGCTCGCGGAGTGACGAGGTCAGCGGCGGAAGTTGGGTCGCGTTTATAACGGGATGGAAGCCAAATAGTGAGGCAGTGGGTACTTAGTAGTAGTGGCAATTTGAGTAAAATATTGGTTGGTGTGTGTGTGTGTGTGTGTGTGTGTGTGTGTGTGTGTGTGTGTGTGTGTGTGTGTGTGTGTGTGTGTGTGTGTGTGTGTGTGTGTGTGTGTGTGTGTGTGTGTGTGTGTGTGTGCGTGTGTGTGTTGCACAGTGCTATGCAACACTGCAATTCAGGTATTTCTGCTGCTGTGAGTCATTGAATTATTTATATTAGTCACACACACACGCACACGCACACGCACACACCCACCTGTACACTCACCATTAAATTTGACCTGAGTGAGAGGGGATGTCAAGGAACAGAATGTCTCTTGGAGAGATTTTCATAAAACTGCAGAAGAAAACCATAAGTCATTCTGAAACAACACACATAATCTATTTAAGCAATAAGGCCGGAGGAGGTGTGGTATCAGGTCAATATACCACGGCTAAGGATGGTTCTTATGCACAATGCAACACGGTGTGCCTGGATACAGACCTTAGCCTTGGTATATTGGTCGGGATACCACCATCCCAGAGGTGCCTTATCGCTATTGTAAACTGGTTACTAACATAATTAGAAAAGTAAACAAGTCATTTTGTCTCATACCCATGGAAAATTGTCTGATATACCACAGCTTTCATCCAATCAGCATCCAGGATCCAATTTACCCGGGGGTATAAATAGACATATTGTAGTGCACCTTTTGCAATCACTACAAATGTATAATACAGTTAGTCATACAACCAAACATGAGCTGCTTCCTTCTCTGTAGAAACGGTGTGTTATTTATTTGAACACCAAGACAAATTCCTAGCAACCATGTGTTATATAAATGTTTTCAGAGTCTTCACTGCCTTGTCCTAGTTATATTTGTGAGTATGACACTAATTCTTCCTAGTAGTATATACCTCTTATTCCTTCCTAGTACTACATACCTCTTAATTCTTCCTAGTACTACATTCCTCTTAATTCTTCCTAGTAGTACATTCCTCTTAATTCTTCCTAGTACTACATACCTCTTAATCCTTCCTAGTAGTAGATACCTCTTATTCCTTCCTAGTACTACATACCTCTTAATTCTTCCTAGTACTACATTCCTCTTAATTCTTCCTAGTACTACATTCCTCTTAATTCTTCCTAGTACTACATACCTCTTAATCCTTCCTAGTAGTAGATACCTGTTATTCCTTCCTAGTAGTACATTCCTCTTAATCCTTCCTAGTAGTAGATACCTCTTAATCCTTCCTAGTAGTAGATACCTCTTAATTCTTCCTAGTAGTACATTCCTCTTAATCCTTCCTAGTAGTAGATACCTCTTAATCCTTCCTAGTAGTAGATACCTCTTATTCCTTCCTAGTAGTAGATACCTCTTAATCCTTCCTAGTAGTAGATACCTCTTAATCCTTCCTAGTAGTAGATACCTCTTAATCCTTCCTAGTAGTAGATACCTCTTAATCCTTCCTAGTAGTAGATACCTCTTAATCCTTCCTAGTAGTAGATACCTCTTAATCCTTCCTAGTAGTAGATACCTCTTAATTCTTCCTAGTAGTACATTCCTCTTAATCCTTCCTAGTAGTAGATACCTCTTAATCCTTCCTAGTAGTAGATACCTCTTATTCCTTCCTAGTAGTAGATACCTCTTATTCCTTCCTAGTAGTACATACCTCTTAATTCTTCCTAGTAGTAGATACCTCTTAATCCTTCCTAGTAGTAGATACCTCTTAATCCTTCCTAGTAGTAGATACCTCTTAATCCTTCCTAGTAGTAGATACCTCTTAATCCTTCCTAGTAGTAGATACCTCTTAATCCTTCCTAGTAGTAGATACCTCTTAATCCTTCCTAGTAGTAGATACCTCTTATTCCTTCCTAGTAGTACATTCCTCTTAATTCTTCCTAGTAGTACATTCCTCTTAATTCTTATATTTACATTTACATTTAAGTCATTTAGCAGACGCTCTTATCCAGAGCGACTTACAAATTGGTGCATTCACCTTATGATATCCAGTTCTTCCTAGTAGTACATTCCTCTTAATCCTTCCTAGTAGTAGATACCTCTTAATCCTTCCTAGTAGTATATACCTCTTAATTCTTCCTAGTAGTACATACCTCTTAATTCTTCCTAGTAGTAGAAACGGGGGGCAAGAGTTCAAATGACTAGAGTAGAGAGCTTTTCTGTGACAACATGTTTTGTTTAAAGCCTCTACACCAGGTGTATTCAAGCTGAAGTACACAGACCCCAAGGAGTCCTACAGAGGCTTCTGCGAAAATATACAAATATAAAATATAGTTTTTTATATTTTAATGTTTTTCTGAATATCACTACAAAACCACTAAATTCAACTAATTTTGAATGACATACCTACAGTATAGATATCATCATAAAATCATCTTTCTAATGATGATACAACTTTTATTTCTCAACCTTTTAATATTAACTGGAGTGAATAACACTCCCTGGAGTATCTGACAGGCTTTGAAAATGTACCCTTGAGTAGTTTTATGTACTTGGACATGCCTGTCTGCCAGCACATGGCTAACCTTTGTTTAACCAGCTAAACACCTACTTGCAAAAAATGCATTTGGAGTTACCTTCTTTTTTTAACTGATAGGCCATGTCTTCTTATTTTAACCATAGGTTAAAATAATGGAAAAAAAATGATTTCCCCCAAATCTATTCATTTGAAAATGTTTATTTACTTCTCCTTGTCATTATCGTTCACAAAAATAAAACATGGGTAAAGAAATGTGCAAGAAAAGCTTGAAGACCACTGCTCTACTCTCTTGTATTTTACACTTTAAGTTAGAGTCCAGTTGAGCCTATTTAAGTATGTATTTACAGTAGTATTCAACACAAGCTGAGTTTGTAATCATTAAATAGACCTGTATGTTGTTTGTTCTGTGTGGGCTTGGTTTCCACTGTACTCCCTGTTTCACTGGGGCCAAAATAGCCTGCTCTAGACATAATTTTCCCTCCGAAATATTCCGTCCTGGACTTCCTCCCTCCTTGTTTCCCAGCCCTCCCTGTTTCCACGTTTTCTTACTGAAAAACGTCCCAGGAATCACTGGAATGTTAATGACGAGAAGGAAAGAGAGAAAGAGCTATTGACATTTTTAGACTAGCCTTGTATTTCACTAAAGCAAAAAAATAATTTGGGATTGCAATAGTTATTGAGCATGTTTATGACATGGGTTATCAATATCTAGGCTATGTAAGTTATCAGTGGTTGTTGGATAATCTGTAGGGACGGCTTTCATTAGTTTAAATAAGCAGATGTCCTCCTTTTAAAACCTGTCAAACCCGTACAGGTACCTCAGTCAAGGAATGAGGTTGGAAAATAACGATCCTACCCGGTGCTGTGTGTCACAATGAACAACAAAAGCAGTATCAGATTACTCTGCTGTGGTTTTGCCCGTTGACAACAAGACATAGATCTAATTTATTGTTGGCAGTTTGTGAAATGTTATTGGAAAGGAAAGTCCCAGTGATGTTTTTTTTTTGCATATGTCTTATGATACCTGTTTGACATGGAAATGTTGTGGGTGAAATTGAGCAGTGTGTATGTTACTGAGTAAATAACACACTTTGCAACTTTGCATGACTCAACCATGAGTATTGTTAAACTCTGTTTCCACCAGACTGATATTAACTATAGTAGTCAGAAAATGCATTAGAAATAACGTCAGTGTCAAAAGGAAGCTTGTGAATCACTGTTACACATTCAGTTATTACGGTAGGCTACTGATTCACCGAGTGAGTGGGCACGGCATTGTGTATGACTCATGGATATATCGGGGGCCGTGAAAATATATATTTTTTTAAATGTAATCGACTTAATAGCAGGAGTTTCTGTGATTAATCACTAATTCAGAATTTGCTAAAATTGAGCTGTAATTCAAGGTTTTATATACAAAAACTAATACAAGGATATTGATGTCTTGATTTAGCAGAATCAGATACATTGATAAAGTACACCTTTTATTTTTTACTTCAATGTCAACTTGTTTTGACATCACATTGTTGTTTTTAGCTGTACAGGTTATGTATTTCAGATGTCTTCAGACAATACAATCACGATAAAATACACTGTGCAATAAAATTATCAAAAAGTTAACTTAAGTTAACTTTAACAGTTGTAATTGTTATACCTCAGTTTTCACGAGACATATAGTCAGCAAAATACGGTGCCTTAGAAAAACTATTGCGTCACTGTTACACATCCATGTACTACAGTTAGTGAGTATTCATTCATCACCATTGCAGTATTAATGTGTATTGTTAATGTATATTCACCATCCTTTTTTTACTGTTTTGTATCCAGGCAGATCGTCTAACCGCCCTAGAGAAGCCATGAGTGGGGTCCTGAAGAGGAAGTATTCCGAGGTAGAAGAGGAGGACCCTTGCTACTCCTCCCCTTCTTCCTCCGCCTCCTCCTCCTCCCCCTCCTCCTCCGCCTCCTCGGAATGGGAGTCGGATGAGGAGAGCTGCAACAGTGACAACCAAGACTTCACCCCTGCCTCACCTACCTCCCATCTACCCAGTAAGTCAATAAGAATGGTGGTAGCTACATTAACACATCTGTTGATGATCCATGTTAACACAATCTTAAAGCAATATTTTGGCCAGTAGATCTCATAAGGAAACCCCTTGAATATATATCTATACAGTATGTCTATATACAGTATATGTTAATGTATATCATTTTTTATGGTCATTGGTCAATAAACTTGCAATGAATATGTCTTATCTTTCAAATAAATGCAAAGCTACACTATTGTTATCAGAGTCACTGCTAGGGAGTGTATTGAAGGAGTGTCCCGTTATCACACTACAGCAGCTAAGTTACAATCTGCTGGTAGCAGAGAATAGGCTTCTCTTTGAGGTACTGGGCTTTGCCCCTTGAGTTGACTGAATCATTTGACTAAGCAATATGATGTGAATTACAGTCATCATGCTTAAGCTGAAAATAATAGGTTCATGTTATTTCATTCAAAGATCACTACAAACTCCAGTGACTCTGTTTTGCACTGTTTTGAATGGACAGCACATAGACACACGTCCCTTAGGTTCAACAGATTGTGGTTGATATGTTGATTTCATGGACCCCCCCCCAAAAAAAATATATATTTCTATTTCATGTTGTAATTATTTTGTTCTCCAAACCACATTGAGAGTTAGATTCATTACAGGATGGACGTGAAATAGGTCATAAATAGTTAATCAATCACGAAACTACCATCTCTCCCCCACACAACTGCAAACACACTGTGTCCCAGTATGGAATGTCTCTAGCCAAAATAACAGCAGCGGAACTAAGCTGAATCCCAAATGGCACGTTCTTCCCTATGTAGTGCACTACTTTTGACCAGGGCCCTTATAGCTAATAGGGTGCCATTTGGGACATGGAATAGGTTACTACGTAGCTTGCTGAGCTGTTGTTTACCAACCTCCTCACTTTCGAGTTCCTTCTCCACTCCAGCATGTGTGAAGGTCAAACAACTCGTTATCATGAGGCCAAAATGTCAGATGAAAACAGCGACCTGATGGGTCATCAGTGACCTGATGGGTCTTTAACAGTCTCTTAGTAGTAGGGTGACTAGTACTTCTCACCAAACTGCAGAGAGGTTAGAGGGTCTTACTATAATTATAAGCAGGGTCTCTTTCTGTCTGTGTTGAGGGAGACATTGTCTTTCTCTCTCTTCATTCTCTCTCATTTGCCTTCGGTTGTATTATTATAAACACTCCTTGGGGTTTTGTTTCTAACAGATAAACTCCCTTATGTTCAACTCTGGTGACCCAGTTGACAAAGTTGTTAACACTGGGTTGTAACTTGTAACCATTAACAGTTAAGTGAGGTAGCGTAGTCTGCCACCCAGTGGCGGCTGACAGAACTGCACGATCAGCACTTTCGGCATACTTATTTTGTATTTATTTTTAATTATTGAACTAGGAAAGTCAGTTAAGTACAAATTCGTATTTACAATGACGGCTTACCAAAATGCAAAAGGCCTCCTGCGGGGACGGGGGCTGGGATTAAAAATACAATAAAAATAATATATATAAATATAGGACAAAACACACATCACGACAAGAGAGACACCAAAACACTACATTCAGAACTGGTATGCAGTAGCTCTAACAAGCTGACATTGACAAAGGCATAGAATACACCAACTTCTTGTCGTGACTTTAAACCCTGTTTCCTCTCCTCCTCCTCCTCCTCCTCCTCCTCCTCCTCCTCCTCCTCCTCCTCCTCCACCACCAACAGTCCGCTCCATCCTGAAGAGCCCAAAACTTTCCCATGACAACAGCGGCCATAGCAACAGCGTTGTCTTCAACCAGGTGACGGTGTTCCTGTTCCGGCGTTGCCAGGGTTTCACCAGCGTTCCGAGGCGCGGCGGTGCCACCCTGGGCATGGTGAGGAAGCACAGCGCCCTCCGGAGGTACACACTGGCAGAGCACACCCAGGAGAGACGAAGGAGGCGCAGGGAGAGACTCAGAGATAGACTGAGGGAGGAGAGGCTGGAGACACTCAGACAGAGAGTAAGTATTCTAGACTTCTAATCTACTAGTGAGCACTGTAGACCTCATTGCCCGGGCGGTTTCCCTTGAACCAGATTAAGCCTACCCCTGGACTAAAAAGCATGCTGTCCTGTGTTTGTCCCAGTCGAGTGCAAACTGACCATTCTGGTATAGTTTCTTGCATCCCATTTGCTTAAATTAAAATTAAATCAAAATCAAATAATCAAATCTAATGTTATTTGTCACATGCGCCGATTACAACAGATGTAGATTTTAGAGTGAAATGCTTACTTACGAGCCTCTAACCAACAACGCAGTTTTAAGAAAAAAATAGTATTAAGAAAGTATTTACTAAATAAACTGAAGTAAACAATAAATAAATAAAAGGAAAATTAAGAAAAAAAATAAAATAGAAAAATAAATATTAATTAAAGAGCAACAATAAAATAACAGGAGGTACCGGTACAGAGTCAATGTGGAGGCTATATACAGGGTATTACGGTACAGAGTCAATGTGGAGGCTATATACAGGGTATTACGGTACAGAGTCAATGTGGAGGCTATATACAGGGTATTACGGTACAGAGTCAATGTGGAGGCTCTCCTTTTCCTGTCGTCCACGATCATCTCATTTGTCTTGATCACATTGAGGGAGAGGTTGTTATCCTGGCACCACACTGCCAGGTCTCTGACCTCCTCCCTATAGGCTGTCTAATCTCACAGTAACTTAAACGTCATGTATGCGGGTCATTCCACCTCAAGAAGATGGGTCATTCCACCTCAAAAAGATGGGGTCATTCCACCTCAAGAAGATGGGTCATTCCACCTCAAGAAGATGGGTCATTCCACCTCAAGAAGATGGGTCATTCCACCTCAAAAAGATGGGTCATTCCACCTCAAGAAGATGGGTCATCCCACCTCAAGAAGATGGGTCATTCCACCTCAAAAAGATGGGGTCATTCCACCTCAAAAAGATGGGGTCATTCCACCTCAAAAAGATGGGGTCATTCCACCTCAAAAAGATGGGTCATTCCACCTCAAAAAGATGGGTCATTCCACCTCAAAAAGATGGGTCATTCCACCTCAAGAAGATGGGGTCATTCCACCCACCATCTCAGATTGTTCTGAATGTTTATGTTGTTAGAAAACAGATGAGATTAGCTTTCTTCCAACATTATTTTGTTGAAATATAATTTGAAATTAAGTTCAGGATGATTTTGACATGAACCATGAAAATGTTAATATAGGTACCATTGACTTAGCACAACAGTTAGCATTTGAAACAGGGGTCAGGTAAACAAAACCAAAGCATGGATTGCTGTCATACCTTGTCCATAAACTGGTTACAAGGTAAGGAAACCAATATGTAATTTTGTAATTCAAATGAACTATCCCTTTAACATTGAAATGGGGGAAGAACAGCACCATCTAGTGGTCAGAACCTGGTAATACCAGGACATAGGATGGGACAAAAACCAAACAACTTCAATGACTCCTTTCTGAACAGGGGGGGAAACATCATCAGATTCACTGAGAATACACAGGGTGAAGAAACAATAGAGTTGCAGCTCCATACTACTGGTCAGACATAGCAGCTCTATACTACTGGTCAGACATAGCAGCTCTATACTACTGGTCAGACATAGCAGCTCCATACTACTGGTCAGACATAGCAGCTCTATACTACTGGTCAGACATAGCAGCTCTATACTACTGGTCAGACATAGCAGCTCCATACTACTGGTCAGACATAGCAGCTCCATACTACTGGTCAGACATAGCAGCTCTATACTACTGGTCAGACATAGCAGCTCCATACTACTGGTCAGACATAGCAGCTCCATACTACTGGTCAGACATAGCAGCTCCATACTACTGGTCAGACATAGCAGCTCCCACCGTGGGTGGGTAGTGCGTGGGAGGTCTGTGGGTGGTTGGGGTGTGGTTGGGTGGTCTGTGGGTGGTTGGTGCATGGGGGGTCTGTGGGTGGTTGAGTGTGGGGGGTCTGTGGGTGGTTGGGTGTGGGGGGTCCGTGTTTTTAACTCATTGTTTGAAAAAAAGTTTGGTCCAAATCAGATATTAGGTATATTTATATTTATTGAATATTTTATGAATCCTATGGGAAATTTGGGTGCAATCAATTAGCTTTATTTCTCAGAGATCAAATTATATTTCAACAAAATATTGTTGCAGGATTGCTAATCTTATCTGTTTCTAACTATAGAAACGATTTCAGAACATTCTGAGATGGTGGGTGTCATGGCCTACTGAAATGACATGGAACGACCCAGATGGGTTACTGTAATGACATGGAACGACCCAGATGGGTTACTGTAATAACATGTAACGGCCCAGATGGGTTACTGTAATAACATGGAACGACCCAGATGGGTTACTGTATTAACATGGAACGACCCAGATGGGTTACTGTAATAACATGGAACGGCCCAGATGGGTTACTGTAATGACATGGAACGACCCAGATGGGTTACTGTAATAACATGGAACGACCCAGATGGGTTACTGTAATAACATGGAACGACCCAGATGGGTTACTGTAATAACATGGAACGACCCAGATGGGTTACTGAAATGACATGGAACGACCCAGATGGGTTACTGTAATGACATGGAACGACCCAGATGGGTGACTGTAATGACATGGAACGACCCAGATGGGTTACTGTAATGACATGGAACGACCCAGATGGGTTACTGTAATGACATGGAACGACCCAGATGGGTTACTGAAATAACATGGAATGACCCAGATGGGTTACTGTAATGACATGGAACGACCCAGATGGATTACTGTAATGACATGGAACGACCCAGATGGGTGACTGTAATGACATGGAACGACCCAGATGGGTTACTGTAATGACATGGAACGACCCAGATGGGTTACTGTAATGACATGGAACGACCCAGATGGGTTACTGTAATAACATGGAACGACCCAGATGGGTTACTGTAATAACATGGAACGACCCAGATGGGTTACTGAAATGACATGGAACGACCCAGATGGGTTACTGTAATAACATGGAACGACCCAGATGGGTTACTGTAATAACATGGAACGACCCAGATGGGTTACTGTAATAACATGGAACGACCCAGATGGGTTACTGTAATAACATGGAACGACTCAGATGGGTTACTGTAATAACATGGAACGACCCAGATGGGTTACTGTAATAACATGGAACGACCCAGATGGCCTGCTGTAATAACATGGAACGACCCATATGGGTTACTGTAATAACATGGAACGACCCAGATGGGTTAGTGTAATAACATGGAGCGACCCAGATGGGTTACTGTAATCACATGGAACGACCCAGATGGGTTACTGTAATAACATGGAACGACCCAGATGGGTTACTGTAATAACATGGAACGACCCAGATGGGTTACTGTAATCACATGGAACGACCCAGATGGGTTACTGTATTAACATGGAGCGACCCAGATGGGTTACTGTAATCACATGGAACGACCCAGATGGCCTGCTGTAATAACATGGAACGACCCAGATGGGTTACTGTAATGACATGGAACGACCCAGATGGGTTACTGAAATGACATGGAACGACCCAGAAGGGTTATATCTTGTATTCCTCGACTCCCTTGAAAATACTCTAAAAGCATTTAAAAAGAAAAGTTAAGGACTATGTGTAAATATTTTATTTTAAGTAACTCTCTTCTCTCCAGCTGACAGCCAGTGGCATTATGGACCAGGAGGAGTTAGATCACCTCACCATCGACCAGGTGCCAGACGAAGACATCGAGACACATCTTCCTGCGGCTGACCTTGAGGATGGGGAAGAGGATGGGGGTGACGGTGGGTTCCTGTACCCCTACGCTTCCCGCCAGAGACAGGCTCTACTCCGGACGGCGGGGGTGAGGCACATCGACCGGGAGGAGAAGAGAGAGCTCCATGCTCTGAGGAAATCCCGAGAGGACTGTGGATGTGACTGCCAGGGATTCTGTGAACCTGAGACCTGCGCCTGTAGTCTGAACGGGATCAAGTGCCAGGTGAGAGCCATGCAGATGTGACGGGTTTGATCCCTGGGCGTCTGATGAACAAAAAGCCATTTGGCAAAGAATGAGAATTCTCTCCCACACCTAGATCAGATGCAAACTTTAGTCATATAATGAGCTAAGATTTCAGTCATATAATGAGCTAAGATGAATGTGATTTCTCTCCGCAACAGATGGATCGCTCCAACTTCCCTTGCGGCTGCACCAAGGATGGCTGTGGGAATACTAACGGTCGCGTGGAGTTCAACTCCAGACGGGTCCAGACCCACTACATACACACTGTCATGAGGCTGGAGCTGGAGAGGAGACTGCAAGATGAGATACTAACCCAGAGGAGAGACCCAGAGGAGAACAAAGAAGAGCTCCAGGAGCTCCAGGACCAGGGGCAGCATCAGCAGGACAGTGCCCAGGAGGGGAGATGCCCCTTCGGGTTCACCCTGGAAGAAGAGGGTCTCCCTCTCTCCATCCCCACCACCCCTACCTTCCACTTCAGCTCTGAACTGTGTGAGGTTGGGGAGAATAGTTGCTGTAGTGACATGACCGACTCGTCCGGCGTCTCTGCCCAGAGCGAGGACTCCGACGTGGGAGGAAGCCCTCGAGAGCACCAGCCTCTCTTGGATGTGGACGATGGAGGTCTGGCTTGTGTCCTCAGCTTCTGTGACTCTGACAATGAGGACTGCTCCATGGGCAGTGAAAGTGACACAAAGCCAGGGAGACAACCATCGCCACACCTTCCCCAGTGTGTCAGCAGCTTCGACACGTCGTACGGTCTCTGTAAAGACACCACAGCCAGCCTCGGCCTGTCCAACGCACCCAGTTCACACACAGACAATACACAAAGGTACACAGAGAAGACACGCAGACACACAGACAACAGCTGCAGCGGCGGTTCTTTCATGGCCGAGTATCAAGACGACAATGCCAACCAAGCGACGGCCCTGTTCGCCCACAGCCCCCTCCAGGACTACCCCAACACACCCTCTCCCTCCATAGACTACTCATCCAGCAGCTACATGGACCTCAGTCTCTCCTCTGACTCGGATTTGGAGCTCTTTGACAACTTCCCTACAGACTATAGCTCAGCCCCTCTACACAACTCATTCAAAGGCCACAAGCACCCTGACAACTTCCTTCATCTGCAGGTGTTGAGTTCTGCAAATGTCCCACAGTTCAACGAGACAGCTGGCACCTGCCTCCTGGAGTCTCTGATTGGCTTATCTGAACCAATAGAAACTCCTTCATTCACAGACAATCAGTTATTGGAGCAGGTAATTCAGTGACCAATGGGCTGAACTGTCAGGGTTCTGTGGGACCTGATTGGCTCATGGACATTGAAATGAGCCTAGAAGAACTTTAATATGTACAGTCTACAGTTTGTATTTTAATAAGATATTTGAATGTACAGTATGAGATATTTTATTCAGATTTATTAAATATGATGTTGTTGAAGAAGAGGCACATTATGGTTATTCATGATTTAGACAATATTATACATGAGCAAATATCACAAAACCCTAAATGTCATCACTACAAGATATAACATGTTTCATGTTTCCTGATGTTCACGTTTTTTTGATGTGCTTTCCAGCAGTTATTTATAAATGATTATTCATTAAAAAAAATAACAATGGCTTAATTAATTTATTTACTTGAAGTACATTTTTTTTTAGCTGAGGGATTGTATTGCTGGAATCACCATGAGAGAACCGTGAGACAGACAGACAGACGTGAGACATTCATGAATTTTATGAATTGTATTCATGTGAAGTCTTGTTTCAATCAAGACGGTGGCACAATATTCAGAATTACAATATCTAGCCGTTTATTATTAATTGTAGTACTACTACTGTGTATTGGCCTACATGAAATGATTTAGCTAAATGTATCGCTATTTATTTGTGTCAAAACGCCATAGTTTCATGTATTGGAGATCCATCTCTCTCCTCCAACATAAGTAACTTATTTTCTTTCTTCGTTTGGCTTATTTGACAAACTGAAAAGTTATTGCTTTGCAAAAATATCAACGGAATCTGATATGTGCTCCGTGTATTTATAAGAAAGTTTTGCATTGTCTGTCTTTTTAAGTTATTTTTAATGGAAATATATTAGCATTTACAATGTGTTACTGAATCTTGTATTTTAAAGCAAAGTCAAATCTTTTATCAATGAATAAACATAAATCTTTTGGAACAATGTTGAACAGAGAGCTATCCTTTTTTAGGCTACTGCATGTATGACAGAACAAAAAAAACACCAACAATGTGACCAACCAAACAGTCTTCAAAAACATAATTCCAGCTAAAATAATAAGGTAATTAGTGGAAAAAAATTACTTGACAAGGCAAGAGCAAGATGTATGTCAGGAGAAGTGCAGTATTATCATAAGGAGATTTATACTTGGAATACAGAGGAGGGAAAAAGAGAGGCAGAGGAGGTCTAAGAGAGAGAGGGAGGAAAAGGGTGAGCTTGAGTTGATAAAAAAATGGAGATGATTTGTTAAAACAGAATGGTAGAAAGTATAAACAGAGTGAGTTGAAGACAGGAAGAGAAATGGAAATGAATGAGGGCGAAGTATCGGAGGTGGTAGGTGTGCTGAAGTTCTCGGAGCCCGAGGCTTCCACTGAGGGTCAGGATAAAGATGAGTCTGTGACAGTAGGAGTGAAGTTTTGGGAAAAAGAGGACCATTTGTGGTTTCATGGGTGGGTGAAAACAGAGTTAGGTGCTGTGGAATCGGTGAGGGTAACCAGAAGTGGTCTTGTGATTATTGATTGTGTTTCTGCTGGTCAGAGGGAGAAGGCGCTCCGTGTTAAACTAATGGGGGCAAGAGATGTGAATTGTTTTGCTCTCAAGGAAAGGGTGCCATTGAAAGGAGTGATTACTGGGGTAGCGGTAAATATGAAAGCTGACCAACTGAAGGGGAAGATTCCAGGTGTTTGTGATGCCCGACGTTTGGTGCGACGCAGACAGGGTGGCGAAACAGAAGAGTCATTGTTTGTTCTTTGAGTTTTGATGTTGAGTCTTTGCCCGACAAAGTGATGTTAGGATATATAGGTTATCCCATATGAGCTTTTGTGCCGAATACATTACGTTGTTACAGGTGTCAAGCTTATGGGCGTGTGGCAGCAGTGTGTAGGAGGGAGATTCCTAGGTGTGAGAAGTGTGCAGAAGGGAATGAGACAAAGGAATGTGTAGCATTGGGGAAAGTAGCGGAATGTGTTAATTGTAGGGATGCCCAAGGGGCTGGGGATCAGAAATGTCCCATGCGAGATATGCAGGTTGAGGTTCCCAGCGTTAGAGTAGTGCAGAAGTTATCATATGTTGAGGCAGTGAAGAAAGTAGAGGAAGATGGATCAAG
This sequence comes from Salvelinus alpinus, assembly GCF_045679555.1. NCBI lineage: Eukaryota > Metazoa > Chordata > Actinopteri > Salmoniformes > Salmonidae > Salvelinus > Salvelinus alpinus. Next base: position 7,574,126 of record NC_092108.1, read on the forward strand.
GGGCAGAGATCCTGAGAGGAGTGGTGTAGTAGTAGATCTGTACCAGAACAGAGGGAGGGATCCTGAGAGGAGTGGTGTAGTAGTAGATCTGTACCAGTACAGAGGGAGGGATCCTGAGAGGAGTGGTGTGAGTAGTAGATCTGTACCAGTACAGAGGGATAAACCAACAAGTGATATATGTTTCAGAAAGATTGGATTTTTAGCATTTATAACAATGGTTATCAACTGTACTGCAGAGATGGAACGTAAGTCACAGAAAATTGAGGTGGTGGTGGTGGCAGCTGCAGAGAGGTATTTGGGTGTGCGAGACTTGACGTCAGAAGAGTTACTGTTACAATGCTGAATATGTGTATGTGACTAATAAACATTTGATTTTAAGAATTACAGGCTGTGTTAAGTGGTGGTGTCCCATTCTTTCAGGCTGTTGACCTGAAGTATTTTATTTATTTGTATTTATTTAACTTTTATTTAACTAGACAAGTCAGTTAAGAACAAATTCTTATTTACAATGACGGCCTACCAAAAGGCAAAAGGCCTCCCGCGGGGACCAGGGCTGAGATTAGAAAATTAATTAAAATAAAATAGGACAAAACACACATCACAACAACAGAGACACTACATAAAGAGACACCTAAGACAACAACACAACATGGCAGCAGCACATGACAACACAACATGGCAGCAACCCATGACAACACAACATGGCAGCAGCACATGACAACACAACATGGCAGCAGCACATGACAACACAACATGGCAGCAGCACATGACAACACAACATGGCAGCAACCCATGACAACACAACATGGCAGCAACCCATGACAACACAACATGGCAGCAACACATGACAACACAACATGGCAGCAGCACATGACAACACAATATGGCAGCAACCCATGACAACACAATATGGCAGCAACCCATGACAACACAACATGGCAGCAACCCATGACAACACAATATGGCAGCAACCCATGACAACACAACATGGCAGCAGCACATGACAACACAACATGGCAGCAACCCATGACAACACAACATGGCAGCAACCCATGACAACACAACATGGCAGCAACCCATGACAACACAACATGGCAGCAGCACATGACAACACAACATGGCAGCAACCCATGACAACACAACATGGCAGCAACCCATGACAACACAACATGGCAGCAACCCATGACAACACAACATGGCAGCAACACATGACAACACAACATGGCAGCAACACATGACAACACAACATGTCAGCAGCACATGACAACACAATATGGCAGCAACCCATGACAACACAACATGGAAGCAACACAACATGGTACAAACATTATTGGCCATAGACAACAGCACAAAGGGCAAGAAGGTAGAGACAACAATACATCACGCAAAGCAGCCACAACTATCAGTAAATGTCCAGTAGGACTAAATAGATTTAAATAGTGGAGTATAATATATATATTTTTTTTTATTATTTATTATTTATTTTTGTGCGTGTAGTGTTAGATGGTAGGGTATTTGTTGTATTTATTTATTATTTTGTTCCAGTAAAGTATAAGTGTGTTATACTCCAGTCTAGCAGGTGGCAGAATCGTTGTTCTACATGTTGCGTGGTGCTCGGTGTCACCAGTGTGCGACTAGTCTGGTCTGATATAGGAGATCGCCAATGACAAGATGGCCACGGAGCATTAGTGGTATCTGTCAACTCTTTTAGCTACAGTGAAGTAATATTTTGTGCTTTCTATAATAATGGGTTTATCACAAAGCACCGGTGCGTCGGAAGGAGGAACAGACGGATACCACGTCCACGGGGTAATAATGGGTCTTTATTTTATTGCACTTATGACGCTGCGTGTAGTTCTTGACGGTAGTATACAGAAGGCATACAGGGGTGTAGTAGCCGGATAAGGCCTGCCGAAAGCTGATGAGGTGGCACTTAGCTAGCTACCCTTTTGGCGCACAGACAACACAACGACCTCACATTGATTTACGAGATAAAATAATCGATCATAATAACTCTGTGTATAGTCTGTATACGATCGCTTTCTCTTTTGTATGAATGAGCACCCAGGCCCTCTGGCTACAATGTAACAACTTAAACCAGTCGATGTAGCTACTGTAGATACTAGGCCAAGCAGTGACCAAATGACAACAACAACATTTTAACGTTGACACCTTTTCATGCATGCATTTATATTATAAATGTATATAGCTACACGAGTTAACTATATAGTAGCTTAGTAAACTCAGCTCCATATATGAAGTTGATTTTACTCAACTAGCTAACGTTAGCTAGATAGGTGCTTTAGTTGTGCCATTACATTCGCCCGAGAGGAACATTTTGATGAAACCGTCTAAATTCGGCCTATGGGACTGCTGCCAGGGTCGGTATAATTTGTGAAACGTTCCAACGGGAATCTGTTCCAAAAATAACAAGGTTGCCAACAAATGACGCATACAAAGTTGTATAGCGGCAGAGTAAGATAACTGGTAGGGAGTGGGCAATTTAGGTACGTGTTTCACTCACCACGTTTATTCCAAAAAATGTCTATCCTCACTCTGGTAGCCTATGGACAAACATTAAGAATAAGCTATATATGACGAGTTGATGCCTATTCCCCAGCTAATTAGCTAGGTGAATTGATCATTCTACTTTCTATGCGTTGTTTGTTGGCATCCTTGTACTTTACGACGTTTCTGGAACAGGATCCTGTTGGAAGGTTCCACAAATTATACCCACCCTTGCTGCTATCTGCAGAAGCCACATGTTGCACAACAGCATAGCTGAAAATGCATACAATACTGCACAACACAGCTTAATTGAACCACTATATGATCTACTATTTGTTGATCAACAGTACTTGTTGTGGAATTGGTAGATTACATGTTAGATATTGCTGAACTGTCTGAACTAGAAGCACAAGCATTGGATTAAATGGTTGTGTTTTGTCTTCCCATGTCCACGTGGTGATCTGATAGGTGCAGGAGAATTCCCCTGCAGAGAAAGCTGGGCTGGAGCCTTTCTTTGACTTCATCCTCTCTCTGGGAGACCACAGACTGGTGAGTTAGTCAGATTCATCCTCTCTCTCTCTAGGAGACCACAGACTGGTGAGTTAGTCAGATTCATCCTCTCTCTCTCTAGGAGACCACAGACTGGTGAGTTAGTCAGATTCATCCTCTCTCTCTAGGAGACCACAGACTGGTGAGTTAGTCAGATTCATCCTCTCTCTCTAGGAGACCACAGACTGGTGAGTTAGTCAGATTCATCCTCTCTCTAGGAGACCACAGACTGGTGAGTTAGTCAGATTCATCCTCTCTCTAGGAGACCACAGACTGGTGAGTTAGTCAGATTCATCCTCTCTCTAGGAGACCACAGACTGGTGAGTTAGTCAGATTCATCCTCTCTCTCTAGGAGACCACAGACTGGTGAGTTAGTCAGATTCATCCTCTCTCTGGGAGACCACAGACTGGTGAGTTAGTCAGATTCATCCTCTCTCTGGGAGACCACAGACTGGTGAGTTAGTCAGATTCATCCTCTCTCTCTCTAGGAGACCACAGACTGGTGAGTTAGTCAGATTCATCCTCTCTCTCTCTAGGAGACCACAGACTGGTGAGTTAGTCAGATTCATCCTCTCTCTCTAGGAGACCACAGACTGGTGAGTTAGTCAGATTCATCCTCTCTCTCTAGGAGACCACAGACTGGTGAGTGAGTCAGATTCATCCTCTCTCTCTAGGAGACCACAGACTGGTGAGTTAGTCAGATTCATCCTCTCTCTCTAGGAGACCACAGACTGGTGAGTTAGTCAGATTCATCCTCTCTCTAGGAGACCACAGACTGGTGAGTTAGTCAGATTCATCCTCTCTCTAGGAGACCACAGACTGGTGAGTTAGTCAGATTCATCCTCTCTCTAGGAGACCACAGACTGGTGAGTTAGTCAGATTCATCCTCTCTCTCTAGGAGACCACAGACTGGTGAGTTAGTCAGATTCATCCTCTCTCTGGGAGACCACAGACTGGTGAGTTAGTCAGATTCATCCTCTCTCTAGGAGACCACAGACTGGTGAGTTAGTCAGATTCATCCTCTCTCTCTAGGAGACCACAGACTGGTGAGTTAGTCAGATTCATCCTCTCTCTCTAGGAGACCACAGACTGGTGAGTTAGTCAGATTCATCCTCTCTCTCTAGGAGACCACAGACTGGTGAGTTAGTCAGATTCATCCTCTCTCTCTAGGAGACCACAGACTGGTGAGTTAGTCAGATTCATCCTCTCTCTCTAGGAGACCACAGACTGGTGAGTTAGTCAGATTCATCCTCTCTCTAGGAGACCACAGACTGGTGAGTTAGTCAGATTCATCCTCTCTCTAGGAGACCACAGACTGGTGAGTTAGTCAGATTCATCCTCTCTCTAGGAGACCACAGACTGGTGAGTTAGTCAGATTCATCCTCTCTCTCTAGGAGACCACAGACTGGTGAGTTAGTCAGATTCATCCTCTCTCTGGGAGACCACAGACTGGTGAGTTAGTCAGATTCATCCTCTCTCTCTGGGAGACCACAGACTGGTGAGTTAGTCAGATTCATCCTCTCTCTAGGAGACCACAGACTGGTGAGTTAGTCAGATTCATCCTCTCTCTCTAGGAGACCACAGACTGGTGAGTTAGTCAGATTCATCCTCTCTCTAGGAGACCACAGACTGGTGAGTTAGTCAGATTCATCCTCTCTCTCTAGGAGACCACAGACTGGTGAGTTAGTCAGATTCATCCTCTCTCTCTAGGAGACCACAGACTGGTGAGTTAGTCAGATTCATCCTCTCTCTCTAGGAGACCACAGACTGGTGAGTTAGTCAGATTCATCCTCTCTCTAGGAGACCAGACTGATGAGTTAGTCAGATTCATCCTCTCTCTAGGAGACCACAGACTGGTGAGTTAGTCAGATTCATCCTCTCTCTAGGAGACAACAGACTGGTGAGTTAGTCAGATTCATCCTCTCTCTCTAGGAGACCACAGACTGGTGAGTTAGTCAGATTCATCCTCTCTCTCTAGGAGACCACAGACTGGTGAGTTAGTCAGATTCATCCTCTCTCTATGAGACCACAGACTGGTGAGTTAGTCAGATTCATCCTCTCTCTATGAGACCACAGACTGGTGAGTTAGTCAGATTCATCCTCTCTCTATAGGAGACCACAGACTGGTGAGTTAGTCAGATTCATCCTCTCTCTCTAGGAGACCACAGACTGGTGAGTTAGTCAGATTCATCCTCTCTCTCTAGGAGACCACAGACTGGTGAGTTAGTCAGATTCATCCTCTCTCTCTAGGAGACCACAGACTGGTGAGTTAGTCAGATTCATCCTCTCTCTATGAGACCACAGACTGGTGAGTTAGTCAGATTCATCCTCTCTCTATGAGACCACAGACTGGTGAGTTAGTCAGATTCATCCTCTCTCTCTAGGAGACCACAGACTGGTGAGTTAGTCAGATTCATCCTCTCTCTCTATGAGACCACAGACTGGTGAGTTAGTCAGATTCATCCTCTCTCTAGGAGATCACAGACTGGTGAGTTAGTCAGATTCATCCTCTCTCTAGGAGACCACAGACTGGTGAGTTAGTCAGATTCATCCTCTCTCTAGGAGACCACAGACTGGTGAGTTAGTCAGAGCATTGTGATCTCATCTTCTATATTTCTACTATAAACCTTTGATTAATATAAAATACATCTTAGATACTCTGTTCAATTCCTCTATCTAATCTATCACACACAAGCCCCACCCACGTGTTGCACATTTCCAACATATTTCCAACTGACAAACTAACTTGTGTCCAGAACCAGGAGAATGACATGCTGAAGGACCTTCTGAAGACTAACGTGGAGAAGGCCGTGACCATGGAGGTGTACAGCACTAAGACCATGAGGCTGAGGGAGGTGGAGGTGGTGCCCAGTAACATGTGGGGAGGACAGGGCCTGCTGGGGGCGTCTGTCAGGTTCTGTAGCTACCAAGGAGCCAACGAGAACGTCTGGCATGTGCTGGTGAGAACTTGCCTGGCTGTCGATGAGGCTACGGTTAGGTGGTAGTAGATAAACGTACACACGGCTACAATTTCAAACAACTAGGTATTGTTTCATCTGTGGCGTGATCAGTTGTCTGTCTGGTCTGTCTCTGTCTCTGTCTGGTCTGTCTGTCTGTCTGTCGCTGGTCTGTCTGGTCTGTCTGTCTCTGGCTGGTCTGGTCTGTCTGAGCTGGCTGGCTGGCTGGCTGGTCTGGTCTGGTCTGTCTGAGATCCTATATGTTGTTTCACATCATCATCATCATCAACACATCATGCTGTTCTGTGTGTTATTTTCTCTAGGATGTGGATGTGAACTCACCAGCTGCGTTGGCCAGCCTTCAGGCCCACAGTGACTTCATCGTTGGAGCAGACCAGGTGTTGCAGGATGTGAGCCTAATCATTCACGTTCTTAACGTTTTTAAAGTTGTTAACGCCGTTGACTAGGTCGTTGCCTTTTAATTTAGTGGGAAAATAACCCGCCGCAATAAACAATTGGCACTGTGATCTCGGTGTCTGTCCTCAGTCGGAGGACTTCTTCTCGCTGATCGAGACCCACGAGGGGAAACCTCTGAAACTGCTGATCTACAACACAGAGACTAACGCCTGCAGAGAGGTGGTGGTCACACCCAACGGGGCCTGGGGAGGAGAGGGGAGGTGAGTGTGTTGAGCCCTACCTGGGGTTACCTTACCTGGGGAGGAGAGGGGAGGTGAGTGTGTTGAGCCCTACCTGGGGTTACCTTACCTGGGGAGGAGAGGGGAGGAGAGTGGGGTTACCTTACCTGGGGAGGAGAGGGGAGGTGAGTGGGCTGAGCCCTACCTGGGGTTACCTTACCTGGGGAGGAGAGTGGGGTTAACTTACCTGGGGAGGAGAGTGGGGTTACCTTACCTGGGGAGGAGAGGGGAGGTGAGTGGGGTTACCTTACCTGGGGAGGAGAGGGGAGGTGAGTGGGCTGAGCCCTACCTGGGGTTACCTTACCTGGGGAGGAGAGGGGAGGAGAGTGGGGTTACCATACCTGGGGAGGAGAGGGGAGGTGAGTGGGGTTACCTTACCTGGGGAGGAGAGGGGAGGTGAGTGGGGTTACCTTACCTGGGGAGGAGAGGGGAGGTGAGTGGGGTTACCTTACCTGGGGAGGAGAGGGGAGGTGAGTGGGGTTACCTTACCTGGGGAGGAGAGGGGAGGTGAGTGTGCTGAGCCCTACCTGGGGTTACCTTGACCTTACCTGGGGAGGGGAGGTGAGTGGGCCACTGGGTTTTACCTGGGCTCTCTCTCTCTCTTCTCTGAGGTTATTCTGTCCTGCCTAAATGCCAAGGCTCTGAAACATCAGCAGTCTTAACTGATATTTGTTTGTTTAGTTTGGGTTGTGGTATCGGATACGGCTACTTGCACAGGATCCCATCCATGTTTCCCTCTCTACCTGAAGATGACTGCACACCAGCGATCCCCGCCAATGGATATGAAGAGGTATGGACGGGCTCCTTGTGTTTCACTACATGTATGGGAATGAGACGGAGGGAATACCACGTGTACTGTAATGACACATGAATCTACAGGTCTGCTAGTGACGAGGCTGACCGTTACCCCATTACAAGGCTATCATACATGCTTATGACATCATAATGGCGTATTAAACTTGGAACTACAGGTGTCTACAGATGACAACAAGGCAACAACAAACATGTTGTCCCCCCCCCCCCCCAGGCACATTTACAGAAATGTTCATTGATGTGCATTGTCCCTGTGAAATGAATGAATGAATAAATAAACTGTTATGGGTTGTTTCTGTGTGATCCACAGGCGTCTCTGATGGTGGGTCAGTCCGGGCCACGCCGGGGACAGGGAACAGAGATAACAGACCAGGATAACAGACTGGAACAGATCACTCTGCAGGAAGAGGGCAGTCCTCTACCTCCACCCATACAGGGAGTCATGGATCCAGGTGGGTTGACTGATTGGTTGGTTACAGGGTGTCATGGTTCCAGGTGGGTTGACTGATTGGTCGGTTACAGGGTGTCATGGATCCAGGTGGGTTGACTGATTGGTCGATTACAGGGAATCATGGATCCAGGTGGGTTGACTGATTGGTTGGTTACAGGGAGTCATGGATCCAGGTGGGTTGACTGATTGGTCGGTTACAGGGAATCATGGATCCAGGTGGGTTGACTGATTGGTTGGTTACAGGGAGTCATGGATCCAGGTGGGTTGACTGATTGGTCGGTTACAGGGAATCATGGATCCAGGTAGGTTGACTGATTGGTCGGTTACAGGGAGTCATGGATCCAGGTGGGTTGACTGATTGGATGGATCCAGGTGGGTTGACTGATTGGTCGGTTACAGGGAGTCATGGATGCAGGTGGGTTACTGATTGGTCGGATCAACCCTACTCCTCAGCCAGAGCTTCCATTGTGTGCTCTGAAAGCTAAGAGGGCGAAACACTCTGAATTTACGAACAGACAATGTGACGAACGCCCAGGGCGCTCTCTGGCACTCCAGAGTGAATATACGAAGGCCCAGGGCGCTCTCTGGCACTCCAGAGTGAATATACGAACGCACCCTAGATCATTATAGAAACACATATTCAGCCAACACATATAAAGCCATATATGAAATAGGAGTTCATTAAAATGTTTGTCTGTTTGTTTGTGGGGGGGCGGCAACAGCTACTCGTCCTTGGGTCCACACAACACAATTATACACAGGCAGAAACCAGGACTCTGATTACTATGTCTGTCTTTACTGTTCGTCTTCCATGAACTCTGTGCTGTGACCTAGTTTGCTTTGTTTGGCCCTTAATAATAATAATAAATCTGTCTTTCTGTGTTCCTCTAGGTTTCTGGGGTTAGGTTCTGAATCTGTCTTTCTGTGTTCCTCTAGGTTTCTGGGGTTAGGTTCTGAATCTGTCTTTCTGTGTTCCTCTAGGTTTCTGAGGTTCTGAATCTGTTTTTCTGTGTTCCTCTAGGTTTCTGACGTTCGGTTCTGAATCTGTGAAACTGTTATATTGATGCAGCCTCTTTGTCGTTGTCTGTTTCATTTTTATCTTGAACTACCTCTGTGCTCTGCCAATGCTTTGTCTTTTTGCCTGATTCTGAATCTGAATCTGTGTTCCTCCAGGCTTCTCTGAGTCTGAGGTGGCTATGATGGCCCCTGACCCATCAGAAGACATGGCTGATCGGCTGGACCTGTCCGTCTCGTCCATCGACATGACCGGCACCTCTCTGGCCGTACACGAGGATGTGCATGAGGAAAAACACAGCAACAACATCTCCGGCATCGGTAAGTTAACAATAACTTGGAGCTTATTGAAAGGGAAACAAGGTGTTGTTTTGGTAGTGTTTGTATTTTCAATTGGTTGTCGTGTCAAAACAGTATTATGACAAGACAAGCACACTGTTGATATTTATTGTCACCATGTGAAACGATAGACCCTTATCAGTCAAACAATTATTTTTTTTATACCGCTGGAACCAATTTGTCCAACAATGAATCTCCGTAGTCCCGACGTTGACTGTCTCTCTGTTCGTACAGAAGAGCTGGGTGACAGTGAGCTTCCTGAGACGCCACCAGAGAACTGGATGGAGACTGAACCTCGGGAGTCCCTTATCATGCCCACCGACTCACAAGACCAAGCGTCCGAATCCGCTGGATCCCCTGACACAGTTGTGGAGGCTCCATTCGCCCCTCTTGTTGATGCTTCTCTCCCAGACTCAGACATCACCTCCTGCCCTCCCCTGGGCCTCCTACCCCAGGACCAGCTCCAGCCAGAGCCCCAGGCTGACCTCCTGCTTCAGCCCCAGGTAAGTGACTCACTCACTCAGGAGGACGTCGCATTGGATGGAACACCACCAGAGCCAATGGTAGAGCCTGACGTCATCAGCTCACTGGAGCAACTCTCTGTGGAGCCGTCTGAAACCGCCGCAGCGGAACACCACCATGACGACCACGAGTGTTGCCATGACCACCACCACGAGCATGAGGTCAGCAACCAGGAAGTGGAGGAAGAGTAGGTTTGTGTGTTTCTTGCCGGGTCTGGTCACTGCCTGAAGAAACACTAGCAGAGATACTGAGCAGTCAAACATGGGGCATTTTCAGAACGCTGGTGAAAAGACCTGGGGTGATGTATTGAGATGAGACACTAATAGAACCAGATAGAAATGTAATGAATTTAACTGACACGGTTCCCCAATTTTATATGATGACGATGGATGTCTGTTCTATACTATACATTTCTATCTGAACAGGCCTCTGTTATATGAGTGATGGCGAGCGTACAGTCTACAGTTGGTAAGACGGTATGGTCCGAGAGAACGTTGTATAGTTTTTTTTTTTTATGACTGGTTGGATGGTTCGAAGGGTCACGAGACAGATCATGGTAGAAATACTCAGACATACATAACAGCTCTCTTGTATTTTTGGGTGTAGTATCCTATGTTACAAGTTCAGCTTAATGCTCCGATTAGCCATAAGGGTTGCAATGTAATGTTATGAACATTTTGTAGTTTGTTTTAGTGTAAAAAAAAAGTACTTTTTTTTAATTATTGTTTTGGATTTCTTAAAAAAAAAAAAAAAAAAGATGGAATGCCCATGTAATAGATCCAAAGATAATTACATTGTTTAACTACTTTATAGAATTCACTACGACAAACTTAAAGCATAGTTGCACCTTTTTTAATATTTTATTTGTGACGACAACACAACTTTTTTTTTAGTCCTGTAATTCCACTATTCCTGTTGAAATACACGAGTGGACCTCATAGACCTGGGTCTAATACATTCAAATACTTGAGCTGCGCTTGATTTAGTTTGCCAGTAGACTTGCATGGCCCTCCTTCCAAAACCCGTCTCGTTGACTCGAACGTGAGAAGCCTGGGCTTCCGAGGTTAGTTTGCCAGGCACAATGGAGTAGTCTCAAAAGTGCAGACTTCAAGCTAAATTAAGCGCATCTCAAATGTATTTTTGACATGTATATTTTTACATACATACTTGACCCAGGTTCAGTACCTCGTGACATCTATATAATCAAATCGGGTACAGCTTCTTCTTTTGCTCTTAAAAAAAAAACGACTATCATTTGGAAGTGTTCATGGTGAATCTTGTAAAGGCCGTCATTGTAAATAAGAATTTGTTCTTAACTGACTTGCCTAGTTAAATAAAGGTTAATAAATATCCTTCGCACTTCAGCAAACAAAGGAGCAGCAATGATTTAAAAATCACCAAGACAAACTTCCAAATGGACTAGAAAGGAGGTGGAGCACGCCACACAGAAAGGCTGTCTTTTAGCTCACTTTAATCCATTGTACAGGATGAGAACAGGTGACGTCTTCCTTGGTTACTGTTATAGGAATCCATGTTAAATTTTAAGTTTAAAATATTTGGAAAAAGTCATTGTTTTTAAAGCATCAAATATAGCCATTTTTTGTTAGTTTTGTGTTTACAAAAGAGAGACATTTTTGAATGTGGGATCAGGTTGTAGTTTTTAGTTCTTAAACTCAAGAAAGTTGAATATTTACTCTAAGAGGGAGAGGTAGACCTGTTTTCAGTAAGTTAGTGCATTTATTTGTTGGCCGATATAATTGTATGGATTTCTGTAGCGTAAGGGTCAGATTCAATCCGATCGCATTTTGTCGGCTATGCACCTTTTATAAAGTCAATGTTCCTGTGTTCGCAGAGACCGCATTCACCAACGATGCATATGTTGGCCTCAATAGTAAATTACCTTTTGAATGTCAAGCGTGCTAAATCTCAAATCTACCGAATGATCGGATTGAATCCCAGCCTTTGATGCGGTGCATTTTATTTTTTAAACAGTGTCATTTTGTGGATTTCTGTACACCCTAGATGAAAGGTCATTATTTTGTAAACATACAGTAGGGAAAGTCTCTCTCATTCCTCCATGTTACCTCTTATCTGTGTCGTCATTTTTGTGATCTATGCAATTGTCAGCCATGTTTGTAGTTTTTGTGACTTTCTTTTGTTGTAGGCAACATACTGTAGCCATCATGGAAGTCATCTGTAAGCTGGAACCACAGACAATACAGTATCAGGGCTGGGGTCAATTCCATTTAAATTAGTCAGTTCAGGAAGTACACTGAAATATCCAATTCTCTTCAATGCTTTCTGAATTGACTGGACTTGATATTGAATTGACCCCTAACCCTGTGCAGTAGCTTCTGATTAAATAGTGACACTACTGTTGTTAGTTTAATATAAATGCTTTTCTGTAAGGGAAGGTTCTTTTTGGTCTTCTTTATTGATTTAGGTTAGGTACTTAGTTGCGAGAAATGAGGGGAGGGGAAAGTATTTTATCAATGAATGGAGAGTTTTTATTGTTACGAATGAGTGCAAATGAAATTCTGATTGTGAAAATTTATGAATATTCTCTGTAAAGCTTCTGATGCAAAAATGGAATCACTACTAGTCACTGGAACAAAAAAATAAAATGGTCAATTTTATTTTTGCCTTTTTTGTTTCTCAACTTTTACATTAAGCATTGCATGATATTAATACATTAACACGTTCTTGCATGATATAGCAGGAACAACTGGCAAGTGTCTTCACTGACATTTTCAACCTCTCCCTGACCCGAGTCTGTAATACCTACAATACCACCATAGTCCATATGCCCAAGAATGCAACCTGCCTAAATGAAAGGCTGGTCATGGCTCACATCAACACCATCATGCCGGGAAACCCTAGACGCACTCCAATTCACATACCGCCCCAACAGATGACACACTCCACACTACCCTTTACCACCTGGCCAAAAGGAACACCTATGTGAGAATGCTGTTCATTGACTACAGCTCAGCGTTCAACACCATAGTGCCCACAGATCTCATCACTAGGCTAAGGACCCTGGGACTAAACACCTCCCTCACTAGGCTAATGGATCCTGGACTTCCTGACGAGCCGCCCCCAGGTGGTAAGGGTAGGCAACAACACATCTGCCACGCTGATCCTCAACACTGGGGCCCCTCAAGGGGTGCGTGCTTAGTCCCCTCCTGTACTCCTTGTTCACCCACGACACAACAGTGGTAGGCCTGATCAGCGACAACGATGAGACCGCCTAAAGGGAGGAGGTCAGAGACCTGGTGCCAGGACAACAACATCTCGCTCAGTGTGAGCAAGACAAAGGAGATGATCGTGGACTACAGGAAAAGGAGTGCCGAACAGGCCCCCATTAACATCAACGGGGCTGAATTGGAGCAGGTCGAGCGTTTCAAGTTCCTTGGTGACATCACCAAACTATCATTGTCCAAACACACCAAAACAGTTGTGAGGAGGGCACAACACCTTTACCCCCTGAGAAGACAAAAGATTTGACATGGGGTCTCCAGATCCTCAAAGTATTACCGCTGCACCATCGAGAGCATCCTGACTGGTTGCATCACCGCCTGGTGTGGCAACTGCTCGGCATCTGACCGTAAGGCACTACAGAGAGTAGTGCGTACAGCCCACCAAGCTTCCTGACATCCAGGACCTCTATACCAGGCGGTGTCAGAGGAAGGGCCCAAAATATTGTCAGACTCCAGTCACCCAAGTCATAGACCGTTCTCTCTGCTACTGCACGGCAACCGGTACCGGAGCGCCAAGTCTAGGACCAAAAGGCTCCTTAACAGCTTCTTCCCCCAAAGCCATAAGACTGCTGAACAATTAATCAAATGGCCACCCGGACTATTTGCATTAATATATTAATACGTTAATCAGTTGTAGCATGATAAATACGTTCGTTTTAAGATGTCATAACATGACATTAATACGTTAAGATATAGCATATGTTAAAGCATGATATTAATACGTTATAAGCAGTTGTAGCATGATATTAATACGTTATAAGCAGTTGTAGCATGATATTAATACATTGTCTCTACATATCTGAATGATTGTCTATGAAAAGCCAACTGACATTGACTCCTGAGGTGCTACCCTGGACAACCACTGATTATTATTGTTTGACCCTGCTGGTCATCTATGAACATTTGAACATCTTGGCCATGTACTGTTATAACCGGCACAGCCAGAAGAGGACTGGCCACCCCTCATAGCCTGGTTTCTTCCTAGGTTCCTGCCTTTCCAGGGAGTTTTTCCTAGCCACTGTGCTTCTACGCCTGCTGTTTAGGGTTTTAGTCTGACTTTCTGACCAGCACTTTGAGATATCAGCTGACGTACAAAGGGCTCTATAAATACATTTGATTGATGTTATTGCATGATATTAATACATTATAAGCGGGAGAATGGTGAAATGTGAGAGACAGTTAACAAATACAATACTTTCAGTCTATTAAAAACATTCAAATTTAATATGCTGTTGAAAGCCCAAAAATATACATCATCCACCAGTAGTTACAACCAACAGGGGATATAAATACTGTAGGATACGGCATCTTGCTGTCTACACCATAGAAAGTCATTCTATTTCTATGGTGTACAGTTACTGGCGCTTCCTCTTAACTCATCACCATAGTAACGCATTACTGATACACACCTTTCTTGTGGGGGGGGGGGGGGGGGAACAAGTCAATAACAAACTAAAAATAAAGACAATTTACTCAAACTAGTTATTTCACTCGTCCCAAGTAAGTGTGCATCCCATCCAATCTATGGTTTTACATATTACATTTTCAATTTGGTTACGCAGTTAAGTTATATGTATAAACACTGTAGTATGAGAATTTATATTTTTTTTAACTAACATCCTAGAACCAATTACTGCCTAGCTATATGAAACATACAATAGCCCTCTTGGAAGATGTGAATATTGGTTCATGATCATAAAACAAGTCTGGGTGGAGATTTCACTTTAAAAATGTGTAAACTTTGTCCACCAGATGCCCAATGTTACAATGTGTGATTTAAGAAATACCTTGTTTGTATCCTGATTGCTTAGACAACTACAAACATACTTGAAAATCTGTAGCCTGGTCCCAGATCATTGTCGACAATGACAGTTATAAGTTGGCTAGACAGCACAAACAGAACCAGGACCAGGCTAGGAAATCTGTCCTTTTTGATATCGTGTGCTTTTCTCAGGATTCTGAAAAAAAAAAAAAAACATTGAATCAAAAACCTTTGATCAAAGTTAATTTCTCTGACTTGTTAAACTGTACAAAAATGTTTTAAACATAGCATCCTGAAAAATAAAAAGAACATGAATTCACATAAAGCATGTTATTTACAACAACAAAAATATTCAATCTCTGAAGTCAGTCAGTCCTAATTCGGGTTGACAGAATTAAGCCATGAACAACAATATAGTCAGGGACGAACATTGATTGACTTAAATAGTTGTCCAGGTAGGTGGAGTTAGGGCCAGGAGTTGCTCCTGGTCAAGTCACACGGTAAGGAGGAACTTCAGGTCCTAGAGAGTGGAGAATCGGGATGTAGCCTCTCTTTCCCCCAGAAGTATACACTTGCATAGTCCCCTATCATGGATCTAAAAGCATAGGATTGGGGGAAAAGCAATGGCTGCAAGAAGTTTCCTGCATTGTAAAAACATACGTGAGAACTGGGACATAGTATCGGTGAAGGAAGGAGCAAAAGGCTGTTTCTGGAATGTACAAGAACAAAACAGCACATATATACATGAATGACCTACTACCAGAACTATTCCATTTTACTATGACATCACAAAGGAAAAAGGACAAACAACATTCTTTTTCATTTTAAATAACCTACATAGAGCTAGATAAAATATTTCATTCATTGATCATTCCACTATGCATTATAGCACAGTCTGCAGAAAGAAGCGCCATTCATCGTGAATCTCTCACTAGTCTCCGGGCTTCACCGGTCTGTCCGGTTGAGTTTCCTATGATACGAAGTCACCCACGTCCCTCAAATGGCCAGAGAAAACGTCTCCTCAAACCTCTGGGTTGTAATTTTATCAATACGCAACGGCAAATGGAGATAGGGAAGAAAAAAAAGTGATTCTTATTGGATAAATTCAGATTTAGTCCATGGTTTCTCCCATACGGTGTCTAATGAATAACGACCCTGATAAACAGAGTGGGTGGGGTGATACGCCTACCCTCTCACGGCCAGCCAATCATTGGGGCTGAAGATGGAGGATGGTAGGATGTGTGAAGAAACTGTCTCTTTATCCCTTAAATGAGGTGTCTGCCTCACGTAGATTTCTGCCTATAGTGAAGCGTCAAGTCTCCTCCGCTCTTCCAGATAAAATGCTTGACAGTTCGCAGGTCCATGTTTGGGTCCAGGACCTGTGGGAGAACAGAGAAGATCAACCAGGATGTGGATCAGGTGGATATCTATTTCAGTCATCACTGTCATTATTACGCTGTAATTTAACTAAACCAAAATCAGCATTGCGGCAATCTGTAATATGACATGTTAAACTAAACCAAAATAACTTCAAATCAACATCGAAGCAACCAACTACATTGCCCAAACCACCATCAAAAGTGAAGCTGTCAAGTAGTGGACTTTTTCAAAATACTTAGGAATCACAACAGATAACACACACACATTTCTCCTTCAACCATCAACAACTGAAGTCCATAATCTTTACTAAAACAGCAAAGATGTTTCCTCATTCCTCCCTAAACTACAGAAGAACGAGGAGTAGGGAGGTTTCCCACCTGGTCTTGACATATCAGTTCAATCTTCTCCTCGGCCATGTCCTCGTCCTTCTCTGTCTCTCCTGGCTTGTCATTGGCTGCCAAGGAGGAAGCAGTGGTCTGGGACTCCGTGTCCAGGTTAATGATCTTCTCATGGACGTGCTCCATCACCTTCCTCACCTGCAGCATGTCACTGGCAGACAGACGGTCCCTACACACACACACACACACACACACACACACACACACACACACACACACACACACACAGTGGAATAAAAGGATGTGTGTCAAGGGAAGTAGGATCTTGATTTACGACGGGAAACGTCGACGGTGCATTTATATACAGAGGTCAAATCGTGTGTGTTTAGGATTTATTCATGTAAGAACATCAAAGCCGAATATTAATAAAGGGACTTGGAAGTGTGGAAGGTAGTGGTTTCTCATGAAGAAACCTGAAACGGAGAAACCCAAAATGTTACTTCTTCAGTGTCTTGGCTCCAGAAGAAGAGTGGGGTTGAAGGTAGAACGGGATCTTGTTGAATTTCGGCATGTTCTTCTGAAGGACACAGAAAAAGAGGGCAAAATGTCAATTCAGTGAAGTCTGAGGCAAGAAGAGTAAAAAGCAAGGGAAGACTGAAAAGGTACTTACGTCCACGGTGATGTCTATGACCCACTGTGGGACTGTCTCATTCAGTAACATAGACTCCGTCTCCCCACCCGAGTCCCTACACAACAGTCTGAAACAGGAGACTCAACATTAGAACAGCTGAAGAACTAGAAGAACAGTACAGGGAAGTAAATCGATGTTGCAAACAGGACTGCTTTTTTGTGTGTCTTAACTGGTGATGCAAGACAAGTAATGATTGATTCTCAGATTCATTAATGATCCCATGCATGATAAAGCCTCGACAAAATTTATTTTGCTCCCAAAATTCTCTCTATAATCCCTCAATCAAATGTATTTATATAATAGTAGTGTTAGAGACGAACACACTACCCAGGTTACACTTTTTCAATCCTTCCTCCAGGGGGCAGCAGCAACCTTGTCCAAATGCTGAGCCTGGTTGATAAGCACATCAGGTGATCGTCAGTCAGTGTCCCAGCTAGCAGAGCTGTGAGGCTGCTAGTTGGCTTGGTGGTCGCGAGGCTGCCGGTCGGCTGGCTTGGTGGTCGCGAGGCTGCCGGTCGGCTGGCTTGGTGGTCGCGAGGCTGCCGGTCGGCTGGCTTGGTGGTCGCGAGGCTGCCGGTCGGCTGGCTTGGTGGTCGCGAGGCTGCCGGTCGGCTGGCTTGGTGGTCGCGAGGCTGCCGGTCGGCTGGCTTGGTGGTCGCGAGGCTGCCGGTCGGCTGGCTTGGTGGTCGCGAGGCTGCCGGTCGGCTGGCTTGGTGGTCGCGAGGCTGCCGGTCGGCTGGCTTGGTGGTCGCGAGGCTGCCGGTCGGCTGGCTTGGTGGTCGCGAGGCTGCCGGTCGGCTGGCTTGGTGGTCGCGAGGCTGCCGGTCGGCTGGCTTGGTGGTCGCGAGGCTGCCGGTCGGCTGGCTTGGTGGTCGCGAGGCTGCCGGTCGGCTGGCTTGGTGGTCGCGAGGCTGCCGGTCGGCTGGCTTGGTGGTCGCGAGGCTGCCGGTCGGCTGGCTTGGTGGTCGCGAGGCTGCCGGTCGGCTGGCTTGGTGGTCGCGAGGCTGCCGGTCGGCTGGCTTGGTGGTCGCGAGGCTGCCGGTCGGCTGGCTTGGTGGTCGCGAGGCTGCCGGTCGGTTCGGTGGTCGCGAGGCTGCCGGTCGGTTCGGTGGTCGCGAGGCTTTTCATTTGGAATCTTTAGTTTAGACTACTGTCTGTAGTTTTCCTTTCTGTATATATTTGTTTCTGTCACCACATGATAATCCACTTGGGCTCACCGACCCAAAGGGGTCAAGACAGAGCTAGCCCTGGACCTAAGGTAAGGTTGTCGTCTCCCTGGGCTCACCGACCCAAAGGGGTCAAGACAGAGCTGGCCCTGGACCTAAGGTAAGGTTGTCGTCTCCCTGGGCACACCTGCATCCAACGCGGTCCTCGTACACTGATTTCTTACAAATACGCACATTCATTCAGCTTAAGGACCATGTAGCTAGGCTAGGATCCCTAGACATAATGAGCCGTGACGATCTGAAGGATCAGGTTCCAGTGGGTCTGCTCTACAGTGTGCTCTCTCTGTCGTAGAGGGGGAATGTCATGACTCTCCTGTGATGATCTGAAGGATCAGGTTACAGTGGGTCCTCTCTACAGTGTGCTCTCTCTGTCGTAGAGGGGGAATGTCATGACTCTCCTGTGATGATCTGAAGGATCAGGTTACAGTGGGTCCTCTCTACAGCGTGCTCTCTCTCGTAGAGGGGGAATGTAATGACTCTCCTGTGATGATCTGAAGGATCAGGTTACAGTGGGTCTGCTCTACAGCGTGCTCTCTCTCGTAGAGGGGGAATGTCATGACTCTCCTGTGACGATCTGAAGGATCAGTTTACAGTGGGTCTCTCTCGTAGAGGGGGAGAGCGGGAAGTCAACTGTTTTATGGTCGGTCATAAAATACGCTGCCTCTATGCTCTGTAGTGTTCGAGATTGGAATGTAAACTGTGGAACACAGAGACCCTTGGTCATCAAAAGTTTGAAAAATTATAACAATATTTTTATTGTTGAGAATGTTGGAGTGGTCTGTGGACACTTAAGGGACAGTCATGACGAGTGTGTTTCACTTGGTGATCTCATGAAGGACAGGAATCACACAACTGTATCTCTTAAAGTGTACATTTCCCAGCTGTCAGCTTTACATCTAAATATCGTGAAACCTATGTGATTAAACATGAAACTATTTGTGAAAAGATGTAATGTGATGTTAACCTTCTAAATGAGAGTATGAATTTTCATAAAAAGCTCAACTAGTCAGTGGCCACACCCCCAGAAAACTATAACCACGAAGTATATTGTGACTTCTGGGGAAGTTAACCAGAGACTCTCTGATGAACTGACTCTCCAGCAGACGGACCGGCGATTCCAACAGAGAAGACAAAGACATACATTGCAATTATTCTCGAATGAACGGGGCCGTTCATGTGCAAAGGATTAGCATTTCAATTAATATAATTATCAACTGTGTAGTGAATCCATTTTGTCTTTCCTGCTCTCGGTCCCCACCCCTTTCCTTTGTCTACCAAGTCGTCATATCGGATTTGTCCACTAGGGACTTTTACTTTGTATCATGTAGTAACCCAAATAGCCACTGTTTGTTTGTTATGTAATTCTGTGTGATTATTTAGTTAGTAAATAAATACTTAAGGAAATGTGTATATCGCTGATTCATATTTTAGGCTAGGGTTCGTGACGTTCAGTAATGGAACTGATGAGGTAATAATACATTAATGAGAATGACTAATCGATAAGAGATGAAAATATCTGAAGAGTTATATTCAGGAAATTGGCACTCTATAAACAACATTTTTCCATGGTGCCCCGACTTCCTAGTTAGTCACATGATTAGTTTAATCACGTAATTAAATTACACAGAGAATCGATTTGATAAAATAACAGTCCACATTTAATGATAGGTCACAGACACGACACCATGTAGCTAGGCCTAAGACCCCTAGACATAATGAGTAAGGTTACAGACCATGTAGCTAGGCCTAAGATCCCTAGACTTAGCGAGTCCAACAATATTAGCAGGCTAGCTATGGGTTTCGTAAAATTTAGATATGTACCGGAACAGAGTCCTCCCTCCTGCCTCTCCGAAGATGACTGGAGTGTGTGGAGGTACCTGGAAGTACCCATTCCCCTTCTGTACCCGCGTCTCCTGCTCCCCATTCACTGCTGCTGGGGTTGGACAAGGTCAAAGGTTACTATAATCTTTTTTTACTGCTCCTATACCATGATGAAATAGTGAGTCTATGGACATTTTTTCTGGGCCTAACCCTGCGACATGGGATGTCTAACACTATAGCCGTCTACAGCCGTATCTCAGGTGAACACTGTTTTTGACAACAACAACAAGGCCCGTTTACCATGGTTGACCTCGTTCTCCTCCTCATCCATGGGGTTGATGTGCGTCCTGGGCCAGAACTCTAGCAGGGCCTGAAGTAGCAGTCCACCAAGGTTCACTATACACACACACAAACATTGCAAAGCTAAAAACAAACAAAGAAATCAGCATGAAGAAGTTATATTAAAATGAAAACCTAAAAATCGTACACTTTGGGTCCGATCCATCGGAGCTTGAGAAACCAGCATCCTTAGCAGACACCCAGGCAGCGAAGCAGTCACTCTCATCCAGCGTGATGGTCAGCATCTTATCCAGCAACACACAGAGAGAGAGAAACAACATCAACCGATCTTATCTAGCTTCACCTTTTCAAACACTGAATAAGTATAGTATTACTAAGTTATAAACCTAGAAACCTACCCCTGTCTTGAGGTCGACAGAGAACCAGTTTGGGACGTAGACTTGCTTGAACCTCTTCTTAATCTCTTCATCAAACTCTACTTTCCCTAGGTCCTCTCCCTTACAGGCTTTCAGCACGTCCCAGGATGCAACATTGTTGTTGGTGTCTTTGGTGACGATGTGCCTCTTGTCATTCAGAATGTGACACTGAATTATACTGGCCCCTCCTACAACAGCAAATATGTACAGTAGTTATCGTTTGACCACTCCTAAGACCATACAAGCCGCAAGACTAGGTTTGGGCGGTATTAAGATTTTCATACCACTTCTGTACCATACCGAAGGGCACTATTGTTTTTTAAATTTTAAATACAGTGCCATTGGAAAGCACTCAGACCCCTTGACATTATCCATGGTTTGTTCGGTTTTTATTTCTCAGAGTAAATAACTCACGGACACTAGAGAAGCTTAACCAAGTTTAATTCTTCCCAAAGGGTCGTTACAGTTCTATTCAGACAACAAAACATTTCTCACCATCACAGGTATATATATATATATATATACACATACAGTGGGGAGAACAAGTATTTGATACACTGACGATTTTGCAGGTTTTCCTACTTACAAAGCATGTAGAGGTCTGTAATTTTTATCATAGGTACACTTCAACTGTGAGATCCAAAAATCCAGAAAATCACATTGTATGATTTTTAAGTAATTAATTTGCATTTTATTGCATGACATAAGTATTTGATCACCTACCAACCAGTAAGAATTCCAGCTCTCACAGACCTGTTAGTTTTTCTTTAAGAAGCCCTCCTGTTCTCCACTCATTACCTGTATTAACTGAACCCGTTTTAACTCGTTACCTGTATAAAAGACACCTGTCCACACACTCAAACAGACTCCAAACACTCCACAATGGCCAAGACCAGAGAGCTGTGTAAGGACATCAGGGATAAAATTGTAGACCTGCACAAGGCTGGGATGGGCTACAGGACAATAGGCAAGCAGCTTGGTGAGAAGGCAACAACTGTTGGCGCAATTATTAGAAAATGGAAGAAGTTCAAGATGACGGTCAATCACCCTCAGTCTGGGGCTCCATGCAAGATCTCACCTCGTGGGGCATCAATGATCATGAGGAAGGTGAGGGATCAGCCCAGAACTACACGGCAGGACCTGGTCAATGACCTGAAGAGAGCTGGGACTACAGTCTCAAAGAAAACCATTAGTAACACACTACGCCGTCATGGATTAAAATCCTGCAGCGCACGCAAGGTACCCCTGCTCAAGCCAGCGCATGTCCAGGCCCGTCTGAAGTTTGCCAATGACCAACTGGATGATCCAGAGGAGGAATGGGAGAAGGTCATGTGGTCTGATGAGACAAAAATAGAGCTTTTTGGTCTAAACTCCACTCGCCGTGTTTGGAGGAAGAAGAAGGATGAGTACAACCCCAAGAACACCATCCCAACTGTGAAGCATGGAGGTGGAAAAATCATTCTTTGGGGATGCTTTTCTGCAAAGGGGACAGGACGACTGCACCGTATTGAGGGGAGGATGGATGGGGCCATGTATCGCGAGATCTTGGCCAACAACATCCTTCCCTCAGTAAGAGCACTGAAGATGGGTCGTGGCTGGGTCTTCCAGCATGACAACGACCCGAAACACACAGCCAGGGCAACTAAGGAGTGGCTCCGTAAGAAGCATCTCAAGGTCCTGTAGTGGCCTAGCCAGTCTCCAGACCTGAACCCAATAGAAAATCTTTGGAGGGAGCTTAAAGTCCGTATTGCCCAGCGACAGCCCCGAAACCTGAAGGATCTGGAGAAGGTCTGTATGGAGGAGTGGGCCAAAATCCCTGCTGCAGTGTGTGCAAACCTGGTTAAGAACTACAGGAAACGTATGATCTCTGTAATTGCAAACAAAGGTTTCTGTACCAAATATTAAGTTCTGCTTTTCTGATGTATCAAATACTTGTGTCATGCAATAAAATGCAAATTAAATTACTTAAAAATCATACAATGTGATTTTCTGGATTTTTGTTTCAGATTCCGTCTCTCACGGTTGAAGTGTACCTATGATAAAAAGTACAGACCTCTACATGCTTTGTAAGTAGGAAAACCTGCAAAATCGGCAGTGTATCAAATACTTGTTCTCCCCACTGTGTGTGTGTATATATATATATCCCCACTTTGGACACTCCTCCTCTCCAATCCTTACATCTTATGGTTCCACAGGAAGAGGGTAACAGGATAGTAAACCCTTATTACTCCCTTCAGGGGATCTGACCTCACCACCTGACCTCAACCCCTCCTTCACCCTAATCCAAAGATGTCCATCTGCCTCCCCTATAGTCTAGTCAAGGACCATATCACCTCCACCCTACCGGACACCCTAGACCCGCTCCAATTTGCTTACCGACCCAATAGGTCCACAGACGACGCAATCGCAACCACACTGCACACTGCCCTAACCCATCTGGACAAGAGGAATACCTATGTGAGAATGCTGTTCATCGACTACAGCTCAGCATTTAACACCATAGTACCCTCCAAACTCGTCATCAAGCTCGAGACCCTGGGTCTCGACCCCGCCCTGTGCAACTGGGTCCTGGACTTCCTGATGGGCCGCCCCCAGGTGGTGAGGGTAGGTAACAACATCTCCACCCCGCTGATCCTCAACACTGGGGCCCCACAAGGGTGCGTTCTGAGCCCTCTCCTGTACTCCCTGTTCACCCACGACTGCGTGGCCATGCACGCCTCCAACTCAATCATCAAGTTTGCAGATGACACTACAGTGGTAGGCTTGATTACCAACAACGACGAGACGGCCTACAGGGAGGTGAGGGCCCTCGGAGTGTGGTGTCAGGAAAATAACCTCACACTCAACGTCAACAAAACAAAGGAGATGATTGTGGACTTCAGGAAACAGCAGAGGGAGCACCCCCCTATCCACATCGACGGGTCAGTAGTGGAGAAGGTGGAAAGTTTTAAGTTCCTCGGTGTACACATCACGGACAAACTGAATTGGTCCACCCACACAGACAGCGTTGTGAAGAAGGCGCAGCAGCGCCTCTTCAACCTCAGGAGGCTGAAGAAATTCGGCTTGTCACCAAAAGCACTCACAAACTTCTACAGATGCACAATCGAGAGCATCCTGTCGGGCTATATCACCGCCTGGTACGGCAACTGCTCCGCCCACAACCGTAAGGCTCTCCAGAGGGTAGTGAGGTCTGCAGAACGCATCACCGGGGGCAAACTACCTGCCCTCCAGGACACCTACACCACCCGATGTCACAGGAAGGCCATAAAGATCATCAAGGACAACAACCACCCAAGCCACTGCCTGTTCACCCCGCTATCATCCAGAAGGCGAGGTCAGTACAGGTGCATCAAAGCAGGGACCGAGAGACTGAAAAACAGCTTCTATCTCAAGGCCATCAGACTGTTAAACAGCCACCACTAACATTTAGCGGCCGCTGCCAACATACTGACTCAACTCCAGCCACTTTAAAAATGGGAATTGATGGAAATTATGTAAAAATGTACCACTAGCCACTTTAAACAATGCCACTGAATATAATGTTTACATACCCTACATTACCCATCTCATATGTATATACTGTACTCTATATCATCTACTGCATCTTGCCATCTTTATGTAATACATGTACCACTAGCCACTTTAAACTATGCCACTTTATGTTTACATACCCTACAGTACT
Source organism: Salvelinus alpinus (assembly GCF_045679555.1). Taxonomy (NCBI): domain Eukaryota; kingdom Metazoa; phylum Chordata; class Actinopteri; order Salmoniformes; family Salmonidae; genus Salvelinus; species Salvelinus alpinus. The sequence goes on from NC_092108.1 coordinate 7,598,850, forward strand.
CATCTCATATGTATATACCGTACTCTATACCATCTACTGCATCTTGCCTATGCCGTTCTGTACCATCACTCATTCATATATCTTTATGTACATATTCTTTATCCCTTTACACTTGTGTGTATAAGGTAGTAGTTGTGGAATTGTTAGGTTAGATTACTTGTTGTTATTACTGCATTGTCGGAACTAGAAGCACAAGCATTTCGCTACACTCGCATTAACATCTGCTAACCATGTGTATGTGACTAATAAAATTTGATTTGATTTGATTTATAGCAATCCTTTGATCTCCTCCCGTCCACCCAGCACATTCAACAGCCACTCTGTCTTTCTACAGATCTCACTCCTTTATATACTATGCGTCTGATCTATCATGTCTTTTAATATCTCAATGTTCAAAGTTTAGAATTCAACAGGTTACAGCCTTATTCTAATACAGATTAAATCGCCCCCCCCCCCCATCAATCTACACACACTGACAAAGCAAAAACAGGCTTGTAGAAATTTTTGCAAATTTAAAATAAAATAAAAAAAATATTTAAAAAAATTCACATTTACATAAGTATTCAGACCCTTTACTCAGTCCTTTGTTGAAGCACCTTTGGCAGTGATTACAGCCTCGAGTTTTCTTGGGTATGACGCTACAAGCTTGGCACACCTGCATTTGGTGTTTCTCACATTGTTCTTGTCGTGGAATATTGCAAGTTTATGTTATAATGCTTGTATTACATTATAATAGTTGTTACATTCGACAGAATAGAGTATTGTGTGTGTGTTCCACTGAGGATGAGCCTCTATGAGATAGCACTGACAGAGGAGATTTACGATGTCTTTGGGTGATAAAGCCTAAAGAGCATTCCAGATAACATGAGCTAATGGTTCTGTTCTATGCCGTATCAGGGAGAGACGGTTCCCTTTTGGAGTAAGAGGGCCAGACACTGGTCTTTACAATGAGAACTGTTGACACAGCAGTAACTGTCTGCTATGTTTTATAGATATCGTTCATACAAATCTTAACCTTTCTGAACTGTTCCTAAGATCTGTGGTTCGTCAGTGTAAGTTGAGAGGGGTGTATCTTGGCTATAAAAGACCTTTGTACTTTTCTGTTGGTACTTCTCCACGGTCCATTAGAAATAGTGAATTGTTGAAAGTCAAATGCTATTGCAAAGCTTATTATTAAAGATGTAGTTTAAGTACAACTCTGACTGGTGTGTAGTTTGTAACTCTCCTCATTTGGTAAAGCAGAAATATGCCACCACATTCTCTACAGATCCTCTCAAGCTCTGTCAGGTTGGATGGGGAGCGTCACTGCACAGCTATTTTCAGGTTTCTCCAGAGATGTTCAGTTGGGTTCAATTCCAGGCTCTGGCTGGGCCACTCAAGGACATTCAGAGACTTGTCCCGAAGCCAAACCTGTATTGTCTTGGCTGTGTGCTTAGGGTCGTTGTCCTGTTGGAAGGTGAACGGTCACCCCAGTCTGAGGTCCTGAGCGCTCTGGAGCAGGTTTTCATCAAGGATATCTCTGTACTCTGACGAGTCTCCCAGTCCCTGCCTCTGAAAAATATCCCCACAGCATGCTGCCACCACCACCTGACGTGATGCTTGGCATTCAGGCCAAACAGTTCAATCTTGGTTTCATTAAACCAGAGATTCTTATTTCTCATGGTCTGAGAGTCTTTAGGTGCCTTTTGGCAAACTCCAAGTGGGCTGTCATGTGATTTTTACTGAGGAGTGGTTTCCATCGGGCCACTCAAACATAAAAGGCCTAATTGGTGTAGTGCTGCAGAGATGGGAGAACCTGCCAGAAGGACAACCATCTCCACAGAGGAACTCTGGAGGTCTGTCAGAGTGACCATCGGGTTCAGGTCACCTCCCTGACCAAGGCCATTCTCCCCTGATTGCTCAGTTTGGCTGGACGGCCAGCTCTAGGAAGAGTCTTGGTGGTTCCAAACTTCTTTCATTTAAGAATGATGGAGGCTACTGTGTTCTTGGGGCCCTCAATGCTGCAGAAATGTTTTGGTATCCTTCCCCAGATGGATCTGTGCCTCGACACAATCCTGTCTCTGAGCCCTACGGACAATTCCTTTGACGTCATGGCTTGGTTTTTGCTCTGACATGCACTGTCAACTGTGGGACCTTTATATAGACAGGTGTGTGCCTTTCCAAATAATGTCCAATCAATTGAATTTACCACAGATGGACTCCAAATAAGTTCTAGAAACATCTCAAGGATGATCAATGGAAACAGGTTGGACCTGAGCTCAATTTCTAGTCTCATAGCAAAGGGTCTGAATACTTACGTAAATAAGGTGTTTGTTTATTTTTAATATATTTGCCCAATTTTTTGGGCAAATATAATACATTTTGCTTTGTCATTATGGGGTATCGCCTTTAGATTGATGAAGGAAAAATAATAATTTAATACATTTTAGAATAAGGCTTTACCGTAAATTATTTTTGTAAAGTGTCAAGGAGTCACTGCACTGTGTGATATATTTAAGCAATAAAACCACGAAGAGGGGTGTTATATGGCCAATATACCGCGGCCAAGGGCTGTCTTTATGTATGACGCAACGCGGAGTGCCTGGACACAGCCCTTAGCCGTGGTATATTGTCCATACATCAAATCCCCAAGGCGCCTTATTGCTGTTATAAACTGGTTACCAACGTAATTAGAGCAGTAAAAATAAATGTTTTGTAATACAACTGAGCAAGAGGACAAGTACATTAAGAGTGTCTAGTTTGAGAAACAGACAACTCACAAGTCCTCAACTGGCAGCTTCATTAAATAATACCCGCAAAACTATAAAGATTGTACTTTTTGGACACCAGTCTCAACGTTAACAGTGAAGAGGCGACTCCGAGATGCTGGCCTTCTAGGCAGAGTTTCTCTGTCCAGTGTCTGTGTTCTTTTGCCCATCTTAAGCTTTTATTTTTAATGGCCAGTCTGAGATATGGCTTTTTCTTTGAAACTCTGCCTAGAAGGCCGGCATCCCGGAGTCGCCTCTTCACAGTTGATGTTGAGACTGGTGTTTTGTGGGTACTATTTAATGAAGCTGCCAGTTAAGGACTTGAGAGGCATCTGTTTCTCAAACTAGACACTCTTAATGTACTTGTCCTCTTGCTCAGTTGTGCACCGGGGCCTCCCACTCGTTCTATTCTGGTTAGAGCCAGTTTGTGCTGTTCTGTGAAGGAAGTAGTATACAGCATTGTACCAGATTTTCTATTTCTTGGCAATTTCTCACATGGAATAGCCTTCAATTCTTAGAACAAGAATAGACTGACAAGTTTCAGAAGAAAGTTTTTTTGTTTCTGGCCATTTTGAGCCTGTAATCGAACCCACAAATGCTGATGCTCCAGATACTCAACAAGTCTAAAGAAGGCCAGTTTTATTGATTCTTTAAATCAGAACAACAGTTTTCAGCTGTGCTAACATAATTGTAAAAGGGTTTGATCAATTCGAATTTTAAAATTACAAACTTGGATTAGCTAACACAACGTGCCATTGGAACACAGGAGTGATGGTTGCTGATAATGGGCTTCTGTACGCCTGTAGATATTCCTTTTTTTTTATCAGCCGTTTCCAGCTACAATAGTAATTTACAACATTAACAATGTCTACACTGTATTTCTGATCAATTTGATGTTATTTTAATGGACAATAAATGTGCTTTTCTTTTAAAAACAAGGACATTTCTAATTGACCACAAACTTTTGAACGGTAGTGTGTGTGTGTGTGTGTGTATACACAGTTGAAGTCGGAAGCTTACATACACTTAGGTTGGAGTCAATAAAACTCATTTTTCAACCACTCCACAAATTTCTTGTTAACAAACTATAGTGTTTTCCAACAATTGTTTACAGACAGATTATTTCACTGTATCACAATTCCAGTGGGTCAGAAGTTTACATACATTAAGTTGACTGTGCCTTTAAACAGTTTGGAAAATTCCAGAAAATTATGTCATGGCATTAGAAGCTTCTAATAGGCTAATTGACATAATTTGAGTCAATTGGAGGTGTACCTGTGGATGTATTTCAAGGCCTACCTTCAAACTCAGTGCCTCTTTGCTTGACATCATGGGAAAATCAAAAGAAATCAGCCAAGACCTCAGAAAAAAAATTGTGGAGGTCTACAAGTCTGGTTCATCCTTGGGAGCAATTTCAAAATGACCTCAATCCTATAGGCAATTTGTAGCCAGAACTGAAAAAGCATGTGCAAGCAAGGAGGCCTACAAACCTGACTCAGTTACCCCAGCTCTGTCAGGAGGAATGGGACAAAATTCACCCAACTTATTGTGGGAAGCTTGTGGAAGGCTACCTGAAACGTTTGACCCAAGTTAAACAATTTAAAGGCAATGCTCCAAATACTAATTGAGTGTATGTAAACTTCTGACCCACTGGGAATGTGATGAAAGAAATAAAAGCTGAAATAAAATCTCTCTACGATTATTCTGACATTTCACATTCTTAAAATAACGTGGTGATCCTAACTAAATGTCAGGAATTGTGAAAAACTGAGTTTAAATGTATTTGGCTAAGGTGTATGTAAACTTACACACACATACACACACTTATTTTTTGGGGTATTGAAAATCATACTGTCGGTATTTCGAATTACCCTGGTATACACTATAAACGATATATCGCCCAAGCCTAGTTCATGGTTAGAAACTACGGTCACTTCTGCCTCTCCTCACAACCACTGCATTCAGTAAGAGATAGTTAAAAACAATGAGGATCTATTTAAGTGAGGGCATCAAACAGCTTGCACTAAGATTCATGTGAAAACTACATCCAGTTAGGTAGATCACTCCACACCCACTAACGAAGCCGTACCTTTGATGACCTGTTCAGGCGTTGTACACAGTGGGGTCATGGGAGTGATGATGTCATAATCCCCAGACGCCCGGAAGTTGTGGATTCCCTTTAAACACTGCAACAGAAATTAATTAAGAAATCTTTTTCTTTTCTTTTTTAAGATTAAAAAAAAACTGAATTGACACTAACCCTGACACATAGAAAGCCCTAGAATGATCTCGGAGGGCACTAGCCCTGACACATAGAAAGCCCTAGAATGATCTCTGAGGGCACTAGCCCTGACACATAGAAAGCCCTAGAATGATATCTGAGGGCACTAGCCCTGACACATAGAAAGCCCTAGAATGATCTCTGAGGGCACTAGCCCTGACACATAGAAAGCCCTAGAATGATCTCTGAGGGCACTAGCCCTGACACATAGAATGCCCTAGAATGATCTCTGAGGGCATCCGAAGACATGGCATACTTATTGTTTACCCATTTGTTAACAGATGACTTGGTGGTGGAGACCCAGATAACAGGAGGAGGGTCAGCTGTCCTGTCCAGTTCCATCTGAGGAGGAGAGGGATAGCCCCTGTCAGACCCAGGTTAACATACACAACCACACACACAACCAACCTCCACCCCACCCTCTGTAGCTCAGCTGGTAGAGCGTGGTGCTTGCAACACCAGGATACTGGGTTTGATTCCCGGGACCACCCGTACGTAGAAATGTACGCACGACTGTAAATCACTTTGGATGAATTAAAGCATCTGCTAAATGGCATATATTATTAACAACAACCAGTCCCATGCCCTTACCTTCAGTACAGGGGCCTTCTCCTCACAGATGAGTACTCTGATATCAGGGTTCCTCAGATCGGTGCAGAAGATCTTCTTGTCTCTGCCTCCAGAGTAGATGTGTGTGAAGGCGTCGTTCACCTGCAGGGCCCACACTCCCTCGTCGTGGACCCGATACGTAGCGATACACCTCTGTTGCCCCAGAGACCACAACCTGATGGTTCCATCTGAGCTGCCTGACAGACACTGGGAACCACAGAGAGAGGAGAGTTAGACTGATGGACAACCAAACAGAAAGGGTCCATGTAATAGAGGGTCAGATACAATGTAGCAAAAAATGTTGAGACGGAAAAAGAAAAAACTCCTTATTTTAGGACCAAGTTCTGGTAGAACCTCTTACGTTTCACTTAATTTTTAATAACCATTTTCTAAAAATGTATTATCTGTGCTGTTTTGAGATATACCTTACCTGTGTGCCGTCCCTGTTCAGCAACAGCGACTTGACGTTGTCGGAGTGGCCTTTCAGTTTCATCAGCTTAGCACACGTCCTAGGGTCCCATACTCTCAGGACCTGATGAAACGTCAACAGATTGAAAAGACAACAACTGTCTACAAACATGCAATAGAACTTGTGCTTGGTAAATAAAAGGTGACCTTTCAAAAAAGGCAGCCAACAACTGCCGTCAAAACTGTAGACATAAAATTAAATTGTATTAATTTAAATAAAACATGAACTTTAACCTGGCAAAAAAAAAAAAAGGTGACTAAAATGTTGCCCTCTAACCTTTTCAGTGGAGCCAGATACGATGACTGTCCCCATCTGGTTCATAGCCAAGCTGTAGATTGAGTCTTTGTTCCCACTGAGGGACGACGCTGTCACACACACACACACACACACACAACGTTCAGCGCACAGGTTTGTGTTTGTAAAAACATTATTTTAAGGGCACGTACTGCATCGGAAAATAATAGGCTTTGCGGTATGAAAGATTGATTTCTGCCTCAACAAATACCTGTTCTCCAGACACAAATTAAGTCTAGTCCTGGACCAAAAACGTCTTTCAATGGCGAATCTTCATTGAGAATGCTATTTAGTCCTGGACTAGGCTTCATCTGTGTCTACGAAACCGGCCTGTGGAGGTGTTTTTAAACTCAATGGGACTCATCTTCTAAATATTGTAGAAATCAATAAAATGACATTTACTGGTGACAGTGTTGTTGGAGGCAGTCAGTGCTGTTAGTGTGTTGACATCCCACAGGAAGATCTGTCTGTCTAACCCTGCTGACGCCACCAGCTCCTTGTCTTTAGCATATGCCAATGCCTTCACATAGTCCTGGCAGGGGAAAATACAACATCACTTTGTGGTCTTCACATAGTCCTGCCAGGGGGAAATACAAAATCACTTTTTGGTCTTCACATAGTCCTGCCAGGGGGAAATACAAAATCACTTTTTGGTCTTCACATAGTCCTGCCAGGGGGAAATACAACATCACTTTGTGGTCTTCACATAGTCCTGCCATGGGGAAAATACAACATCAACATCACTTTGTGGCCTTCACATAGTCCTGCCAGGGGGAAATACAACATCAACATCACTTTGTGGCCTTCACATAGTCCTGCCAGGGGGAAATACAACATCAACATCACTTTGTGGCCTTCACATAGTCCTGCCAGGGGGAAATACAACATCAACATCACTTTGTGGCCTTCACATAGTCCTGCCAGGGGGAAATACAAAATCACTTTTTGGTCTTCACATAGTCCTGCCAGGGGGAAATAAAAAATCACTTTTTCCTTCTTTCAAATAGGAAAGCTCTATTATACTGTTTAAAAATACGCACAGATAATATACACACAATATCCACAGCAGGACAATATTCTGTAAATGGACATATTTCTGAACCACAAAGCCCAAATATTGAGTGTAGAAGAAGAAGAAGCACCACCTTGTGAGTTCGTAACGTTGACATGCAGAATCCTTTCTGTGCGTTCCACACTTTCACTGTCGTGTCTGATGAAGCAGATATCACTGGAAAGAAAGAATTTTAAAAAGTGAATTATAAAATCAGAATGTTTCTACTACATTAGGCTACGGATAATGATGGAATGACTGTCGTCGTTTGGGATGTTGCTACAAGCTATGCGGTGTTCAATACTGTTACAGGCTTTGGGTTTTCCTATTTATATTTTAAGGTTGGACGTTAGCACGTGGGGCGCACCGATTGGTTCCACCTCGTTAGTCCGTATGTGTTACACCTGTGCTGGCACAGGTGATATTTAAGAGTGGCTGGCCTATGCCCTGGTGCTCTTGAGAGATATGAAGAGTTAGCACCTTTAGTTGGTGCTCCATATTTGATTAAAAAAAAAAATTTAACTATATTTTATCTGATCTTAACTGGTTTCATTTTGCTCCACCTTTTGGTTTTCTTCCTGTCTTTAAGTTTGGGGTATTTTTTTTATTTTTTTAGCCTCTTTGGCCAATTCTAGTGGGCTCATGATGGGTGTCTTAGGTCCCAGTTGTTGTTGCTAGACAACTTTCAGTGGACAACATGAGTGTCTTTTAGAACCCTGACCAAGTCAGTGGCCTTGTGTTCAATCCCTGGCTGAGGCATACCAAAGACTGTAAAAATGGGACCAAGTCTAGGACCAAAAGGCTCCTCAACAGCTTCTACCCCCAAGCCATTAGACTGCTGAACAATTAATAAAATCGCCACCGGACAATTTACATTGACCCCCCTTCCCTTTTGTACACTGCTGCTACTCTGTTTATTATCTATGCATAGTCACTTTACCCCTACCTACATATGACCTCAACTAACCTGTACCCCCGCACACTGACTCAGTACCACCTGTATATAGCCTCGTTATTGTTATTTACTTTAGTCTACTTGGTAAATATTTTCTTAACTCTTCTTGAACTGCACTGTTGGTTAAGGGCTTGTAACTAAGCATTTCACGGTAAAGTCTACACTTGTTGTATTCGGTACATGTGACAAATAAAGTTTGATGTGATGTGTCTCTGTTTGGCACTCAGCTTTAAGGAGATAGATAGGGGGTAAGGCCCTGCGAAAGACTAGCGTCCTGTTCAGGGGGTGTACTTGTACATTAAGCTACTTCACGCTACAGAAACAGGAGATAGGCTCCTGCTCCTATGAGCCAGTCTGGCTCGCTCATGCAAGGCTACCTACTTACTTACTTAGAACCCCACCTGTTTTGGTTGTTAGTCTGTTAGTTCCCCCTTCTGTTTGAGTGACAATTTTTGGTTTCTTGCTGGGGAACATAACAATACTCACATGTCTTTCCATTGCAACAGAGGACGATGTCATTGACCCAGTCTGTATGGTGCTCCATGGAAGCGATGTAAGGGTCCTGCAATGGTAAAATAACATTCACTTAACATAAGTGGTGACAGGGGTGGTTTCCCAAACACAGATTAAGCCTAATCGTGGTCTTAAAACACATTCAATGGAGATTATACAGGAAACCAGCTCACAAAGGGTTAGGATAGGGATATGCTAATATTCGTATTTATCAAAGGGTGACTGGGCCACAATACAGTACCTTGTGCTGGTTGACACTCCATATCCTGATGATAGAGTCTCTTCCGGCCGTGAAGAGCCGGTTCAGTGTAGGGTCCAGCTGAAGAGCATTCACCCCATTGCGATTGTACTTCTCCACCTCGTCTCTTATCACATAAGATACCTGCAAATAAAGTTGGAGGGGGATGGTCAATAATATCCTGAACAGACCCCTGCTATAGCATTGGCGCATGCGTGACTAACGCTTTGGCCCAAAGTTTTTATTTTACCTTTATTTAACCAGGTAGGCCAGTTGAGAACAAGTTTCTCATTTATAACTGCGACCTGGCCAAGATAAAGCAAAGCAGTGCGACACAAACAACAACACAGTTACACATAAACAAACGTACAGCCAACAACACAATAGAAAAATCTATATAAGTTGGCTGAGGCTCCATGACATTCACTTATGCATTACATCAACTTATCTAGCTAGTTCATCGAGGATTAGTCCGCATCTTTAGCTAGCTAGCTTGTAAGCTACAGGCTAACGTTTCAAGATCCTAGCTAGCTGGCACAGCTTTTTAAAATCTTTATTTAGCTAGGGTTAGGGTTAGTCAGTTAAGAACAAATTTGTATTTACAATCACGGCCTACACCGGCCAAACTCAGACGACGCTGGGCCAATTGTGCGCCGCCCTATGGGACTCCCAATCACGGCCGGTTGTGATACAGTCTGGATTCGAACCAGGTTGTCTGTAGTGACGCCTCTAGCTGAGATGCAGTGCCTTAGACCACTGCGCCACTTGGGAGCCAGCTAACATGTTAGAATCGCAATTATCAATTCAATGACAATTTACACATACCCTAAGAAATGCAACAATGATTAAATACAATTGTCGCACAACTCAGGTTCATTAAGTTACTTTGTTCGAGCAAATCGCTTCAAATCGTGTGTTTAGCATGCTAGGTACGTTAGCTAGCTTGAGATGAGTCAACAGTAACGAGATACGCATTCTTGGATTGCAATTTGCATCGACTTTCCAAGATTAGTGGTGCACATTGTCACACTATTTTGAATAGTGTGCATTTTCATGTATACAGAGTTGTATTACAGAAATATCAATTGACCTGTACTTTCCTTCGCCCAGCGGCATTCTGTCTGTGGTGGGCCGCCATCTTACATGTTGACAGTCAACCCTCAGACGTCACATCCGAGAAGAAACAACATGCACAGATAGAATAATGACACTGATATTTCACCGGATGTATAAATGTGAAGCATCCGCTTGGCGTTTCCAATCACAAGCAAATATGGCTGGCAGTGGGAGAAGATTGAACGAGATGGATTGTGACCGACATTATGCACACTTTCTCATCGATGAATAATTTGATCTCAATACAGTTTTATGTATTTAAAACTAGAATATTTTATGAAATGTAGACTTTGCCAAAGTTTTAAAACATCGCGTTGTTTAGGAGTGCAAAGGTGAATTTAGGTAGTGCACACATGCACTTCACAGAGTAGACGTTGACTAACTGAAACATGCAAATATTTTCTAGAACGTGCCAAGAGGATCTTGATAGCTTGCGTTAGACCCTGCCCACCTCCTTGCTTGTTCTGCCCATTATGACTCATTTGTTTCTATCGGAAACGACAAGCAGTGATCTTGGATTAGTTATAAAAAATCTTTGCTACACGTTCTTCTTCGTCGAGGAGGTCTAACGGCGGTTGGCATCCAATAAATGTTACATTAGCCACCTACTACACTGGAGTATAACACCCTTATACATTGCTTGAAAAATAAAAATAAATACCCTACCATCTAACCCTACACTCACTAAAAACCCACCACCCTACTCCACTATTTAAATCTATTTAGTCCTACCTCAGGCCTGAAAGGATGGGACACCACCACATAACACACCCTGTAACTCTTCTGACGTCAAGTCTCGCACATCCAAATACCCCTCTGCAGCTGCCACCACCACCTCAATTTTCTGTGACTTACGTTCCATCTCTGCAGTACAGTTGATAACCATTGTTATGAATGCTAAAAATCCAATCTTTCTGAAACATATATCACTTGTTGGTTTATCCCTCTGTACTGGTACAGATCTACTAGTCACACCACTCCTCTCAGGATCTCTGCCCATTGATCCATCTTCCTCTACTTTCTTCACTGCCTCAACATATGACAACTTCTGCACTACTCTAACGCTGGGAACCTCAACCTGCATCTCTCGCATGGGACATTTCTGATCCCCAGCCCCATGGGCATCCCTACAATTAACACATTCCGCTACTTTCCCCAATGCTACACATTCCTTTGTCTCATGCCCTGCTGCACACATCTCACACCTAGGAATCTCCCTCCTACACACTGCTGCCACATGCCCAAAAGCTTGACACCTGTAACAACGTAATGTATTCAGCACAAAAGCTCATATGGGATAACTTATATATCCTAACATCACTTTGTCGGGCAAAGACTCAACATCAAAACTTAAAAGGACAGACAATGACTCTTCTGTTTCACCACTCACGCCACCCTGTCTGTGTCGCACCAAATGACGAGTATCACAAACACCGGGAATCTTCCCTTTCAGTTGGTAAACTTTCACATTTACCAGTAATTACTCCTCTCAATGGCTCCCTTTCCTTGAAAGCAAAACAATTCACCTCTCTTGTCCCCATTCTTTTAACGCGGAACACCTATTCCCTCTGACGAGTAGAAACACAAACAATTATCACAAGACCACTTCTGGTTACCTCACCCATTCCACAGCACCCAACTCTGTTTTCACCCACCCTGAAACCACAAATGGATTCTTAGACCTCCTCTGCCTCTCTTTTTCCCTCCTCTGCAGCTGCCTCGTCTTGATGTTCTTCTTTGTCAGTAGCTACCGAGAAGCTTTTCTATTCCCTCAACCAAAATAAACTACACGAGCTTCCAGTGTGTCTACTTATTAAGCAATAGGCCGGAGGGGGTGTGGTAAATGGCCAATATACTACAGCTAAGGGCAGTTCTTAGCACAACGCAACGCAACGAGCCTTAGACTTGGTATATTGGCCATATACCACAAACCCCCAAAGTGCCTTAGTGCTTATTATAAACTGGTTACCAACTAAATTAGTGCAGTAAAAATACATGTTTTGTCATATCTGTGGTATATGGTCTGATATACCACGGCTGTCAGCCAATCAGCATTCAGGGCTCGAACCACCCAGTTTATAATGTGGTTTATGGTGATGGCTAGAAGAGATCCAGCTTTAGTCAAATTAAACGTCAGATTTGACTTTCTGTAGCAGATAGAACTTACGCAGCAGGTTAGGATAATTAACAAAGGTTAGGAAAACTTACCTAGCAGGTTAGGATAATTAACAAAGGTTAGGAAAACTTACCCAGCAGGTTAGGATAATTAACATTGCAGGTTAGGAGAATTAGGCTAAGGTTAGGAAAATGGTTAGGGTTAGCTAAAATGCAACTATTGACGTTAATTTGACAAAAGCTGGATCCATTCTAGTCATGATTGTGGTTTATGGGCATAGAGATCCTATTAAATTACTAGAGGGGGATATGTCATAAACCCTCAAAGTTCCAAAATGAGGTGCAAATCTTGTTCGGGGAGAAATCCAAAACCAATAACTCTACTTCCTCATTCTATGTTTATGGGTAACTGAGTTCTCTCATATCCCTAGTACATTATCAGCTATTTACTTTGAACTGTCATCTATTGCCATTAAAATTGAAATAAGTTATAGAGTCAGATGTTTTTATCCACTTTCTGTGCAGGCCTTTTCCCCTCGCCACAACACTGCCTGCTACCACTTGATCTTGCAGTGTGTCTTTCCCATGTGATGTTCACGAAGAGGGCGAAGAGGACTCAGTTTGACTCATGAGCCGGATCACCCTCCTCTTCTTCTCTCTCGTCCGTGGCCTCCTGATACTCCGACACCTTTTCTCCAGGCGATCGAGGTGACCTTGAATGCTCTGCAGCATCGCCAGCATCCCTTCCAGGTCAGACTGGGATACGACCAGTTGTTCAGGTGGAGGTGTAGGTGGAGTCTCTTTGCCCTGATGTCTTGCTTCTGGGTCTGTTTCTGTACTCCTCCACCTCGGGTAGATCTTATAAGAGAAACAAGAGAATGGCCTGATAATGAATAAGCTTTGAAGGACTTTAACACAAAGGATCTCATCAATTCATATCAAGAAAAATAGAAGTTAAAGCAAATTATACCAATTGTATTATGCTCAATTTTACCTTCCAAATGCAAGCTGGAATGATGATGACCAACAAGACGAAGAGTCCACGTGATCCCATAGAAGACAGAAAAAAGCCTCTGGACTGGTTGGTGTTTGTCCAGGAGGTTGTTCTGTGTCGGATATCTGGATGGTCTGGGATGGCAGGACTTCTAGACAACAAGGCCACCTTGATACACATCATAATGTAATAGACTATACTTTCATCATCTGTCCTCAGTGCTTCAACTTTGTGTATTCTGAGAATGTTCCAGATGGACTCCATCCATTTGTCATGAATCAAGTCTTCACTTATGTCTGTTCTGAGTTCTATCTTCAGTGAACTGACGTTACAGAACATGCTAAGAAACTCCAAGGCAACTTTTTCATTATTCCAGTCCATGAGGATATTGCTTTGAAATGCCAAGAAGAAGATGAACAAGGAGAGAAGCAGGCACTTGTAAACCATTTTCACATCTCACTTCTAATGTTGATTCCCGTCCAGACTCACTCCCTCACCATAATGCACCACTCTATAGAAAGTTGGACTAAAAGTCAAACGATGGAGCTAGTTTCACATTCAGTATGTCAACGTTGGATATCAGGAGATGCCATGGTCTGCCTCTGTAAATTTCTCAGAGCAAACCACACCTGAGAGGTGCACCTAGTGGCCACAAAAAGGGGGTTTGCAGTGGCCGTAGTGTCTATTCACTCAGAGTTGCAGCGTCAACACAAAGTGATGTCACAAACCCCCCCAAAATAACTTTTGTGTCACAATAGGTGTTTGGAAGGCTGAAAAGTTCTAGCACTATATTGACAAACATCTGAATAGAACAGCAACTAAATACAGATTTTCAGAGCATTTATCTATTACATAAAATACATAAAATAATTGCTTTGCATAAATGTAAACCCAGCTCAACCATCAGATAACTGTCTTTAGGATCACTCCCGAGTGGTGCAGCGGTCTAAGACACTGCATCGCAGTGCAAGAGGCGTCACTACAGTCCCTGGTTTGAATCCAGGTCGTATCACATCCGGCTGTGATTGGGAGTCCCATAGGGTGGTGCACAATTGGCCCAGTGTCGTCAAGGTTTGGCCGTCGTTGTAAATAAGAATTTGTTCATAACTGACTTGCCTAGTTAAATAAAAGAAATAAAAAATCTGCCCCAAGTCATTTCAGCCTATTGACCACAAGTGTGTATTATTGCCTGTATTAAAACTCTGTGTCCAGATGGTGGCAGTACTCTTCCAGAAGACAGCAACAGTGTCTGACTTGCTGACACAGCTGGGGAAACCATGCTACAAGTAATTAGATAGTGCCTCGCCAGACCATCTGGGCACTGTTTGCCCACCATGACTAAGTAAATCCCTCCATCTCTCTCTCTTTCTCTCTCTCTATCTCTCTCTCTCAGGTTTTAGCTCTGGACTGTATAAAAGCACCATTTTCTCTACTCTGCTTTTTTTTTTTATCAAGCTCAGCCATTTTAGCTAACCTTGGTGTTTTTGTTTTTTGTTTCTGGATGTGAAGTGTTGAGAGAGTTTACAGATATTGGGCTCAGTGACAAAAATAATTGCATTTATATCAGCTTCTGAGACTGCAATGAAAGAAAGTGTATTTTAAATTGATCATAGAAAAGTCCCTTCTCTTCTGAAAGCTAGCAACAGCCAACACCGACACCAACAGATGGACCACAGCGAAAACACTCTTAATTTGATTAAGCGTTTTCAGATTTCACAGAATTCTTTATTATTATTGCAATTAAATATACGGTGTTTCCTTGAATCAGATATACTTCCCTCTCTTTACTAAACTTAACTGTAATTATTATTTTTTTATTGTCAGCTGTGACACTCCTAAGATTGTCTGCATTTTTCTTTTTATATATAGAAGTACCACAACACCATTTGACTAGGTTTGTAACAGCGACAGATCAGAGAGGAAGTCGAGTTCTAACATGGCTGTCTGTGTGCGTGCTGTGGCTGTAGCCGTGACTAAAATGAAGTTTTATGTACATGATTTCGTCTCTCTCTGAAATGGGCCTAATAGCTCCAGAGTGAGTGGCTTAGCCCAGCTTCTCTCTACTTACCCGTCCTGTCATGTGCCAAGTGACTGAGCTCTCTCACTCTCTCTCTCTCTCTCTCTCTCTCTCTATTTCACTCACTCATTCACACAGCTCTCCTCTCTGTTCACAAAAGGGCAAGGAGGAACCCATATAACAACATGTTTTTTTGTTTTAAAGCAGAATGTTAAAACGTATGTTGACAAGTTTGTTGTAAGTGGAATTCCAATGCTCTATTATTATCAGAGACCATGACTTCTTCTGCATCCAGACTGCATGACCTACCATCGTCATCAAGTCAAATGACTTGTTTTTAGGGGTTTGTACTCTCCTATTCCCCAAAGTGTTTGTGATGAACAAGTGTGTCACAGTACTTCACTGTGTCTGTCTCTACTCCCTGTACGAAAAGGAACTAGGAGGGTTTCACCCAATCACAGTGTCCCAATCAGGGGACCACTCCTCTTCCCACAGAGGGTTGGACGCTTATTTTCATCCGTTGCCGAGAGACCGCATCAGGACCACGTTGTCGCAGCAACCGGGAGAAAACAACCACCTCCCCCAGCCCCCTTGAGGTACCAATATGCCCAGGTGTAACTGGTTTGAGCTCAGGGGGAATGAATAAGAAGCTTTGGGAAACACTGGTAAAACTGGTAACACTGGTAATACTGGTAACACTGGTAACACTGGTGATACTGGTGATACTGGTAACACTGGTAACACTGGTGATACTGTAACACTGGTAACACTGGTAATACTGGTAACACTGGTAATATTGGTAATACTGGTAACACTGGTGACACTGATGACACTGATGACACTGGTAACACTGGTGATACTGTAACACTGGTAATACTGGTAACACTGGTAATATTGGTAATACTGGTAATACTGGTAACACTGGTGACACTGCTGACACTGATGACACTGGTAACACTGGTAATACTGGTAACACTGGTAACACTGGTGACACTGGTAATACTGGTGATACTGGTAACACTGGTGACACTGGTAATACTGGTGATACTGGTAACACTGGTGACACTGGTAATACTGGTAATACTGGTAACACTGGTAATACTGTACTACTGGTAACACTGGTGATACTGGTAACACTGGTAACACTGGTAACACTGGTAACACTGGTGACACTGTAATACTGGTAACACTGGTAACACTGGTAATACTGGTAATACTGGTAACACTGGTAACACTGGTAACACTGGTAACACTGGTAACACTAGTAACACTAGTAACACTGGTAACACTGGTAATACTGGTAACACTGGTAACACTGGTAACACTGGTAACACTGGTAACACTAGTAACACTGGTAATACTGGTAATACTGGTAACACTGGTAACACTGGTAACACTGGTAACACTAGTAACACTGGTAACACTAGTAACACTGGTAATACTGGTAACACTAGTAACACTGGTAATACTGGTAACACTAGTAACACTGGTAATACTGTACTACTGGTAACACTGGTGATACTGTAATACTGGTAACACTGGTAACACTGGTAACACTGGTGACACTGTAATACTGGTAACACTGGTAACACTGGTAACACTGGTAATACTGGTAATACTGGTAACACTGGTAATACTGGTAACACTGGTAACACTGGTAACACTAGTAACACTGGTAATACTGGTAATCCTGTAACACTAGTGACGATGTCGTCCCCACAGTGACTGTACGTACATATCCCAACCAGAAGCCATGGATTACAGGCAACATCCGCACCGAACTAAAGGTTGAAGCTGCCGCTTTCAAGGAGCAGGACACTAATCCGGATGCTTATAAGAAATCTCGCTATGCCCTCAGACGAACCATCAAACAGGCAAAGTGTCAATACAGGACAAAGATTGTATCCTACTACACTGGCTCTGACACTCGTCGTATGTGGCAGGGCTTGCAAACTATTACGGACTACAAAGGGAAAACCAGCTGTGAGCTGCCCAGTGACATGAGCCTACCAGACGAGCTGAATGCCTTTTATGCTCGCTTTGAGGCAAGCAACACTGAAGCATGCACGAGAGCACCAGCTGTTCCCAGACGACTGTGTGATCACGTTCTCCATAGCCGATGTGAGCAAGACCTTTAAATAGGTCAACATTCACAAAGCCGCAGGGTCAGACGGATTACCAGGACATGTACTCAAAGCGTGCATGGACCAACTGGCAAGTGTCTTCACTGACATTTTCAACCTCTCCCTGACCGAGTTTGTAATACCTACATGTTTCAAGCAGACCACCATAGTCCCTGTGGCCAAGAAAGCAAAGGTAACCTGCCTAAATGATTACCTCCCCATAGCACTCACGTCGATAGCCATGAAGTGCTTTGAAAGGCTGGTCATGCTTCACATCAACACCATCATCACGGAAACTCTAGACTCACTCCAATTTGCATACCGCCCCAACAGATTCACAGATGACGCCATCTCTATTCCACTCCACTCTGCCCTTTCCCACCTGGACAAAAGTAACACCTAATTGAGAATACTGTTCATTGACTACAGTTCGGTATTCAACACCATAGTGCCCACAAAGCTCATCACTAAGCTAAGGGCCCTGGGATTAAACACCTCCCTCTGCAACTGGATTCTGGACTTCCTCATGGGCCGCCCCCCAGGTGGTAAGGATAGGCAACAACACATCTGCCATGCTGATCCTCAACACTGGGGCCCCTCAAGGGGTGCGTGCTTAGTTCCCTCTTGTACTCCCTGTTCACCCACGACTCCTGTGGCAGGCCGGGCACCTGCAGGCTGACATCGGGCATCAGTACTTCCGTCCGTCGTCAGTTGAACACACATTGGTGCAGCTGGCTTCCGGGTTAATTAAGTGAGCGGGTGGTAAGAAGTACGGCTTGGCGGGTCATGTTTCGGAGGACACATGACTCAACCTTTGTCTCTCCCGAGCCCATTGGGGAGTTGCAGCAATGAGACAAGATCGTAATCACGAAATTGGGGAGATAAAGGCGGGGGGGGGGGAATTACAAGAAGAAAAAAAATGAAATGGAGGAACGTAATGATGATGAGGAGCCATTAGTTTGCTTTTGCGGCCTCAGGGATTTTGCTGCCCACATAAACTCTGGTGTCCTGATTCGTATTCCCAAAAACAAATTTGGCGACACACCCCTGTTCCAGGTGGGCCAAATTGACAGTTATCTAATGAGTAAATAGTTAAACATTACTTTATTGAATGATCACTTGTCATAAACCTCTATGAACAGGATCATTGGTGGGTTTATGTTTTCACATTAGCCCAAAACACAATAAACACTATGTTTATTTATCACAATGTTTTTTGGGATATTCTATTCTGCATTGCAAGGTGACACAATATCTATTGTCTCTCAAGCCCCCCCGTCATAAATCCATAGGGAACATACTCAAACCTGTTGAGCACCTATGCCTTGTTAACCCATCTCCACTGCTGTGGCAGTCGGCTACATGAGATAGTGATATCAAATATCATTATATAAGAAAGGTGCATGCGTGTACTGATAGGACGCATCGGGAGTGAGTAGCTCTTTTTTTGTATCAACTAAAACTGTGGTTATATATGTAAAAGCCAGACAACAAAGTTCAAATTCTAGCCTCTAAGATCAATAGATCGATATATCCCCTAGCAACTGGGAGAGAGTGGTTCGATGTTGTACATAACTGACCGCTCGATCTGTTGATAAAGTGGCACAGTGGCACAACTCCAACAAGCCATGGCTTCCCGCAGAGGAAAAGACCAGGAGTAACTTGGAGATGCAAACCAGAGTTATGAACAGCTAAAGGATATCCAGGAGAAGAAAATAGATAAAAATGCAACTTCTGTTGTTAAAAAAGTAGATTTCCTCTAAAAGACAGTCTATCGTGTCAGACGTGCACATACAAGGAGTGTGCATAAACAAGAAAAAACAAAATTAGCCATCTGGAAACAAAAAAAAACAGAATGACACAAAATCAACATGACAACATTGTCCTTACCGGAAGACGAGGACAAAGGGGACCTTTCGAGCTACGTGCTCAAGTTGATATCAGAGGAAGTTGACGTTTGGATATTTCACCAAAAGATCTGGAACGATGCCATAGGATTGCCGGTGAAACAGAATAACGCTAAATATTCTCGCATGGTAATCTTCAAGCTGCGGAACTATCAGACCAAAGTCAACATTCTGAAGGTACAGGGGGAAAGGAGATCAAAATCCACGGCCAGTCCATTCGATTCGTCCAGGACCTGTCTGCTAGGCTAAGAACCCCCCCCCCCCCCCCCCCCCGCAAGGAGTACATTCCAATCAGACAGTTACTGAAAAGAAAACAAATCAAATCTCAACTCTGCTTCCCGGCAGTGTGGTGGGTATGGAAGGGCACGCAAAGGATTGAATTCAAAAGCGCCGCCGAAGCCCTAATCAAGCTACAAGAAACCTCCTCAGAAACCTTCCCAGTTGAAGGAGGAGATACCACCTGCTCTGAGAAGAGGTCAACGTAGGAAATAAAGATGAGACACTAGGCTACATACAGTGATGCCTGAGACCAGCTTAGCGTAAATTGAGACAATGTCCTTTCCCCCTCCACCCAATACAATCTATACTATACTTTCCGCAAATAACTGTTCTTCTCTATGAAGTAACGATAGATGTGGCCGATGCCAACGGACTACGTGGACAATGAAAAGACAATTCAAATACAGCATGTACAGTAACAGTCAAAGGTTTGGACACACCTACTCATTCCAGGGTTTTTCTTTATTTTTTACTATTTTCTACATTGTAGAATAATAGTGAAGACGTCAGAACTATGAAATTACACATATGGAATTATGAGGTAACCAAAAAAGTGTTAAACAAATCCAAATAGATTTTATAATATGAGATTTTTCAAAGTAGCCACCCTTTTCCTTGATGACAGCTTTGCACACTCCTGGCATTATCTCAACCAACTTCACGAGGTAGTCACCTGAAATGCATTTCAATGAACAGGTGTGCCTTGTTAAAAGTTAATTTGTGGAATTTCTTTCCTTCTTAATGCATTTGAGCCAATCAGTTGTGTTGTGACAAGGTAGGGGTGGTATACAGAAGATAGCCCTATTTGGTGACGTGGTCTTCCTGTCTGGGTTGGCGCCCTCCCCCCCTTAGGTTGTGCCGTGGCGGAGATCTTTGTGGGCTATACTCGGGCCTTGTCTCAGGATGGTAAGTTGGTGGTTGAAGTGATCCCTCAAGTGGTGTGGGGGCTGTGCTTTGGCAAAGTGGGTGGGGTTATATCCTGCCTGTTTGGCCCTGTCCGGGGGTATCAGCGGATGGGGCCACAATGTCTCCTGACCCCTCCTGTCTCAGCCTCCAGTAATTATGCTGCAGTAGTTTATGTGTCGGGGGGCTAGGGTCAGTCTGTTATATCTGGAGTATTTCTCCTGTCTTATCCAGTGTCCTGTGTGAATTTAAGTATGCTCTCTCTAATTCTCTCTTTCTCTCTTTCTTTCTCTCTCTCGGAGGACCTGAGCCCTAGGACCATGCCTCTGGACTACCTGGCATGATGACTCCTTGCTGTCCCCAGTCCACCTGGCCGTGCTGCTGCTCCAGTTTCAACTCTTCTGCCTGCGGCTATGGAACCCTGACCTGTTCACCGGACGTGCTACCTGTCCCAGACCTGCTGTTTTCAACTCTCTAGAGACAGCAGGAGCGGTAGAGATACTCTCAATGATCGGCTATGAAAAGCCAACTGACACTTACTCCTGAGGTGCTGACTTGTTGCACCCTCGACAACCACTGTGATTATTATTATTTGACCATGCTGGTCATTTATGAACATTTGAACATCTTGGCCATGTTCTGTTATAATCTCCACCCGGCACAGCCAGAAGAGGACTGGCCACCCCTCATAGCCTGGTTCCTCTCTAGGTTTCTTCCTAGGTTTTGGCCTTTCTCAGGAGTTTTTCCTAGCCACCGTGCTTCTACACCTGCATTGCTTGCTATTTGGGGTTTTAGGCTGGGTTTCTGTACAGCACTTTGATATATCAGCTGATGTAAGAAGGGCTATATAAATACATTTGATTTGATTTTGATTTGATTTTTGAGAAAATACCAAGTCTGTATTATGGCAAGAACAGCTCAAATAAGCAAAGAGAAACAGCAGTCCATCATTACTTTCAGACATGAAGGTCAGTTAATCCAGAACATTTCAAGAACTTTGAACATTTCTTTGAAAGTGCTATAATGAAACTGTCTCTCATGAGGACCGCCACAGGGAAAGAAGAGCCAGAGTTACCTCTGCTGCTGAGGATAAATTCATTACAGTTACCAGCCTCAGAAATTGCAGCCCAAATAAATGCTTCACAGAGTTCAAGTAACATACACATCTCAACATCAAATATTCAGAAGAGACTGCATGAATCAGGCCTTCGTGGTCAACTTGCTGCGAAGAAACCACTACTAAAGGGCACCAATAAGAATAAGAGACTTGCTTGGGCCAAGAAACACGAGCAATGGATTAGACCGGTGGAAATCAGTCCTTTGATCTCATGAGTCCAAATTTTAGAGTCACACAGACTCGCACAAACATCCTATCACGTTTCAGGTTAGACCCAGATGCAGACAACGTTGAAATAACAACAGTTTATTAATCAAACAGGGTCAGGCAAAAGACAGTTCAAGGGCAGGCAGGGGTCAGTAATCCAGATAGGTGGGGCAAAGGTACAGGACGGCAGGCAGGCTCAGCGTCAGGACAGGCAAAGGTCGGTAACCCAGAAAGGTGGGGCAAAGGTACAGGACGGCAGGCAGGCTCAGCGTCAGGACAGGCAAAGGTCGGTAACCCAGAAAGGTGGGGAAAAGGTACAGAACGGCAGGCAGGCTCAGCATCAGGACAGGCAAAGGTCGGTAATCCAGAAAGGTGGGGAAAAGGTACAGGACGGCAGGCAGGCTCAGCGTCAGGACAGGCAAAGGTCGGTAACACAGAAAGGTGGGGAAAAGGTACAGGACGGCAGGCAGGCTCAGGATGTCGTTTGGATGCTTTGTATTGTAAAAAAAAGGATCAGAAATAAAATCGTACCAAAAAACAACTATGTCTATTTAAGCAATAAGGCCTGAGAGGGTGTATAGAGTATATTTTATTTGAACCTTTATTTAACGAGGCAAGTCAGTAAGAACTAGAACAGTTGAGCCTAGGAACAGTGGGTGCCTTGTTCAGGGGCAGAACGACAGATTTGTACGTTGTCAGCTCAGGGATTTGATCTTTCCACCTTTCGGTTACTAGTCCAATGCTCTAACCACTAGGCTACGCTGCCGCCCCATGGCCAACATACCACGGCTAAGGACTGTTCTTACGCATGACGCAACGTGCAGTGCCTAAATACAGCCCTTAGCCGTGGTATATTGGCAAAATACCACAAGTCCTCTATACCACAAACCCTCAAGGCACCTTATTGCTATTATAAACTGGCACCAATGTAATTAGGGCAGTAAAAATACATGTTTTGTCATACCAGTGGTATACGGTCTGATATACCACAGCTGTCAGCCAATCAGAATTCAGGGCTCGAACCACCCAGTTTATAATGTCTCTTAACCCCCCATGTCATAAATCCATGGCGCACATATGCTAACACATAGAGCACATAGACCTCTTTGTCTACATGATATGGTGCAATGGTAATAACACAATAAGAACGTGAAAAATCAGGCTACATACAGTCGAAGTCGGAAGTTTACATACACCTTAGTCAAATACATTTAAACTCAGTTTTTCACAATTCCTGACATTTAATCCTAGTCAAAATTCCCTGTCTAAGGTCAGTTATGATCACCACTTTATTTTAAAACTGGGAAATGTCAGAATAATAGTAATTATTTATTTCAGCTTTTATTTCTTTCATCACATTCCCAGTGGGTCAGAAGTTTACATACACTCAGTTATTATTTGGTAGCATTGCCTTTAAATTGTTTAACCTGGGTCAAACATTTTGGATAGGTTTCAACAAGCTTCCCACAAGAAGTGAATTTTGGCCCATTCCTACCGAAAGAGCTGGTGTAACTGAGTCAGGTTTGTAGATCTCCTTTCTCGCACATGCTTTTTCAGTTCTGCCCACAAATGTTCTATAGGATTGAGGTCAGGGCTTTGTGATGGCCACTCCAATACCTTCACTTTGTTGTCCTTAAGCCATTTTGCCACAACTTTAGAAGTATGCTTGGGGTCATTGTCCACTTGGAAGACCCATTTGCGACCAAGCTTTAACGTCCTGACTGATTAAAACAAGTTTTAATCACTCCAACCTAAGTGTATGTAAACTTCCGACTTCAACTGTAAATCAGGAAATTTGATTTTACGTGTCCATTTAAATTGTGAAACTTTTAGGGGTAATCAAAGACATTACCTTCATCAACCAAATTAAGTTTGACACTGATATCTTAAAAAATAAGGAAACTATTCATAATTAACTTTTTTGACTATGTAACGCTAATGCTTAAAATAATCATAAAAAATCTTCTCATGGACTAAAAGTCAGATTCACTCCAAATTTGGTCATTTGTCTCATCACAATAATCCCTAAAGATTCACTAACACCCACACACTAACACACACACACACACTCATGCTAACACCCACACACTCATGCTAACACCCACACCCACACACTCACACTAACCCCCACACACTCACACTAACACCCACACCCACATACTCACACTAACACCCACACATTCACACCAACACCCACATACATACAATAACACCCACTTCAACACACTAACACCCACACCCACACACTCACACTAACACCCACACACTCACACTAACACCCACACTAACACCCACACCCACACCCACACACTCACACTAACACCCACACACATACAATAACACCCACATCAACACACTCACACTCACACTAACACCCACACTAACACCCACACACTCACATTAACACCCACACACATACAATAACACCCACACACTCACACTAACGCCCACATACTCACACTAACACCCACACACTCACACTAACGCCCACATACTCACACTAACACCCACACACATACAATAACACCCACACACTCACACTAACACCCACATACTCACACTAACACCCACATACATACAATAACACCCACATCCACACACTAACACCCACACACTCACACTAGCACCCACACCCACACACTCACACTAACACCCACACACTCACACTAACACCCACTCACTCACACTAACACCCACTCACTCACACTAACACCCACTCACTCACACTAACACCCACACACATACACTAACACCCACACGCTCACAATAAGACCCATATACATACACTAACACCCGCACACTCACAATTACACCCACACATGCAACCTTAGTGTGGAAATATATATAAAATACAGGACACTCACATTTTTGACTTCACTGGGCCTTTAAGCATGTGACAAATGAAAACTTGAAGATAGACTCAATGAATTAGCCTCTAATGAATTTGAGAACTATTAGTTGCTGCATTCAAAATCAGTTACTGCTACACTGCTAAATGGCACCATTTCAAACCAGGGCTATAAGAAGTGAAGCGATGGACATGAGGCCATGAAATTTGGTATGTAAACCTTATGTTTATGTCCTTAGAAGCTGTGTGAATATAAAGCCACTGCACCAGACCAGTTGGTGGCACTATAGATGTCATTGGCACCAGTGGACACCATAAGATACTAGAGCAATAAATATTGGTCAAGTGGACTTTGTCCCATGCAAATTAATGTTAGATTTAAATTATGCAGATGAACAATGTGAAATATTATGAAATTAATGCAGAAAATATTTCACATATTATAACGTAAACCATTAGTCAAATTAACCCCATAATTGGTATATAAACGCAATACATTGTGTAAAGAATTTTAAAATGATTACCGGCTGCATTGAAAGATAACAAACCTACATCACTAGACTAAACATAACTTGCATCATTCTTGTGGTTTTGAGAGATAAACATAATGTTTTTAGTGATTGCTACATGATAAAGAGTGCTTGCTTTATTATCCAACTGATCGTGTCCTTTTATGTCGTCCTGTGAACCCCGTTCATTGCTGCTACATTTGATATGGATATATTTTCCTTGAGTGAAATATTTCATAATGCATCACATTGACATTGTATCTGAGTGTTTTACCATGTGCCCAAGCTGGTGCATTTGAGTAATTAGAAAAAGTGGAGTTTTTAATCTTTTTAAAATGTTTTCTCTCTGATTGAAAGGCTTAATACCTGCCACATGTCCAAATGCTTAAATATCAGATCAATGACCAAGTCACATCCATTCAAGGCACAGCATTTTTTGGTATTTCATGCACACAAAAAACAAATTAAATTTAAAGCATCTGTCAGTAATGAGGCTTGATGAAAAAGTATGGCATGTGTGTCAGTGTGTGTGTGTGTGTCAGTGTGTGTGCGCATGTTTGTGTGTTTATGCGTGTGTGTATTGCTAAAAGTGTCTGTGTGTGTTAATGTGTGTGTGAGTCCATGCAGCGCCCGTGTATGTGTGTGTGTGTAATTAAAACAAGTGATTTTTTTTTCACACAGATTATCCCTCTTGCCCAGCTGGTCCGCCTGGATTTGACCACTCCAACTCAACCACAGAGGAAATCTCTTTGGGGATAAATCCAAATTGGCTCCCCTTGTGAATATTTTTTCCAAACACAAAAAAATGTTGGAGGGTTCATATAGTAACTCGATTCCAACCTCCATATCTAAATACTGTACGTTTTACATAACACTTTTATCCCCAAGTGGCGCAGCAGTCTAAGGCACTGCTTCTCAGTGCTAGAGGCGTCACTACAGACCCTGGTTCAATTCCAGGCTGTATCACAACTGGCTGTGATTGGGAGTCCCATAGGGCGGCGCACAATTGGCCCAGCATCGCCCGGGGTATGACGTCATTGTAAATAAGAATTTGTTCTTAACTGACTTGCCTAGTTAAATAAAAGACAAAAAATACATCTCTGCTTTTATTAAAAGTAAGTACTAGAAGGATCATGAAAGCAGTCCAAACCTAAACTAAGAGATTAATAAAAATAGCCCAATGTCAAGTGTTTCAATAGGAGTGATGGAGAATAACCAAATAAAATGTTTTTGTCTTTCTATTATATATTTTTTTATATATTTTTTTCGGAATTAAAACGTCATAGCTCATTTAATTTCCTTACAGTAAGTGTTTTTGGACTCTGTTCGACGTTTACTTACTCTACAGTAGTCACGCTTCACTTCACGCTCAACCTATATCTTCTACATGCATTTTCCCCCAAAGCATCACAGACCAAATTAACTTGTAAGAGCAGTTAGTCTCTCAGCCACAGTATAATAATGGAGGATTGCAAATGTACACAGCTGTTGGGTTTAGTCAAACACACGGACGTGGAGCGGAGAGGGATTTAACTGTGACGCCTGGAAACCCCTGTCCACTATTGAGGTCATTGTAGCTAACTAGTTTTCACTGTGAAAACAGACAGAGACAGTCATTGGTCTTGATTTGGACCTGAAGATACAGTATAATATGGGGATTGTTCAGGTTATTCAGGTTGCTCAAAATATCGTACTGTATTTTGAGTTTGATCATGAATGTTAGTATGCGTTGACATGCCACAAACTGTAGATGAGTCTAATAGAAAAAGGCAAGAGGGATAAAACCAGTGAATTTGAAATAAATAAATTCTGATATATGCAGAAATGTTGTAATAATTATAGGCTATAACATGTAAAAAAATAAATAAAAAAAAAGTAAAATAAAATAGGATAGAAAACAATAGTGTACCATTTGTTTAACTAGCTGTAACAAAATGAAAACTCCCAACTATGGAAAAATCTTTTAATATTGTTTGATATAGTGATTACCTACTTAAATGTAATACGGAAAAAAGGTTTTCAAGGAAGTATGTTATCATCTTTCATGTAAAAAGAATGAATACAGCTGTATACACATCATTTGATTGCTCTGGCTATGATCCCTATATACGTATGGACTGTCATGGAGATGACCTTACAATATAAATACATTATAAAAGTTAGATATAAATGTTTGACATGAACGCCCCCCCCCCCATAACTCTTTACGTAGGTCAATATAACACATGTTTGTCATGTATATTTCTACTCCCGTCTACTTCCACAGGTCAAATTAAATGGTTTCAAAGGGAACTGAGTGTGCAGATGACAGACAACCATTATCAGGCACATTATGCTGCAGTTAGTACTATACACAACCCTTCACCATGGAGGTTTTAATATACCGATCATGCAATAAAATAAATTTAGTGCATAATATATACATATATACTATACACTTCTGATCAAATAATGTGGTCTTTACCATATTAACTCATTGGTTAGAAAATAACAATAATATTTGTCCTGAAATATCCATTAATAAGAAAATATACTTAAATATACTTTTTCATAAATATAATTTTAGCAAATCTAGCTGCCATTTTTTGATAATAAAGATAATAAAGATTTGATTACAGACATCGTCTGTAATCAAAGCGAGAACCAAGATCTTAACAGTCCACATTTATCTCTATTCATCTGTAAAACAAAACAATCCAACTTCAAAATGTTATTCAGAGCTGATTGATTGTCATTTACACTTACTGGTTAACCATTGTGACAGAATATATGAAATCACACATTTGTTTATAAGTATCTTTTATACATTTTAGTGGAATCGCCATCTTCAAAGTGGTGCCTGGGTTTCTAAACATTGTTAATACACATATCATATGATTGTTTGATTGACAAAGGGTCTTTTATAAATAATAGAAAAGCAATATTTGCATTTTACCATGAAATTCCTGGGTATTTTCTGCTATAAAAATGTTCATCTTGTACCGAGAGAGTTGTTCCGAGTTATGATACTGTACATGTTGTAAACAAAACAACAAAAAACACGTTTCCTGAAAACAATATCTCAAAGAAATGTCTCTTCAAATGTTTGTGAGGTGCTAGGCTCCCTATATGTTTGTGAGGTGCTAGGTTCCCTATATGTTTGTGAGGGGCTAGGCTCCCTGAGTTCTAACACTAAGTCTCTCGGCCTTTCTAGCCGTTCTATCTGACCAACGTCACTAGGCGCCCCCGGCCGGGTCACACTGTCGTAAGATGGCGGTGAGGAGGACAGAGTCCCTTCCATGACCCCCATGACCTCTACCAGCTCCTCCTCCTCCTCGCCGGGCCCCTCGGGGCCGTAGTGTTCCTTTATCATGGCGGCGATGAGGCCCTCCGTCTCCGGGGCCCTCTCTATGTCCACCACTATGTGCTCCTGCAAGTTCAGGTTGGTCTGAAGGTTCATCTGTCTGTAAAGGAATGAGGCCTGCTTCATCTGCCGTTTCACCAGGTGGCGTCTGTAACAGCGCTGGATGATGATGGCAGACACGTCTTCCTGCTTGCGGCGTAGGGTCGTTGTGATTGGTTCGTGGGAGATCTTGGACGGGTTGGCCATCATGAACTTCTCCTCCATCTGCTGCTTGAGGGCGTCCATCTCGCCCGACTCGCCCAGCACGCGTTTGGTGAAGGCGAACAGGATGTCCAGGCAGTGGATCTTGTCCCCGCTCACCATCGGCAGGTCCATAGAGATCAGCTTGATCTTGTTAGGCTTGGCGATGCGCAGCGGCTCCGACAAGTTGTCTGCGAAATTCGACAGCTTGGAGAACTCTATGAACTGGGTGGCCTCTGCGTCGAACTTCTCCCAAACCTCATAGAACATCTCGAAGTCGTCCTCGCTCAGCGGCTCGGTGCTCTCCTCGGTGGCCACGCTGAAGTTCTCCAGGATGATGGCGATGTACATGTTGACCACGATGAGGAACGATATGATGATGTAGCTGACACAGAAGGCGATTGCCACAGACGGGTTGCCACAGTTTCCCCGGACGTTGGTCCCGGTGTTGACGACGTAGGCTTCACACTCCTCTGGGGAGTTAGACATGATGGGCTCCAGGACGTTGTCCCACCCGGCGGACGTGCTGATCTGAAACAGGCAGATCATACTATTCCCAAAGGTCTCGAAGTTGAACATGTCATCTATCCCTTCCTTTTTTTTCACGTAAGCGAAGTTGGCCATTCCGAAGATAGCGTATATGAACATTACGAGGAAGAGCAGCAGGCCGATGTTGAACAACGCTGGCATGGACATCATTAAGGCAAACAGTAAAGTCCTTATTCCTTTGGCTCCACGTATCAGTCGAAGGACGCGTCCTATCCTTGCCAGTCTGATGACACGGAACAGAGTCGGAGATACAAAGTACTTCTCGATGATGTCAGCCAGAACGATACCTGCAAGTGTTGAAATCAGAAATGAAGAAAACAAAATGAAAGACAAAACATTTGATCACCTTTACATAAAATGTAAATTTATATAAATTATTCATAAATCAATTATTATTTATTAATCAAATATTTAGGAAAATGTTAGTATAGATGTCAGAAATATATATTTAGGTTGTTATGAAGGTTGTTTTTCAGGGTTATATTTTTTCCACCCACCCACGATGGAGAGAATGATAACCACAAAGTCAAAGATGTTCCATCCCACGGTGAAGAAATAGCAGCGAAGTGCCACGATCTTCATGAGGCATTCGGTGGTGAAGATGACAATGAAAATCTGAATGGATAAGGAGACAGGACACCGTTGTATTATCTTCAGGAACATACGGTGCATTCGGGAAATATTCACACCTCTTGAATTTTTCCACATTTTGTTACGTTACAGACTCATTCTAAAATAAAATTCATCTTCAATCTACACACCATACCCCATAATGACCATGCAAAAACTGTTTTTTAGAAATTTGTGCAATTAAAAAAAAAAAATTCTGACACTTTACTCAGTACTTTGTTGAAGCATTTTAGGCAGCGATTACAGCCTGAAGTCTTCTTGGGTATGATGCCTCAAGCTTGGCACACCTGTATTTGGGGAGTTTCTCCCATTCTTCTCTGCAGATCCTTTCAAACTCTGTAAGGTCGGATGGGGAGCGTCGCTGCACAGTTATTTTCAGGTCTCTCCAGAGATGTTAGATCGGGTTCAAGTCCGGGCTCTGGCTGGGTCACTCAAGGACATTCAGAGACTTGTCCCGAAGCCACTCCTGTGTTGTCTTGGCTGTGTGCTTAGGGACGTTGTCCTATTGGAAGGTGAACCTTCACCGCAGTCTCAGGTCCTGAGCGCTGTGGAGCAGGGTTTCCTCGCAGATCTCTCTGTTCTCTGCTCCATTCAGCTTTCCCTCAATCCTAACTAGTCTCCCAGTCCCTGCCACTGAAAAACATCCCCACAGCATGATGCTGCCACCACCATGCTTCACCGTAGGGATGGTGCCTGGTTTCCTCCAGAAGTGACGCCTGGCATTCAGGCCAAAGAGTTCAATCTTGGTTTCATCAGACCATATAATCTGGTTTTCCATGGTCTGAGAGTCTTTAGGTGGCTTTTGGCAAACTCCAAGCGGGCTGTCATGTGCCTTTTACTGAGGAGTGGCTTCCATTTGGCCACTCTACCATAAAGGCCTGATTGGTGGAGTGCTGCAGAGATGGTTGTCCTTCTGGAAAGTTCTCCCATCTCTACAGAGGAACTCTAGAGCTCTGTCAGAGTGACCATTGGGTTCTTGGTCACCTCCCTGACCAAGGCCCTTCTATCCCGATTGCTCAGTTTGGCCGGGCGGCCAGCTCTAGGAAGAGTCTTGGTGGTTCCAAATTTCTTCCATTTAAGAATAATGCAGGCCACTGTGTTCTTAAGGACCTTCAATGCAGCAGAATTGTTTTGGTACCCTTCCCCAGATCTGTGCGTCAACACAATCCTGTCTCAGAGCTTTACGGACAAATCCTTCGACCTCATGGCTTGGTTTTTGCTCTGACGTGCACTGTCAACTGTGGGACCTTATATAGACAGGTGTGTGCCTTTCCAAATCTTGTCCAATCAATTGAATTTACCACAGGTGGACTCCAATCAAGTTGTAGAAACTTCTCAAGGATGATCAATGGAAACAGGATGCACCTGAGCTCAATTTCGAGTCTCATAGCAAAGGGTCTGAATACTTATGTAAATAAGGTATTTCTGTTTTACTTGTAATACATTTGCAAACATTTCTAAAAACCTGTTTTTGCTTAGTCATTATTGGGTATTGTGTGTAGATTGATGAGGAAAAAATATAATTTAATACATTTTAGAATAAGGCTGTAACGTAACAATATGTGGAAAAAGTCAAGGGGTCTGAATACTTTCCGAATGCACTGTATGTACTAGGATAAAAAAGGATAAGTTGTACAGAGCATTATGGGTATTGTAGTACTAGTACATCATGCTATAGAACAAAGATGGTGGATAAATTAAGATAGTTCACTCAAGCCATTTACCATTGGAAAAAATGGTCAGTTCCTTTCTACTTAAGGGGGTGGCACTCCCATAGACACCTATGCAATAGCAGCTGGGTCTGGTCTACATAGTTCATTGACTCCATTGAAACAGAAAAAATTTGGGAGTGGGATGTCTCACTTCCTCTTCCGTCTCTGCTACAGACCATTTTGTTGAGGATGGACTACGTGAGTATTATGGGTACAGTAGTACATCATACACAGAGCATTATGGGTACTGTAGTACATCATACACAGAGCATTATGGGTACTGTAGTACATCATACACAGAGCATTATGGGTACTGTAGTACTAGTACATCACGCTACAGACCAGGTTGATCTTGTTGAGAATGGACTCCATGCGTGCGGACTGATCGTCTGTCTCCACCATCATGGTCACCATGTTGACGATGATCAGCATCATAATGATGATGTCAAAGGCTTGCTTGGATACCAGGTCAAATAAGAAGCCTTGGAGGATATTCTGGAGAGATGGATAGATGAAAAGATGGCATGGATCTATTAATTAACGCCATGTTGGCTATCCATAAAGTTTCCATCGTTCGAATATCATTCAGGTTCATTCTAAAATGCATTTATAAAACAATGTTTGAGTACATATTAGATCCACTGTCATGTTTGTCATAGTTCATCAAAGTTGGTATTTTACTGTAGGTCTTGGTATAGACTTATCATAATTGGTATTTTACCGTAGGTCTTGGTATAGACTTATCATAGTTGGTATTTTACCGTAGGTCTTGGTATAGACTTATCATAGTTGGTATTTTACCGTAGGTCTTGGTATAGACTTATCATAGTTGGTATTTTACCGTAGGTCTTGGTATAGACTTATCATAATTGGTACTTTACCGTAGGTCTTGGTATAGACTTATCATAATTGGTATTTTACTGTAGGTCTTGGTATAGACTTATCATAGTTGGTATTTTACCGTAGCTCTTGGTATAGACTTATCATAGTTGGTATTTTACCGTAGGTCTTGGTATTGACTTATCATAGTTGGTATTTTACCGTAGGTCTTGGTATAGGCCTATCATAGTTGGTATTTTACCGTAGGTCTTGGTATAGGCCTATCATAGTTGGTATTTTACCGTAGGTCTTGGTATAGGCCTATCATAGTTGGTATTTTACCGTAGGTCTTGGTATAGGCCTATCATAGTTGGTATTTTACCGTAGGTCTTGGTATAGGCTTATCATAGTTGGTATTTTACTGTAGGTCTTGGTATAGACTTATCATAGTTGGTATTTTACCGTAAGTCTTGGTATAGGCCTATCATAGTTGGTATTTTACCGTAGTTCTTGGTATAGGCCTATCATAGTTGGTATTTTACCGTAGGTCTTGGTATAGACTTATCATAGTTGGTATTTTACCGTAGGTCTTGGTATAGATTTATCATAGTTGGTATTTTACCGTAGGTCTTGGTATAGACTTATCATAGTTGGTATTTTACCGTATGTCTTGGTATAGACTTATCATAGTTGGTATTTTACCGTAGGTCTTGGTATAGGCCTATCATAGTTGGTATTTTACCATAGGTCTTGGTATAGACTTATCATAGTTGGTATTTTACCATAGGTCTTGGTGTAGACTTATCATAGTTGGTATTTTACCGTAGTTCTTGGTATAGACTTATCATAGTTGGTATTTTACCGTAGGTCTTGGTATAGACTTATCATAGTTGGTATTTTACCGTAGGTCTTGGTATAGGCTTTTCGGGCTTTTTAGAGCCTATTTTCTTCATAGCGTTGTAGTACTTCCTCTGCTCGTCAGTCATGAAAATGTCTTGTCCACCTAA
The DNA here is from genome assembly GCF_045679555.1 of Salvelinus alpinus. Taxonomy (NCBI): domain Eukaryota; kingdom Metazoa; phylum Chordata; class Actinopteri; order Salmoniformes; family Salmonidae; genus Salvelinus; species Salvelinus alpinus. The sequence continues at coordinate 7,632,442 of NC_092108.1, forward strand.
GTATAACAAATGCATTCACCATTATTCTTCACCGTTAATGTTGCACATATACATCACAGGAGGTTGGTGGGACCTTCATTTGGGAGGACTGGCTCGTGGTAATGGCTGGAGCGGAATAGGTGAAATGGTATCAATTACATCAAACACATGGTTTCCATTCCATTTGCTCTGTTCCAGACATTATTATGAGCTGTCCTCCCTTCAGCAGCCTCCACTGATATGCATACACACAGCTGTTAATGTTGTATATATCCATACAGACAGCTGTTAATGTTGTATACAGACAGCTGTTAATGTTGTATATCCATACAGACAGCTGTTAATGTTGTAGATATCCATACAGACAGCTGCTTATACAACAGTGTGAAATGAGTAAGGTCGAGACATAAAACAACATGTTATGCCACATATACTTATCTTTCTTTTTTGCTGGTTGAAATTATCAATGATGACTCCGATGAAGAGGTTGAGAGTGAAGAAGGATCCGAAGATGATGAATATGACAAAATAGAGGTACATGTAGAGGTTGATCTCCCTGATTGGCTGCTCCTCTACCTGGACACACACACACACACACACACACACACACACACACACACACACACACACACACACACACACACACACACACACACACACACACACACACACACACACACACACACACACACACACACACACACACACACACACACATTTTAGTTGAACCCATTTTCATTTTTATAAATAAAAATGTAGTCTACTCATTCTATTTATGAGATGAGGAATTTGTCTAGATTTGTGGAAAGAGATTGATACATACGCCACGTGAATCAACAGCTGCATGCATAACTTCCATCCATCCTTTAAACGTGGCCTTGAAGGAAATTGAACACCATTGACACAATTATAGGGTAAACCTTTTTAAATAATAAAAATGTTACTTAATTTATCGACAAACAATAATAACTATGGCATCCTTTCAACACATAAGTTGCTAAAAACAAAAAATGTAAACAGTAATTTTTGTATTTTATTTTTTAAAGACGGACCACTTGCAGCAGTGAGAGGTATCCTAGTCCCACGTTGTCGAAGTTGACCTTGACTTTAGTCCAATAAAACTGAGTGTCGTTCATGGCCAGGCACTCTGACTTGTTGTTGACGATGGAGGCATTGTGGATGAACCCTGTCCGGTTCACACATTTACCAAACTTCCCTGCGAATAGGTTGACTCCCATGATGCTGAAGATGAGCCAGAAGATGAGGCAGACCAGCAGGACGTTCATGATGGATGGGATGGCTCCAATCAGTGCGTTCACCACCACCTGGGGATCGAGACAACACGGGTAGGCGGGTAGAAGTTGTCTATTACGGAGCACAGACACAGCATATCAATTATGTTTAATGATTAAGGGCTGGAGTTTTTCCTGACTAAGTGACCAAGGTAATACTCCACTGTTAGAGGCTGTCTGTCACTTCAGACTGTTATGATATAGGACCACAAGTTTTTCCTGACCACGTGACCAGCTTAGGAAAAACTCTGGTCCTTCGCAGGATGATAATAACTTGTGGAATCTCCTAGAATAACTTGACATAGGCCAACTATGAGAGAGCGGGGAAAGTAGAACATCTCTAAGAAAAGGTTAAAGAACGTCTCACCCGCATGCCCTCGAATCTGGACAGGGCCCTTAGGGGCCTCAGCGCTCGGAGGGTCCTCAGTGATTTGATGGCAGCAAAGTCAGAGTAGCCCAGAGAGTTAGCTACCAGGCTCACCAACGACACCTGGAGCGGACACACAGAGACATTCAATCAGCTCAGACTTAGATGACAGTACAAACTCCATCATCCCAACATTCAAAGGAGACCTCAGCATCACTCTTGAACACATTTAGATAAAGATTGTGGGTTTTGCAATTTATGAGCAAGTATCAAAGTACAAAATATGGGTTCCCCTGTCTGTAAGACCCCATCTCACCCCCAATTCCCCACCATTATCCGCACGCAGATGCAGACCTATGCACGCACACACGCACACGCACACGCACACACACACACACACACACACACACACACATGCACACACTCAAACCTACCACCTAAGTTGTATGATACAATATACTTTCAGTTAAGTCACTGACAACCTTTCATCAAATAAAAACAAAGCTCTACAGACCTAAATCATGAATCAAATAATTTCTGGAGAGAGAAATATGCAAGAAGAGCAGCGACAGAGTAACAGACAGTGAGACAAGAATTTCAGAGCCAACACTTTAGAGACTGTAAAAATGTATTATTTTGGGACATTCTACAGTTAGGAACACAATTAATTAAATGTAGAAAAATTTAGAATTTATTTTTGGTTTTGTGGCATATTTTTCATTACATTTTTTTGGGGGGGGACTTCCACTCTATTCTACATCCAAAATGGACAAAACAGAATGGTATTCCGCTGTTGAATGGCCCGAGGATGATAGCTATGATTCAGAATGGCATGATGAATGGTCCATGGATGAGAGGTATTACTGGTAGAATGACTGAAATGGAACAGGGACAAAACACATACAAGTATGCAATATGTACAGTCAATGCACATGCATACATACTCAGCTATATATACATAAGACCTATGTATATATGTGAAATAGAGTGAGGTTTTATAAAGAAGTTTAACAAAATGTTCAATTCTCCTTTTTTTATTTAAACTAATGGTATTGCCAAATTTGATTGCCCAATTTGTATTCGTATGATCCAATTAAGTCCGTCATTGCAATTTAGGGCTATTACAGTCCCAATAATTTCTTTATAAAAGTATATTTTAATGGATTTCGTCCAATATATCTAAAGAAGATACTCAGAAAATGAAATACAGCTGATAAATTATACGTCTTTGGCTCCATGAAAGTACACAACAAAACAAACATCAAAAAGTCTAGAGAGTTGTATATAGAAACCAGAAATAACAAATAGTGTTTATACAATCATTGGATCTCCTCCGTTGATCATTTCTGCAATCCAGCCACACATCTAAAAAATAATATAATCCTCTCCAACTGTGCTATCCAGTTAGATACACTGTAGACAGAGACAGAAACAGACAGACAGTATGAATCACCTCAGCTCCAGCTGACTACTGACCACATACAATATGTCACAGCATATTGTTAAGATAGCAAAACTACGGTGCAAAACATCAGACAGCTTTAACATTTATTGAAATTCTACCTACACTATTCAAAACGGTCTGAACAACTTGAATTCGGCCTGTCGATAACCTACGAGGAACTATAAAATACAATTAGTCCAATGATACATTTGATCTTCTCTAGATAAACCTTAGAATACATGGTAGTGTGTTTCTATACGATATAAAAGCCAAGGTCCGTTGTGCATTTTTAACTATCATTTGGATGGGGGGGGGGAAGAAAAAATACATTTTTTGCTTTGAATACATTTTCTGCTGAAAAGACAATTGTTGTTTAGATTTGAAAAGTAGACGAGACGGTGGCTTTTGATATCTCAATGTGAAGCACTTAGGAGTGAGGAAACATAGAAACTTTATTGATGCAGTAGCTTTTCCAAAACCTGGATCCCAATACTCACCTTTCACCTCACAACTACCACTTACCCTAACGGCTGCTATAGACACGTCTGTGCCAATCTGTGAACCAGCGGGTGAAATCAGAGGAAGCAAGGTAAGGTAAGGGAGATATAACCCCTAGCCCCTATGGCACTGTGGAGTAAAGTAAGGGAGATTTAACCCCTAGCCCCTACATCACTATCGGGTAAGGTAAGGGAGATATAGCCCCTATAATATTAAGATAAGGGAGATATAGACCCTAGAATATTAAGGTAAGGGAGATATAGCCCCTAGAATATTAAGATAAGGGAGATATAGACCCTAGAATATTAAGATAAGGGAGATATAGCCCCTAGAATATTAAGATAAGGGAGATATAGCCCCTAGAATATTAAGGCAAGGGAGATATAGATCCTAGAATATTAAGATAAGGGAGATATAGACCCTAGAATATTAAGATAAGGGAGATATAGACCCTAGAATATTAAGATAAGGGAGATATAGACCCTAGAATATTAAGGTAAGGGAGATACAGATGAAGTCGAAAGTTTTCATATACCTTAGCCAAATACATTTAAACTCAGTTTTTCACAATTCCTGACATTTCAACCTAGTAAAAATTCCCTGTCTTAGGTCAGTTAGGATCACCACTTTATTTTAAGAATGTGAAATGTCAGAATAATCGTAGAGAGAATGATTTATTTCAGCTTTTATTTCTTTCATCACATTCCCAGTGGGTCAGAAGTTTACATACACCCAATTATTATTTGGTAGCATTGCCTTTAAATTGTTTAACTTGGGTCTAACGTTTCGGGTAGCCTTCCATAAGCTTCCCACAATAAGTTGGGTGAATTTTGGCCCATTCCTCCTGACAGAGCTGGTGTAACTGAGTCAGGTTTGTAGGCCTCCTTGTTCGCACACGCTTTTTCAGTTCTGCCCACAAATGTTCTATAGGATTGAGGTCAGGGCTTTGTGATGGCCACTCCAATATCTTGACTTTGTTGTCCTTAAGCCATTTTGCCACAACTTTGGAAGTATGCTTGGGGTCATTGTCCATTTGGAAGACCCATTTGCGACCAAGCTTTAACTTCCTGACAGTAGTCTTGAGATGTTGCTTCAATATATCCACATAATTTTCCATCCTCATGATGACTTCTATTTTGTGAAGTGCACCGGTCCCTCCTGCAGCAAAGCACCCCCACAGCATGATGCTGCCACCCCTGTGCTTCACGGTTGGGATGGTGTTCTTTGGCTTGCAAGCCTCCCCCTTTTTCCTCCAAACATAATGATGGTCATTATGGCCAAACAGTTCTATTTTTGTTTCATCAGACCAGTGGACATTTCTCCTAAAAGTATGATCTTTGTCCCCATGTGCAGTTGCAAACCGTAGTCTGGCTTTTTTATGGAGGTTTTGGAGCAGTGGCTTCTTCCTTGCTGAGCGGTCTTTCAGGTTATGTCGATATAGGACTCGGTTTACTGTGGACATAGTTACTTTTGTACGTGTTTCCTCCAGCATCTTCACAAGGTCCTTTGCTGTTGTTCTGGGATTGATTTTCACTTTTCGCACCAAAGTACGTTCATCTCTAGGAGTCGGAACGCGTCTCCTTCCTGAGCGGTATGAAGGCTGCGTGGTCTCATGGTGTTTATACTTGCGTACTATTGTTTATACAGACTTGTGGAGGTCTACAATTTTTTTCCTGAGGTCTTGGCTGATTTCTTTTGATTTTCCAATGATGTCAAGCAAAGAGGCACTGAGTTTGAAAGTAGGCCTTGAAATACATCCACAGGTACACCTCCAATAAACTCAAATGATGTCAATCAGCCTATCAGAAGCTTCTAAAGCCATGACATAATTTTCTGGAATTTTCCAAGCTGTTTAAAAGCACAGTCAACGTAGTGTATTTAAACTTCTGACCCACTGGAATTGTGATACAGTGAGTTATAAGTGAAATAATCTGTCTGTAAACAATTGTTGAAAAAAATGACTTGTGTCATCCACAAAGTAGATGTCCTAACCGACTTGCCAAAACTATAGTTTGTTAACAAGACATTTGTGGAGTGGTTGAAAAACAAGTTTTAATGACTCTAACCTAAGTGTATGTAAATTTCCGACTTCAACTGTATAGCCCCGAGAATATTAAGATAAGGGAAATATAGCCCCTAGAATATTAAGTTAAGGGAGATATAGACCCTAGAATATTAAGGTAAGGGAGATATAGCCACTAGAATATTAAGATAAGGGAGATATAGAAACTAGAATATTAAGATAAGGGAGATATAGACCCTAGAATATTAAGGTAAGGGAGAATTAGCCACTAGAATATTAAGATAAGGGAGATATAGACCCTAGAATATTAAAATAAGGGAGAATTAGCCACTAGAATATTAAGGTAAACTGTGTGGAGATATAGACCCTAGAATATTAAAATAAGGGAGAATTAGCCACTAGAATATTAAGGTAAACTGTGTGGAGATATAGACCCTAGAATATTAAAATAAGGGAGAATTAGCCACTAGAATATTAAGGTAAACTGTGTGGAGATATAGACCCTAGAATATTAAAATAAGGGAGAATTAGCCACTAGAATATTAAGGTAAACTGTGTGGAGATATAGACCCTAGAATATTAAAATAAGGGAGAATTAGCCACTAGAATATTAAGTTAAACTGTGTGGAGATATAGACCCTAGAATATTAAGGTAAGGGAGAATTAGCCACTAGAATATAAACTGTGTGGAGATATGGACCCTAGAATATTAAGATTAGGGAGATATAGATCCTAGAATATTAAGATAAGGGAGATATAGACCCTAGAATATTAAAATAAGGGAGAATTAGCCACTAGAATATTAAGATAAGGGAGATATGGACCCTAGAATATTAAAATAAGGGAGAATTAGCCACTAGAATATTAAGATAAGGGAGATATGGACCCTGCGGCACTATCGAGATTATACTCTGTTAAAAATGTGTACTCTGTACATGCATATAAACAGTATATGTCTCCCGGTATACTGTTATAATGGCCACAAAAACTCACGTCCACAGGTAGGTACCACCATGTATAAATGAATGACCTTCATTTAAGAGGTACCAACGTACAGTTAATCGGTGACCACAGGTCCTACACAACATAACATATCTGGTGGCAGCCTGCTTACAAGCGAGCCCAAACCAAGCTGGAATTAAGCAGTGTTTATCGCCAATGTCAACAAGCCGACCTTAACGAACCAAACTCACTGGAAAGCAAGCTGAAAGAGTTCAACTCGGGTCGGGGCGATAGTTTGAAAAAAGATAAATCTGTACATGACATACAGCAGCTCTCACCACCAGTCTGAAAACCACCCAATCTTTTGTTATATGCATTAGCTACCTGCACATCTATTCTCACTGTGAACATAAACTGGGCACAACGTACGAAGCTTAACACTTACATCGACAATGAGGAAGTCCAGCCAACACCAAGCGTTGGTGAAGTACTTCTTGAAGCCGTAGGCAATCCATTTGAGGAACATCTCTAGGACGAATATGTAGGAGAAGACCTTATCAGCGTACTCCAAGATAACCTTCACTACTTTCCTTTTCTCAATGTAGATGTCCTCAAATGCCTAGAGCAGCGCAGCAGGGACAAGAGAGAAACCACAGATTATAACCTCTCAAGCCTTATATAAAACCAATACATTCAGCTATTGTGCTGTAGGAATAGGAATGAGCTGTTTAGTAAAAAAAAAAATGTTTTTAGTTAAGTAAAGATGACATAATAGAAAGATCTAGAAAGATACATTGCACGGTTTATGCCTTTTTTTATATACTTGCTTTTGAAGACACTTGGTATCAAATTAGCACTGATGGAGCAATAGTTTCGTAAATGTGGCCCTATGAGCTGACTCTTAAAGAGTTCAGAGGTGAAGGTTGAGAGGTCAGGTAAGACTGGGATAAGAGGTGATTGGTCTCAGAGCACAGCTGCTCAGCAGGATCATGAAGATGATAAAATAGGTCAGAGGTGAAGGTTGAGAGGTCAGGTAAGACTGGGATAAGAGGTGATTGGTCTCATCAGAGCACAGCTGCTCAGCAGGATCATGAAGATGATAAAATAGGTCAGAGGTGAAGGTTGAGAGGTCAGGTAAGACTGGGGTAAGAGGTGATTGGTCTCACCAGAGCACAGCTGCTCAGCAGGATCATGAAGATAATAAAATAGGTCAGAGGTGAAGGTTGAGAGGTCAGGTAAGACTGGGGTAAGAGGTGATTGGTCTCACCAGAGCACAGCTGCTCAGCAGGATCATGAAGATGATAAAATAGGTCAGAGGTGAAGGTTGAGAGGTCAGGTAATACTAAAGGGTAAAAGGTGGTTGGTCTCACCAGAGCACAGCTGCTCAGCAGGATCATGAAGATAATAAAAGAGGTCAGAGGTGAAGGTTGAGAGGTCAGGTAATACTAAAGGGTAAAAGGTGGTTGGTCTCACCAGAGCACCGCTGCTCAGCAGGATCATGAAGATAATAAAAGTCTCGAACCAGCTGTGTTCAACAATCTGGTAACAGGTCTTCCTCAGTCTCCACCAGGCCTGACCCAGGCCCCGAGTCGTGTTGATCTCACAGCACTTACAGTGGCGAACACAGACTGAGACACAGAGACAAACAGAAGATGGCGCTGAAGAGATGGATAGCTGTCGTCTTACAGGATCCTGACCAATCCTGTTATTTTGTGTTGTTTTTATTTACGCTGATCTTTTTTTGTACATAGTATTTCTGCCATCATTTCCTATGACCGAAAACAGCTTTGGACATCAGAACAACGATCACTAACCTCGATTTGGATGAAGATTTTTACTTTCAAGAGTCGGCATCTGTAGATGTACTGCACATCCCGTAACCAGGCCCTAATCCCCAAGACTCGAGAGGAAGAGACGGCGTAACAAGAGGCAAACGAGTGGGTTCCCTGATGAAACTACGTCGACGAGGAAATAAACCGGCTCTACCTTCCATTCTATTGGCGAACGTTCAATCACTAAAGAACAAACTGTACAATCTCCGTTTGAGACTATCCCATCAGCGGGACCTAAAGAAGTGTAATATCCTATGTTTCTCGGCGTCAAGGCTGAACAAGGACATTAATAAAATACTGTACATCTAGCTGTTTTTTTCTATGAATCGTCAAGACCGAACGGAAGCTTCGGGTAAGATTAAGGGGGAGGTGTGTGTCGCTTTGTTAACAACAGCTGGTGCGCAATCTCTAACGTTAAGGTCTCAAGGTTTTGCTCGCCTGAGGTAGAATACCTCATGATAAGCTGTAGACCACGATCTCTAATATTAAGGAGGTCTCAAGGTTTTGCTCGCCTGAGGTAGAGTACCTCACGATAAGCTGTAGACCACACTATTTACCAGGAGAGTTTTCATTTATATTTTTCATAGCTTTCTATTTACCACCACAAACAGATACAGGCACAAAGACCGCACTCAATGAGCTGTATACCGCCATAAGCAAACAAGAAAATGCTCATCCAGAGGCGGCGCTCCTAGTGGCCGGTGATTTTAATGCAGGGAAACTGAAATCTGTCTTACTTAATTTTTACCAGCATGACCTTACTCCACACACAGAAACGCATGCAAAGCTCTCCCTCGCCCTCAATTTGGCAACTCTGACCATAACTCTATCCTCCTGATTCCTGCTTACAAGAAAAAACTAAATCAGGAAGTACCAGTGATGCACTCAACACAGAAGTGGTCAGATGTAGCAGATGCTAAGTTACAGGACTGTTTAGCTAGCACAGACTGGAAGTGCATCGATGACATCGTTCCCACAGTGAACGTACGTACATGTCCCAACCAGAAGCCATGGATAACAGGCAACATCGGCACAGAACTAAAGGCTAGAGCTACCGCTTTCAAGGAGCGGGACACTAATGCGGACACTTATATGAAAGCCCGCTACAACCTCCAACGAGCCATCAAACAGTCAAAACATCAATACGGGACAAATATCAAATCCTACTCTGCCAGCTCTGACGCTCATCAGATGTGGCAGGGCTTGCAAACTATCACGGATTACAAAGGGAAACCCAGCCACGAGCTGTCCAGTGATTATAGCCTACCAGACAAGCTACATTTCTTCTATGCTCGCTTCGAGGCAAGCAACACTGAACCGTGCATGAGAGCACCAGCTATTCCGGATGACTGTGTGATCTCGCTTTCCGTAGCCAATGTGAGTAAGACCTTTAAACAGGTTAACATTCACAAGGCCGCAGGGCCAGACGGATTACCAGGATGTGTACTCAGAGTATGCGCTGACCAGCTGGCAAGTGTCTTCACTGATATTTTCAACCTCTTCCTGACCGAGTCTGTAATATCTACATGTTTGAAGCAGAACACCATAGTCCCTGTACCCAAGAATGCCAAGGTAACTTGTCTAAATGACTAGCACTCACATCTGTAGCCATGAAATGTTTTGAAAGGCTGGTCATGGCTCACATCAACACCATCATCCCAGACACCCTGGACTCACTCCTATTCACATACCGCTTCTACAGATCCACAGATGGCACAATCTCAATCGCACTCCACACTGCCCTTTCCCACCTGAACAAGAGGAACACCTACGTGAGAATGCTGTTCATTTACTGCAGCTCAGCGTTCAACACCATTGTGCGCTCAAAGCTCATCACTAAGCTAAGGACCCTAGTACTGAATACCTCCTTCTGCAACTGGATCCTGGACTTCCTGATGGGCCGCCCTCAAGTGGTAGGGGCCCATCAGCTGAATCTCAACACGGGGGACCATCAACGATGTCTGCATAGTCCCCACCTGTACTCCTTGTTCCCCTACGACTGCGTGGCAGCGCAAGACTTTAGGCTTGCCATAACAAATGGGTTGACATTTCAGCTTTTCATTTTTTATTAATTTGTAGAAATTTGGAAAAACAATTATTCCACTTTGACATTATAGGGTGTGTGTGTATGTGTAGGCCAGTGACCAAAAATCTAATTTTTTGCCATTTTAAATTCAGGCTGTAAAAAATCAAGGGGTGTGAATACTTTCTGAAGGCACTGTATGTACAGTACATATCTACCCCCTGTGTATATAACCAAGTTATTTCTACTCATTGTGCATTTATAGTTAAGTAATTTAGCAGATGCTCTTATCCAGATCAACTAGGGTTAGGTGTGTTGCTCAAGGGCACATCAACAGATTTGTCACCTCATGGATTCGAACCAACAACCTTGCCGTTACTGGCATAACGTTCTTAACCGCTAGGTTACCCTGCCGCCCCTTAATGTTTTTCTATGATCTCTCTTTTGTTCTCTCTGTTAGGAATGGCCGAGCACGCCCCCATCCAGGAAGCAATTCACTGTTAGTCTACAGTCGTGGCCAAAAATTTTGAGAATGACACAAATATTAATTTCCACAAAATGTGCTACTTCAGTGTCTTTAGATATTTTTGTCAGATGTTACTATGGAATTCTGAAGAATAATTACAAGTATTTCATAAGTGTCAAAGGATTTTATTGACAATTACATGAAGTTGATGCAAAGAGTCAATATTTGCAGTGTTGACCCTTCTTTTTCAAGACCTCTGCAATCTGCCCTGGCATGCTGTCAATTAACTTCTGGGCCACATCCTGACTGATGGCAGCCCATTCTTGCATAATCAATGCTTGGAGTTTGTCAGAATTTGTGGGTTTTTGTTTGTCCACCCGCCTCTTGAGGATAGACCACAAGTTCTCAATGGGATTAAGGTCTGGGGAGTTTCTTGGCCATAGACCCAAAATATCGATGTTTTGTTCCCCGAGCCACTTAGTTAACACTTTTGCCTTATGGCAAGGTGCTCCATCATGCTGGAAAAGGCATTGTTTGTCACCAAACTGTTCCTGGATGGTTGGGAGAAGTTGCTCTCGGAGGATGTGTTGGTACCATTCTTTATTCATGGCTGTGTTCTTAGGCAAAATTGTGAGTGAGCCCACTCCCTTGGCTGAGAAGCAACCCCACACATGAATGGTCTCAGGATGCTTTACTGTTGGCATGACACAGGACTGATCGTAGCGCTCACCTTGTCTTCTCCGGACAAGCTTTTTTCCGGATGCCCCAATTATGCAAACTCAATCAGCATGACAGAGTGATCTCCAGCCTTGTCCTCGTCAACACGCACACCTGTGTTAACGAGAGAATCACTGACATGATGTCAGCTGGTCCTTTTGTGGCAGGGCTGAAATGCAGTGGAAATGTTTTTTGGGTATTCAGTTCATTTGCATGGCAAAGAGTGACTTTGCAATTAATTGCAATTCATCTGATCACTCTTCATAACATTCTGGAGTGTATGCAAATTGCCATCATACAAACTGAGGCAGCAGACTTTGTGAAAATGTATATTTGTGTCATTCTCAAAACTTTTAGCCACAACTGTAGACCTGTTGTTTACCAAGCATGTGTCAAATACAAATTGATTTGATACTTTAAGAGATAACTTACAGTGGTGCAACACAGACTGAGGCAGAGAGAAACAGATATACTTTAATAAATCACTTAAATCACAGACAGACAGACAGACAGACAGACAGACAGACAGACAGACAGACAGACAGACAGACAGACAGACAGACAGACAGACAGCTAAGCATGAGGATCTTGCATACAGTAGCTACGTACATTCAGGGAAACATTCATCTGGCTCCATGACATCGTCAGCCGTCTCAGAGAAGTCATCCTCTTCCTCCCCTGGCTTCCGCAAGTCCACCGTGCTGCCTTCTGATAGGCTCACTTTTTCCTGCAACACAGGAACAAGGAAGTCACACCAGGAAGTCACGTCACACCATATTCATTCCTGTTTGTCCATCCCCGTAGAAAGTGCTGCCATATTCAGACTCGAGATACTTCTCGGCACACTAAGAAACGTAAACACACCCAATCTCTCAACTGCATTAGTGAGTACTGTTTATAAAACAGCCCATTCACATAGGCCTGTTTGAATTATGTATTAATAACATCCATCTGTGACATTTCTGTGACATAAAGTGCACACATCAAGCATTGAGTCGACATGTACATTTCAACCGTTAAATGGTGAGAGTTGACCTCCTTGAACAGCGTAATTCTATGTCTCCGATCTGTCATCCAGACACCTAGGTTCAAGTACTATTCCAAATCGTTTCAAATAGGATTGGCTTAATAGACAAACATAATAGTCCCAAAATGTCAAACCCCGCCCATCTGGCATTCCAGACAGGGCTAAAACAAACGCTGAAAGTATTTGAATGTTAGGATTCAGAGTTCAGGCTGTGCTGTAATCTAATGCTACAGTTAGGGGTCAGAGTTCAGGTTGTGTTGTAATCTAATGCTACAGTTAGGGGTCAGAGTTCAGGCTGTGCTGTAATCTAATGCTACAGTTAGGGGTCAGAGTTCAGGCTGTGCTGTAATCTAATGCTACAGTTAGTGGTCAGAGTTCAGGCTGTGCTGTAATCTAATGCTACAGTTAGGGGTCAGAGTTCAGGCTGTGCTGTAATCTAATGCTACAGTTAGGGGTCAGAGTTCAGGCTGTGCTGTAATCTAATGCTACAGTTAGGGGTCAGAGTTCAGGCTGTGCTGTAATCTAATGCTACAGTCAGGGGTCAGAGTTCAGGCTGTGCTGTAATCTAATGCTACAGTTAGGGGTCAGAGTTCAGGCTGTGCTGTAATCTAATGCTACAGTTAGGGGTCAGAGTTCAGGCTGTGCTGTAATCTAATGCTACAGTAAGGGTTCGGGGATCAGTTTGTGCTGTGACCTCTGCCTTCCTATCACCAGGAAGTCTTAGTCCAGGTTTGATGAGATCTCACTGAGTAGTCATGGAAACATATTTCACACGCTTTACTGGGATTATTGGGACCGAGGTGCTGCTGCAATCCAATAAAACGAAAGCGTAATCCAGCATTAAAGAATGTGTGTGTGTGTGTGTGTGTGTGTGTGTGTGTGTGTGTGTGTGTGTGTGTGTGTGTGTGTGTGTGTGTGTGTGTGTGTGTGTGTGTGTGTGTGTGTGTGTGTGTGTGTGTGTGTGTGTGTGTGTGTGTGTGTGTGTGTGTGTGTGTGTGTGAGAACTGGAGACAGGATTATTGTCGGTATCATTCTTAGGGCTGAAAGAGGAACAGAGGGAATCTGCTCTGGCAGCATTTAGATAGAATCCGTGTTATACTATGGTCAATAGTAAAGGATCAGAGATGATCACTTCACCAACATCAGTGCACACACACACACACACACACACACACACACACACACACACACACAAAGTGTGAGCAAATACATAATATGTCATTGCCTTTCAGTAAGACTTGCTGATTTTCAATCACTGAAGAAAATGATCAAATCAAATAAGTAAACCACAAATCATCTTCATTAATGATATAAAAAAATAAATAATAATAAAACCATTTGTTGCTAACTACAGACTTGCTGCTTAAATTCAAACTGCTGGTAATTTTTTGGTTTTAAAGTCCTTCACGTGTGAAACACATCCTTTTTTTACTGCTGAGTGAACTGATGATGTCAGACAAACTGCTGATGTCAGATAAACTGATGATGTCAGACAAACTGCTGATGTCAGACAAACTGATGATGTCAGATAAACTGATGATGTCAGACAAACTGCTGATGTCAGATAAACTGCTGATGTCAGATAAACTGATGATGTCAGATAAACTGATGATGTCAGATAAACTGATGATGTCAGATAAACTGCTGATGTCAGACAAACTGATTATGTCAGATAAACTGCTGATGTCAGATAAACTGATGATGTCAGATAAACTGCTGATGCTAGATAGGCTGCTGATGCCAGATAAACTGCTGATGCCAGATAGGCTGCTGATGTCAGATAAGCTGCCAGATAAACTGCTAGATAAACTGCTAGATGCCAGATAAACTGCTGATGCCAGATAAACTGCTGATGCCAGATAGGCTGCTGATGTCAGATAAGCTGCTAGATAAACTGCTAGATGCCAGATAAACTGCTAGATGCCAGATAGGCTGCTAGATGCCAGATAAACTGCTAGATGCCAGATAAACTGCTAGATGCCAGATAAACTGCTAGATGCCAGATAGGCTGCTAGATGCCAGATAGGCTGCTAGATGCCAGATAGGCTGCTAGATGCCAGATAGGCTGCTAGATGCCAGATAGGCTGCTAGATAAGCTGCTAGATAGGCTGCCAGATAAGCTGCTAGATGGCTTTTTTTTCAAATTTCCATTTTTCCCAGAAGCCTCTAATTCTGGAGTGGAGCGGGCAGGGAGCAGGGCACGCCAGGGAAAGAGGGCACGAGGAGGAGGCCAGACTGCTGCCCGGCCGCCCCGGCAACCACCCCTGCCCACCCCGCTCTGGCGTCCACCCTACCCCACCATGCCCAGCACCCCCCGCCCTACCCCACCCTGCCGTGCCAACCCCGCTCTGCCCTGTCTGACTATTTAATCTGCAGGGCCTGAGCAGTTCTACCACTACAGTTCTATAGCTCTACAACTTAACATCTGCCCCACTGCAGACTGATGCTGCCTGCCAACCCTGCATCAGGATTTAAAGAAAGAGAGGGATGAGGAGAGACAGAGGGAGAGAAAGAGAGAGCGAGAGAGCGAAAGAGAAAGAGAGAGAGAGGCAGAGAGAGAGTGACGGACACGATTGAGGGGCTTAAGGCTTAATGCCGAGGGAAATACATGCTGCAGTAGGTGACATTGTGTTAATTACCTAAGAGGTGAATATTAGTCAATCTAAGAGAAGCAAAAAGCCACTTCCATTAATTTTATGTGAGACAGTTTTCTTTGTAGCCCAGCGCTGTGCTTTGCGAAAGGCCAGTTCCTTTGGCAATGACGTAGTGACAAGGAGTGGAATGTCTTTTTTTAAAAAAAATATTATTTTTTTTACCCCATTTTCTCCCCAATTTTGTGGTATCCAATTGTTAGTAGTTACTATCTTGTCTCATCGCTACAACTCCCGTACGGGCTCGGGAGAGACGAAGGTCGAAAGCTGGACTACCCATAGTGGCAAGGAGTGGAATGTCTTTTTTTGTTAGTTTTTTTGAATTTTACCCCATTTTCTCCCCAATTTTGTGGTATTCAATTGTTAGTAGTTACTATCTTGTCTCATCGCTACAACTCCCGTACGGGCTCAGGAGAGACGAAGGTCGAAAGCCATGCATCCTCCGAAACACAACCCAACCAAGCCGCACTGCTTCTTAACACAGCGCGCATCCAACCCGGAAGCCAGCCGCACCAATATGTCGGAGGAAACACCGTGAACCTGGCGACCCGGTTAGCGTGCACTGCGCCCGGCCCGCCACAGGAGTCACTAGTGCGCGATGAGACAAGGATATCCCTACCGGCCAAACCCCCCCTAACCCGGATGACGCTAAGCCAATTGTGCGTCGCCCCACGGACCTCCCGGTCGCGGCCGGCTGCGACAGAGCCTGGGCGTGAACCCAGAGTCTCTGGTGGCACAGCTAGCACTACGATGCAGTGCCCTAGACCACTGCGCCACCCGGGAGGTGCCCTAGACCACTGCGCCACCCGGGAGGCAGGAGTGGAATGTCAGCTAAACAGACTGGAACCCAGACTAGAGACAGTCCCCTCCTGGATCAAGATCTCTGTTGCCTAAATGGTTTTTATTTAACTTTTTTTTTTAAACACTTCCAGTAATACCGTATACCCGGTATGGTACAGAAACGGTATGAACATTTGGATACAGCCCAACCATATTGGTGTATAGCGTTGCGTAGCGATTACGAAACGAAATCTGTGTCCTGTCTCCAGGGATCACCTTGTACGCCTGGCTCACAGATTTACCGGATTATACATCCGGAATGCCTCCATTCTGCCCCTCTCTGCTCCGTGTCCATCTATTCTACAGTACTACCCACTTCCTGTAATCTACCATATGACCCGCCCCCTGCGGCTCATTGATCCCTGTCCTCACTCTCACTTTTGAGTGACATGAGCAGCTGCCAATCTGGTACAGTACACCATGGCACTGATGTGTAAGTGTATCTGAGGTTACTAGGGCGATTCGGGACTGGCGAGGTTCGGGACTGGGGACACTCGGGACTGGGGAGGCTCGCGACTGGGGAGGCTCGGGACTGGGGAGATTCGGGACTGGCGAGGTTCGGGACTGGGGACACTCGGGACTGGGGAGGCTCGCGACTGGGGAGGCTCGGGACTGGGGAGATTCGGGACTGGCGAGGTTCGGGACTGGGGACACTCGGGACTGGGGAGGCTCGGGACTGGGGAGACTCGCGACTGGGGAGGCTCGGGACTAGGGAGGCTCGGGACTGGGGAGGCTCGGGACTGGGGAGGCTCGGGACTGGGGAGGCTCGGGACTGGGGAGGCTCGGGACTAGGGAGGCTCGGGACTGGGGAGGCTCGGGACTGGGGAGGCTCGGGACTGGGGAGGCTCGGGACTGGGGAGGCTCGCGACTGGGGAGGCTCGCGACTGGGAGGCTCGGGACAAGGGAGGCTCGGGACTGGGGATGCTCGGGACTAGGGAGGCTCGGGACTGGGGAGGCTCAGGTCTGGGGAGGCTCAGGACTGGGGAGGCTCAGGTCTGGGGAAGCTCAGGATTGTGTCTTTCACCATAAAAGTCCTATGACCAAGATCAAGTTAGTATATTTATACACACAGTGGAGTCAGATATGACTGACAGCCTTGATGAAGATGATGAAGATGAGCAATAATACAATTGTTCAGAGAAAGAGATTTTGTTTAACAAGTAATACTTTTTTTCAGAAGAAAAAGGTAGAGGGCAAAATGATTGACACCTCTAAAGAAGTAGTAAAACATGTAGTATTTGGTCCCATATTCCCAGCATGCTAATCTCTACATCAAGTTTGGGACTGAATGCATTTGCAGTTCGTATTTGGTTGTGTTTCAGATTATTTTGACATGCTAACCTCCCCTGTTATTGGTAATGGTGAGTGGGGAGTATGATCTTTGACCCTTTGTACATTTCTCAGTCATCATTAGTTATGATTCATTCAGGATAATCTGTAATCCTGCTAGCCATCCACATGAATGTAGAAGTGTTTAGAGACGTATTATATTCTTATTTACAATAAAAGTGACTCCAAAATGACACAATACATTATTTATCATTCATTTCTTTAGGGCACAAAATAATCTGAGAAACAACCCAAACAAACAGCAAATGCATCCAACAAGTTTGTAGAGTCACAAGCTTGATGTAAACATTGCATGCTGGGAATATGGGACCAAATACTAAACGTTTGACTACTTTATTCATAAGAATCTTTAGGGGTGTCAATTGTTTAAAGAAATATCTTTCTCTAAGCAATTGTATTAGAATAAAATAATATAATTTCCCCTATAGCTCAGTATTTTTATTATTTATTTTATACTGTCATTATTGCTCATCTTTATCAAGGGTGTCAATAATTTCGGACCCCACTGTATATTTAGTAAGAAAAAACGTCAAGACAAAATGTACACATTTTGTGCTTTTGGATGTACAAAAAAAAAACTTTTCTTTAGAATAAAAAACACGTACCTCCTTACTACAGTGTGATTTGTGCGATAAATCTTACCGCTTTGTTGTCCTCGTCCTCTGACGACTCTGTCTCCTCCTCCACCTCTCCTTCCTCAGGGAACTCCACGTCCGACTCCCCTGGAGCGATGGGCACGCTGATGGTCAGGTTGGGGTTGGTCATGTAGCTGTCGTCGTCCGGGACCTTCTCTCCGTAGCGTCCGATCGCCCCCACCACCGCCACACCCACCCCGCCGTTACTCTCCACGTGATTGGCTACGGGTGTCAGGTTCACAGAAATCTGAACGTCTTTAGTCATGAGACGTCTCTTCTTCAGGTTTCCGTTGAATAGGTCGGAGACGTTCCTCGTCAGCCAGGCGAACCCTGTGTGGATGCGGGCGACGGCGATCTGGATGTTGTTCATCTCTCCGTCCTCGTCGGGAGCTGACAGGTTGTCTGAGCTGAACGAGCTGAGCAGCAGGGCCAAGAACAGGTTCAGCACCTGGGATGGAAGAGGAGAAGGAGACCAGTATAATGGAACCACACAAAAAAAGGGGACAAATTGGTGTATTTTGATCATGTTCAAATTATATAGAAGCAGATCAGAGGTTGAGGACTTCTTTAAGACCCTTTGACCCCAGACAATGGTTTTGTCATCAGAATCAAATCCTATAGACGCCCTACAGAGGATTAACCCTGCCCACCGTTCAAACACATACATGTTTAATACGTAATATGGATCCAAGCAGCATCCCATCTGATCTCCAGTAATCTGCCTGTTCAGAGAGCACTCGAGCTACTTCTCATCTAGGCTCCAGATACCTCTGCATTGTGTGTGGGATTATCTGCTATGAGGGAGTCTACTGCTCATTGAGATTGGGGGGGGAGGGTCATGAACATGATCTGAGCAGATTGTTGTTGATGGGTGATCTTTGACCTCCTTGCACCTAAGCAATCAGTTGCTTGTTGAACCCTAGAGGTCAGCCGGGATCCACAGCCTTCATATGATTCATGTGTTTCTGTCAGTCTGACCATGTACTGCCCGGAGGAGAGCTGGAGGAATCTGCTGGTCAAGCTCGTCATATATAGCGCCCATTATAACTAGCTTCATAACATCGTATATTGCTGTCCATAATGTGATTTTTAAAAACCCAACGCAGCCGTTTTTATTTTAATATCCAAATCATTTCTGGGTAACAATTAGGTATTTTACTGTAATAGTTTTCCATTAAAATGGACAAAAAATGAACCAAAACAGCTTTTTTAGCAACAAAAAAAACAAAACTAATTCTAATGCTAAAATGTTGCTAGGACTGTCTGTGATTGGTCTGAGTGGGGAAGGGAAAGGCAGCTAAAAACAATCTGCTATTGGCTGAGAGGTTTGGAACCTCTCTTCGTTATCTGATCTATTAACTTACCGCCTGGTGACATCACCAGGCAACCCGAGCACTCCACTCATGCAAAAACCTGCTAATTAGAAGGTCCTTGGTAGATTGTATCTTTAACCAGCAACTATCAGGTAATAACACGAATCAAATAGTTGAAAAATCACAGATTTGTTTCTGAGCATGTGGATCGGATCCATTAAGATGTAGCCTTTAATGACGACAGGAAAGTAAAGACACAACGGAACGGGTGTTTGACTAGTGTCCAACAGGATTTGACTTTCTTAAAGCTATGCTCTCTTAAAGCCTGACATGGTTTTAAAACAGTTAACTGATCACAGGTAGGTCAGTCCTGTATATTGGGGGGCATTAGACTGTTTAACTATAAAATAGAGTTCTTTGGCCAAGCACACCTGTGGTGGGTGTGACGTCTATGAAAAACCATTAGGCCGAAAAGAACCCATTACCTACTGTAAAATATGGTGGTGGATCTTTGATGCTATCAGGCTATTATTTGCTTCCACTGGCCTTCCACATTAACTTCACCCAGTACCAAGACATTTTTTGGCCAAAGACCTGGTTGCCTCTGCCAGGAGACTGAAACGTGACTGCAAGTGGATCTTCCAGCAAGATAATAACCACAAGCACACGTCAAAATCCACAAAGAAATGGTTAATTGACCACAAAATCCGCCTCTGGGTCTTGAACCCCATTAAAACCCTGTGGTTTGAATTGAAGAGGGCAGTCCATAAGAACAGATGAAGGATATCAAGGATCTGGAAGGATTCTGTATGGAGGAATGAGCTGAGATCTGTCAGGACCCGGTGCGAGAAACAGTCACTAAATCGGCAGAACCCAGAAGATGAGGCAGACACAGCAGTACTAGAGATGGTGGTTTAATAAAAAATAGATAACTTCCAAAATACAAAGAAAATCCACAAAGTGGTAAAAACAGCAAGGGAAAAAACAAAAGGTACAAAAAAGGTGCAATGGGGACATCTAGTGACAAAAAACCAGAACAGTCCTGGCCAAAACCTGACAAGATCTCTCCCAATGTGTTCTCCAACTAATCAAATATTTTTAGAAAAGGAGAGGTATTCCCCCTTTTTGAGGGGAAAAAAACGTATTACTTCTTCAACTAAATCTCCTTCTCTGAGCAATTGTATTAGTATAAAATAATATAATTTCATTTTCTTCAATTTTATACAATAGCTCAGTATTTGAAGTATTTGTTTTATACAGTCATTTTTGCTCATCTTTATCAATAATTTAGGACACTGCATGTGGTTTGGAAATGACATGCGAAAGCCAGAGCCAAAACCCAGTGAATCTGTGCCGGTCACTCGCTCTCCTTTGGATTTAGCCTGCCTGTGTCCTGGATTACACAAAATGGTTACCTCCGACTTTACTGTAGTCCACTAACGGCAGAAAATGGTACTCAACTTGTTGTACTCGCTCGTAACATAAAAAAAAAAATGGAAGTTTTATATATATTTTTTAAAATCTGATTTTAATTAAATAATGAAATGAAAATATTTTTTTTTGTCATTATCTCGGGGGGGGGGGGGGGGGGGGAAACATGAGAAAATGTTGAATGAAAAAAAATACTATCTTTCAAAATGACCCCAGTGATACGGGAAATAGTCGAGGTATGGGACTGGAGAAATGTAACCACTCTTCATTGACAGATGGATGCAGAGACTGATCATCAATGATGTTACAAGTATAGTTCTAACCATGTTTTGAGGCTATACAATGTTTGTTTACAAACGCTCTCCTTTGTTTACAAACATTGGAGTAAAACAAGTTTATATGTTGAGTTCTGATGGAATACGACAGTTGAACTAAGCTCTTGAAGCATTTACAAGTTCTATTCTTCAAGAATCAAATTGGTATATATCCTTAATTTATAAATCCACAAATGAATGTAGCAACATGCGGATTGTCCCTTTAAAGACTTCATTTAGCTCGGTAATGTACTCCATCCAGCAGCACATCAAGCTGAAGCTATGCAAAATGAACACGGATGAATGAATGAGAGAAATGCTGCTTGCTGTCCGGCCGGCCGGCCGAGCAACCGCCGGTTGTCTGGAGTTCTGGGAAAAAAGGTTTTGATCTCTTCTCATTAAATGGTAGTTTCCAGGACACAGATGGATAACAAAGCAACATCTGGGTGGCTCAACCAATACTGCATTGCTGTGGCGCCAAGTGACAGCAGTTGTGTATAAACAGAGCCCGTTACTTGGATTAAATGTTTTTTTAAATTTTATATATATAAACAGTTCCAGTTCTGTACCCTTGCATTACGAAAGCTTTTGTTTTATACTATAAAACTAAACTGTCGATACTTGCTGAGTCCGGATATTATACAGTAGTGTAGTTAGCTACCACACCGTGCTGTAACGTTCCAACGTCACCTCATCTGATCTTACGTACTGAACAACTTGGATCACACATGTTCAACCCATTAAAATACATTATTTATTACCGCTGGATAAAACATTTAAGCCTTAAGTGGACGTTCTGCCGTATAAATGCTACAAACGCCACTCCACTCCAGTGTGGATATACTTGTTGGCACTGGACACGCGAGTAGGATAATGCCATACATGTTGTATGTACTTTGTAGAGGATAACAGATGGTTAGTATGTTGTCCAGACTGAATCTGTTTTGAAGTTTGCTTATAGTAATCTGCATGTCAAACCAGTTACTATGACAACGTAGCCGCCATTTTCTGAGATATGATTGGGTCTTGGATGGCCCACACGGACACTGTACATGGAATCATTGTCGTAACACGGTGACCATAACAGACAACGCAAACCTTTTAGTTATTTCCTAGATCAATCCTCTCACACTGTCTGAAAGCACTGCTTTCTCAGAGTATGTTTTATACTGTAGACTGTGCTTCACTTTCTCAGAGTATGTCTATACTATTGACTCCTAAATAATCCCTTGTGTAGAAACAGATTTATGGAACAGCGGCGACTGTGAAGAGACACACACACACACACAGACACACACACACACACACAGACACAGACACATGGATTTTGTATTGTAGATATGTGATAGTAGAGTAGTCTGAGGGGACACACTTCATGTGTTGTGAAAAGTGTCAAGTAATATTTTGAATTGTATATAACTGTTGCTGGACACCAGGAAGAGTAGCTGCTGCCTTGACAGGAACTAATGGGGATCCATAATAAACCCCAGGAAGAGTAGGTGCTGCCTTGGCAGGAACTAATGGGGATCCATAATAAACCCCAGGAAGAGTAGGTGCTGCCTTGGCAGGAACTAATGGGGATCCATAATAAACCCCAGGAAGAGTAGCTGCTGCCTTGGCAGGATCTAATGGGGATCCATAATAAACCCCAGGAAGAGTAGCTGCTGCCTTGGCAGGAACTAATGGGGATCCATAATAAACCCCAGGAAGAGTAGCTGTTGCCTTGGCAGGAACTAATGGGGATCCATAATAAACCCCAGGAAGAGTAGCTGCTGCCTTGGCAGGAACTAATGGGGATCCACAATAAACCCCAGGAAGAGTAGCTGTTGCCTTGGCAGGAACTAATGGGGATCCATAATAAACCCCAGGAAGAGTAGCTGTTGCCTTGGCAGGAACTAATGGGGATCCATAATAAACCCCAGGAAGAGTAGCTGCTGCCTTGACAGGAACTAATGGGGATCCATAATAAACCCCAAGAAGAGTAGCTGCTGCCTTGACAGGAACTAATGGAGATCCATAATAAACCACAGGAATAGTAGCTGCTGCCTTGGCAGGAACTAATGGGGATCCATAATAAACCCCAGGAAGAGTAGCTGCTGCCTTGGCAGGAACTAACGGGGATCCATAATAAACCCCAGGAAGAGTAGCTGCTGCCTTGGCAGGAACTAACGGGGATCCATAATAAACCCCAGGAAGAGTAGCTGCTGCCTTGACAGGAACTAATGGGGATCCATAATAAACCCCAGGAAGAGTAGCTGCTGCCTTGGCAGGAACTAATGGGGATCCATAATAAACCCCAGGAAGAGTAGCTGCTGCCTTGGCAGGAACTAATGGTGATCCATAATAAACCCCAGGAAGAGTAGCTGCTGCCTTGGCAGGAACTAACGGGGATCCATAATAAACCCCAGGAAGAGTAGCTGCTGCCTTGGCAGGAACTAACGGGGATCCATAATAAACCCCAGGAAGAGTAGCTGCTGCCTTGGCAGGAACTAACGGGGATCCATAATAAACCCCAGGAAGAGTAGCTGCTGCCTTGGCAGGAACTAACGGGGATCCATAATAAACCCCAGGAAGAGTAGCTGCTGCCTTGGCAGGAACTAACGGGGATCCATAATAAACCCCAGGAAGAGTATCTGCTGCCTTGGCAGGAACTAACGGGGATCCATAATAAACCCCAGGAAGAGTAGCTGCTGCCTTGGCAGGAACTAACGGGGATCCATAATAAACCCCAGGAAGAGTAGCTGCTGCCTTGGAAGGAACTAATGGAGATTCATAATAAATACAAATACAAATCCCTTACAGAAACCCTCTGTCTCTCCTCCTCTCTCTTCCCCAATAGAATCCCTTACAGAAACCCTCTGTCCCTCCTTCTCTCTCCTACCCAATAGAATCCCTTACAGAAACCCTCTGTCCCTCCTTCTCTCTCCTCCCCAATAGAATCCCTTACAGAAACCCTATGTCCCTCCTTCTCTCTCCTCCCCAATAGAAACCCTTACAGAAACCCTCTGTCCCTCCTTCTCTCTCCTCCCCAATAGAAACCCTTACAGAAACCCTCTGTCCCTCCTTCTCTCTCCTCCCCAATAGAATCCCTTACAGAAACCCTCTGTCCCTCCTTCTCTCTCCTCCCCAATAGAAGCCCTTACAGAAACCCTCTGTCCCTCCTTCTCTCTCCTCCCCAATAGAATCCCTTACAGAAACCCTCTGTCCCTCCTTCTCTCTCCTCCCCAATAGAATACCACATCCATCTCATCATTTGGGCCAAACGACAAATCAGACCAGATCTTGTTATTGTTTCCATAAAACTCAGAAGAACTCTGTAGCTCTTGTCTCCCCAATGCATTGTAATACTGTTCTATCGATGCTCTTTTCAGATCCCATTTCTCAATCAAAAGGTTGTGCAACAGCACAACTAATTGTATCCATAATATAACATCCATCACATCATTTATGCCAAATAACAATCTTGCTGATATTTCTGTAAAAAAAAAAAAAAAAAACCTCTAAACTAATTCCACTGTATAATAATCCTGTTCTATCGCCTGTGTCTTTTTGTCTGACCTTCACTCTTTTTTGTTGTTGTTAGATCTGATCTCTACATTTCAGGTTTCTAAACGGATCTACTCACCACCAGGTTTCCTATGACCATCACCAGCATGAAGACCAGGATGCAGAGAGGCTGCCCGGCCACCTCCATACAATCCCACATGGTCTCGATCCACTCGCCACACAGCACCCGGAACACGATGAGGAACGAGTGGAAGAAGTCCTTCATGTGCCAACGAGGTAACATACAATCCTTAGAGATCTTACACACACAGTCCTGGTAGTTCTTGCCGAACAGCTGCATGCCCACCACGGCGAAGATGAAGACGATAATGGCCAGCACCAGGGTCAGGTTTCCCAGAGCGCCCACGGAGTTACCGATGATCTTGATCAGTGTGTTCAGGGTGGGCCATGACTTCGCTAGCTTGAACACTCGCAACTGACCGACACACAAAAAAGAGACAAATCAATTAGCAAAATTTAAATGATCGAATTATGTTATGTTAATTATGTTACATTACATAATGCTTAAAAAATTACCAATTATAATATTTTTTACATTATGTGAATTACAATGTAGTCCCCTGCAGTAAAGGAATGGCACGTGACGTTATCATTGGATTGCTGTGTGCGTATGGCTTATACCAAGTAAACAGCGTCTCAGCATCTAGATCAGAGTCCTTGTGTTTGACAGCGTCTCAGCATCTAGATCAGAGTCCTTGTGTTGAACACGTTTCAGCATCTAGATCAGAGTCCTGTGGTTGACACGTCTCAGCATCTAGATCAGAGTCCTGTGGTTGACAGTGTCTCAGCATCTAGATCAGAGTCCTGTGTTTGACACGTCTCAGCATCTAGATCAGAGTCCTGTGTTTAACCTCGTCTCAGCATCTAGATCAGAGTCCTGTGTTTAACACGTCTCAGCATCTAGATCAGAGTCCTGTGTTTGACAGCGTCTCATCATCTAGATCAGAGTCCTGTGTTGGACATGTCTCAGCATCTAGATCAGAGTCCTGTGTTTAACACGTCTCAGCATCTAGATCAGAGTGCTTGTGTTTGACACGTCTCATCATCTAGATCAGAGTCCTGGGTTTGACAGCGTCTCATCATCTAGATCAGAGTCCTGTGTTGGACATGTCTCAGCATCTAGATCAGAGTCCTGTGTTTGACAGCGTCTCAGCATCTAGATCAGAGTGCTTGTGTTTGACACGTCTCATCATCTAGATCAGAGTCCTGTGTTGGACATGTCTCAGCATCTAGATCAGAGTCCTGTGTTTGACAGCGTCTCAGCATCTAGATCAGAGTGCTTGTGTTTGACACGTCTCAGCATCTAGATCAGAGTCCTTGTGTTTGACAGCGTCTCAGCATCTAGATCAGAGTCCTGTGGTTGACAGTGTCTCAGCATCTAGATCAGAGTCCTGTGGTTGACAGCGTCTCAACATCTAGATCAGAGTCCTTGTGTTTGACACGTCTCAGCATCTAGATCAGAGTCCTGTGTTTGACACGTCTCAGCATCTAGATCAGAGTGCTTGTGTTTGACACGTCTCAGCATCTAGATCAGAGTCCTTGTGTTTGACAGCGTCTCAGCATCTAGATCAGAGTCCCTGTGTTTGACACGTCTCAGCATCTAGATCAGAGTCCTTCTGTTTGACAGCGTCTCAACATCTAGATCAGAGTCCTGTGTTTGACAGCGTCTCAGCATCTAGATCAGAGTCCTGTGTTGGACACGTCTCAGCATCTAGATCAGAGTCCTGTGTTTGACACGTCTCAGCATCTAGATCAGAGTCCTTGTGTTTGACACGTCTCAGCATCTAGATCAGAGTCCTGTGTTTGACACGTCTCAGCATCTAGATCAGAGTCCTTGTGTTTGACACGTCTCAACATCTAGATCAGAGTCCTGTGTTTGACACGTCTCAGCATCTAGATCAGAGTCCTGTGTTGGACACGTCTCAGCATCTAGATCAGAGTCCTTGTGTTTGACACGTCTCAGCATCTAGATCAGAGTCCTGTGTTGGACACGTCTCAGCATCTAGATCAGAGTCCTGTATTTGACACGTCTCAGCATCTAGATCAGAGTCCTGTGTTTAACAGCGTCTCAGCATCTAGATCAGAGTCCTGTGGTTGACAGTGTCTCAGCATCTAGATCAGAGTCCTGTGGTTGACACGTCTCAGCATCTAGATCAGAGTCCTGTGTTTAACAGCGTCTCAGCATGGTGGTCCCGTGTGGCTCAGTTGGTAGAGCATGGCGCTTGCAACGCCAGGGTTGTGGGTTCATTCCCCACGGGGGGACCAGGATGAATATGTATGGACTTTCCAATTTGTAAGTCGCTCTGGATAAGAGCATCTGCTAAATGACTTAAATGTAAATGTAGATCAGAGTCCTGTGTTTAACACGTCTCAGCATCTAGATCAGAGTCCTGTGTTTAACACGTATCTGATCCATTTTCATTTTGCTCGTAATTGAAGTGATTCCACTAAAATGTGTCCCCCACTCTCTAAATCGCATTGATACCGTGACCCAATCATTGTAATGCACAACAGATTACGCCACTGTGTGGGGGGGGAGGGGGGTGCAGGTACATGCTAAGCTTGAAGTTTCTCACCCTCAAACATATCATCAAGAGGGAATAATTATTTTATAAATATTTTGATGTAGCATTTTTGTTGTTGTTGTTGATTGGGTTAAATAATATATACAGTTATTTAAACCAATCATAGCCAATCAAATATATAAAATAGGAAATACATAAATAAAATGTTATCAAATTGAAATGAAATGTCTGTGTGACAGTGACAATACCAGTCTGAAGGAGCGCAGGACAGACAGTCCCTCTACGTTGGACAGGCCCAGCTCCATGAGGCTGAGGCAGACGATGATGCCATCAAACATGTTCCAACCCTGCTGGAAGTAGTAGTACGGATCCATGGCTATCAGCTTGAACACCATCTCCGCTGTGAAGATCACTGTGAACACCTGGGAGAGCACACAGATAATACCCCACCAATACACGACCGTTACACAACCGTCACACAACCATCACACAACCATCCCATTACACAACCCAATACACAACCATTACACAACCATCACACAGCCATCACATTACACAACCAATACACAACCATCACACAACCATCACATTACACAACCATCACACAACCATCACATTACACAACCGATACACAACCATCACACAACCATCACATCACACAACCATCACACAACCATCCCATTACACAACCAATACACAACCATTACACAACCATCACACAACCATCACACAACCATCACATCACACAACCATCACACAACCATCACATTACACAACCATTACACAACCATCACATCACACAACCATCACACAACCATCACATTACACAACCATCCCATTACACAACCATCCCATTACACAACCAATACACAACCATCACACAACCATCACATTACACAACCATTACACAACCATCCCATTACACAACCAATACACAACCATTACACAACCATCACACAACCATCACATCACACACCCATCACAAAACCATCACATCACACAACCATCACACAACCATCACATTACACAACCATTACACAACCATCACACATTGCTATGCAGACGACACACAATTAATCTTCTCCTTTCCCCCTTCTGATAACCAGGTGGCGAATCGCATCTCTGCATGTCTGGCAGACATATCAGTGTGGATGACGGATCACCACCTCAAGCTGAACCTCGGCAAGACGGAGCTGCTCTTCCTCCCGGGGAAGGACTGCCCGTTCCATGATCTTGCCATCACGGTTGACAACTCCATTGTGTCCTCCTCCCAGAGCGCTAAGAACCTTGGCGTGATCCTGGACAACACCCTGTCGTTCTCAACCAACATCAAGGCGGTGACCCGTTCCTGTAGGTTCATGCTCTACAACATTCGCAGAGTACGACCCTGCCTCACACAGGAAGCGGCGCAGGTCCTAATCCAGGCACTTGTCATCTCCCGTCTGGATTACTGCAACTCGCTGTTGGCTGGGCTCCCTGCCTGTGCGATTAAACCCCTACAACTCATCCAGAACGCCGCAGCCAATACACAACCATAACACAACCATAACACAACCATCACATCACACAAACATCACACAACCATACCATTACACAACCATCACACAATCATCACATTACACAACCATCACACAACCATCACACAACCATTACACTACCATCCCATTACACAACCAATACACAACCAATACAGACCCAGTGTACAACCATGATCAGCCACGACTCGTTCTCATTCTGTTAAAAGTCCTTGGACTTTGAGAAACTTTTTTCCACACTATTTGTCGTATCGTATGTCACAACTATGCTAATATTGTGTTTCTACTGTATACTACTGTTATTCTCTATTTTCTGTGAAAGGCATTTGCCTCCTGTGGTCTAAAGGGCTTCAGATTAACAGCAAGAAGGAGATGAGTATTAGAAGATTATTATCTACCTTCCAACCTTCCAACCTTTGTTACGTTTTGATCTGGATTCAATACACTAGTGTTGATCTGGATTCAATAGACTAGTGTTGGATTGAATAGACTGGTGTTGATCTGGATTCAATAGACTAGTGTTGGATTGAATAGACTAGTGTTGATCTGGGTTCAATAGACTAGTGTTGGATTGAATAGACTGGTGTTGATCTGGATTCAATAGACTAGTGTTGGATTGAATAGACTGGTGTTGATCTGGATTCAATAGACTAGTGTTAGATTGAATAGACTAGTGTTGATCTGGATTCAATAGACTAGTGTTGGATTGAATAGACTGGTGTTGATCTGGATTCAATAGACTAGTGTTGGATTGAATAGACTAGTGTTGATCTGTATTCAATAGACTAGTGTTGATCTGTATTCAATAGAATAGTGTTGGATTGAATAGACTAGTGTTGATCTGGATTCAATAGACTAGTGTTGGATTGAATAGACTAGTGTTGATCTGGATTCAATAGACTAGTATTGGATTGAATAGACTAGTGTTGATCTGGATTCAATAGACTAGTGTTGGATTGAATAGACTAGTGTTGGATTGAATAGACTAGTGTTGGATTGAATAGACTAGTGTTGATCTGGATTGAATAGACCAGTGTTGATCTGGATTGAATAGACTAGTGTTGATCTGGATGGAATAGACTAGTGTTGATCTGGATTCAATAGACTAGTGTTGGATTGAATAGACTAGTGTTGGATTGAATAGACTAGTGTTGATCTGGATTGAATAGACCAGTGTTGATCTGGATTGAATAGACTAGTGTTGATCTGGATTCAATAGACTAGTATTGGATTGAATAGACTAGTGTTGGATTGAATAGACTGGTGTTGATCTGGATTGAATAGACTAGTGTTGGATTGAATAGACTGGTGTTGATCTGGATTGAATAGACTAGTGTTGATCTGGATGGAATAGACTAGTGTTGATCTGGATTCAATAGACTAGTGTTGGATTGAATAGACTAGTGTTGGATTGAATAGACTAGTGTTGATCTGGATTGAATAGACCAGTGTTGATCTGGATTGAATAGACTAGTGTTGATCTGGATTCAATAGACTAGTATTGGATTGAATAGACTAGTGTTGGATTGAATAGACTGGTGTTGATCTGGATTGAATAGACTAGTGTTGATCTGGATTCAATAGACTAGTGTTGGATTGAATAGACTAGTGTTGATCTGGATTCAATAGACTAGTATTGGATTGAATAGACTAGTGTTGATCTGGATTGAATAGAATGGTGTTGATCTGGATTCATGAATAGACTAGTGTTGATCTGGATGGAATAGACTAGTGTTGATCTGGATTCAATAGACTAGTGTTGATCTGGATTGAATAGACTAGTGTTGATCTGGGTTCAATAGACTAGTGTTGGATTGAATTCAATAGACTAGTGTTGATCTGGATTCAATAGACTAGTGTTGATCTGGATTCAATAGACTAGTGTTGATCTGGATTCAATAGACTAGTGTTGATCTGGATTCAATAAACTAGTGTTGATCTGAATTCAATAGACTAGTGTTGATCTGAATTCAATAGACTAGTGTTGATCTGGATTCATGAATAGACTAGTGTTGATCTGGATTCAATAGACTAGTATTGGATTGAATAGACTAGTGTTGGATTGAATAGACTGGTGTTGATCTGGATTGAATAGACTAGTGTTGGATTGAATAGACTGGTGTTGATCTGGATTGAATAGACTAGTGTTGATCTGGATGGAATAGACTAGTGTTGATCTGGATTCAATAGACTAGTGTTGGATTGAATAGACTAGTGTTGGATTGAATAGACTAGTGTTGATCTGGATTGAATAGACCAGTGTTGATCTGGATTGAATAGACTAGTGTTGATCTGGATTCAATAGACTAGTATTGGATTGAATAGACTAGTGTTGGATTGAATAGACTGGTGTTGATCTGGATTGAATAGACTAGTGTTGATCTGGATTGAATAGACTAGTGTTGATCTGGATTCAATAGACTAGTATTGGATTGAATAGACTAGTGTTGGATTGAATAGACTGGTGTTGATCTGGATTGAATAGACTAGTGTTGATCTGGATGGAATAGACTAGTGTTGATCTGAATTCAATAGACTAGTGTTGGATTGAATAGACTAGTGTTGATCTGGATTCAATAGACTAGTGTTGGATTGAATAGACTAGTGTTGATCTGGATTGAATAGACTAGTGTTGATCTGGATAAACTAGTGTTGATCTGGATAAACTAGTGTTGATCTGGGTTCAATAGACTGGTGTTGATCTGGGTTCAATAGACTAGTGTTGATCTGGATTGAATAGACTAATGTTGATCTGGGTTCAATAGACTAGTGTTGATCTGGATTCAATAGACTAGTGTTGATCTGGATTCAATAGACTAGTGTTGATCTGGATTCAATAGACTAGTGTTGATCTGGATTCAATAGACTAGTGTTGATCTGAATTCAATAGACTAGTGTTGATCTGGATTCAATAGACTAATGTTGGATTGAATAGACTAGTGTTGATCTGGATTGAATAGAATGGTGTTGATCTGGATGTAATAGACTGGTGTTGATCTGGATTCAATAGACTAGTGTTGATCTGAATTCAATAGACTAGTGTTGATCTGGATTCAATAGACTAGTGTTGGATTGAATAGACTAGTGTTGATCTGGATTGAATAGAATGGTGTTGATCTGGATGTAATAGACTGGTGTTGATCTGGATTGAATAGACTGGTGATATGGATTGAATAGACTGGTGTTGATCTGGATTCAATAGACTGAGGTTAATCTGGATTGAATAGACTGGTGTTGCCAATTTGAGGGAAATATATTTCCTTGTTTATTCCCTTCTGATTCTGGGATTTTACAACCCTAGTTTCCATTGTGTCTGATTTTACAACCGTAGCCTCCATTGTGTCTGCTTTTACAACCCTAGTTTCCATTGTGTCTGATTTTACAACACTAGTTTCCATTGTGTCTCATTCTACAACCCTAGTTTCCATTGTGTCTCATTCTACAACCCTAGTTTCCATTGTGTCTCATTCTACAACCCTAGTTTCCATTGTGTCTGATTTTACAACCGTAGCCTCCATTGTGTCTGATTTTACAACCCTAGTTTCCATTGTGTCTGACTATACAACCCTAGTTTCCATTGTGTCTGATTTTACAACCCTAGTTTCCATTGTGTCTGATTTTACAACCCTAGTTTCCATTGTGTCTGATTTTACAACCGTAGCCTCCATTGTGTTTGATTTTACAACCCTAGTTTCCATTGTGTCTGATTTTACAACCCTAGTTTCCATTGTGTCTGATTTTACAACCGTAGATTCCATTGTGTCTGACTATACAACCCTAGTTTCCATTTTGTCTTGTAGGTTGTGATTAATATTTCCGTAACTGTTATGTGATTGTGGATAGATGGTAAGTAGTTTATTAATTGTAAAATTACATTTAAAAAACCATCTTATCAGTTGTAATGATAACTATACTTATTTACTGTTTATTTGAATCTTTCATAAAAAAATAAAAAAAAATCACAAAAATAGCCTTCCCATGTTGAGTGAATATTGTGATCGTTGTGTGATAGATTGTAAGTGTTGTTAATAATTGTAATAGTCATTTAATTCTGGAATACCTTACCAGGTTGCCAACAGAGAGCACATTGTTGAACTCGTCGGTCATGGGGTAGTGTTCCAGGGCCATGAAGAGGGTGTTGAGGACGATACAGATGGTTATTGCCAGGTCTAGGAAGGGATCCATCACAATCATCTTCACATACTCCTTTACCTTCAGCCACCATGGGAACCTGTCCCAGATCAGGTACGCCTTGGCAAAAGTGTACCAGCAGGGGGGGCACTTCTGACGAGACTCCTCCAGCTCTGGGTGGCAGAGACCAGACACAGGGGTTAGGTTGTAATGGTTTGAGGGCTGTGTAAAATTCCACTAACTTTCCCACAGTTCCTTGGGTTTTTCAAGAAACTCGGTTTAAGGATTGTCTCCTTGCTCATGCCCTCCTAATTCCGGGAAACCGCTAACCAAGATTTCGGAAAAACCTAAGAACTTTTTGGGAACGATTGTGGAAGCCCAAGCAGTTTTAAAGGTAACACTTTATATTTCAAAATCATTTATAAATAATTTATAAAGGATTTCTAAACTTTTAATAAGTAGTTTATAGATATTTTATAAATATGTCATAATTTATTAACTACAAAGATATGAAACGTGTGCTTTTCATTTATCTCCTTGACAAAGACTATATGTGCGCTGGTAATAATAACAGTAATGGTTTTAAAATGCTTGATAGCATGACCTTTTACATCCTTATTGGCTCGTTGAGAGCTTTAACAGTCCAGTCAGCTAGCCATCAGTTAATTATGACTTAGTTACACGTTAGTTTTGAGCTAGTTAACTTGTAAATTATAAATTAGATATAAGTTAGTTATATGTTTATAATGAAGTCATAATGAGTTACATAGACATGTATAATGAAGTCATAATGAGTTAGACAATTATAATGAAGTCATAATGAGTTAGACATTTATAATGAGGTCATAATGAGTTAGACATTTATAATGAAGTCATAATGAGTTAGACAATTATAATGAAGTCATAATGAGTTAGACATTTATAATGAGGTCATAATGAGTTAGACATTTATAATGAGGTCATAATGAGTTAGACATTTATAATGAAGTTATAATGAGTTAGACATTTATAATGAGGTCATAATGAATTAGTTAGACATTTATAATGAAGTCATAATGAGTTAGTTAGACATTTAGAATTAAGTTATAATGAGTTAGTTGGGCGTTAAAAGAGCCTCTGTAAATTGACCTCTGACCTCTGAAGGTACCCTCACCATCCATGGCATCGCTGAGGAAGCTAATGGAGCTCAGACCGCGTTTCCTTCGGAGGGGAGGCTCTGCAGCCTCGGGGGAGAGCTGGGCCGGCTTGGCACTGGACTCATCTATACAGGTGGGCTCCTGGAAGAACGGGAGAAACAAAGTTTGACAAAACACCGGCCAATCAAACAATCAATCAATCACATTATATTTACATAAAGATTTGTACAAGAATATTTGTCACCACAGACTCCAATACTACAACAGGGCTCGCTTGAAAAAAGCCCTGGTTTAAAAAAAAAAAAAAACATTTTAAAAAGTTCACAAACTTTATCTTCTTTGACCTTCTCCATGCTGCAGGCGGGTAGGGAGGTGGGGGTGTGCAGGCCGACCGTGGTGACGCCGTTCTGGTCCAGGGAGATGTTGAGACGTCCGTTGATGTTGAGACTGGGGGTGAAGACCTGGGAGCAATGGCTCCTCACGCTGCCTGTCCTTTTGTGCTTGTGTTGCCAGTTGGGGCCGACGGTGGAGCCTGCCCTGCTCCTCCCCATGACGTCCCCGTGAACACTGTACTCGTCATCCCCGAAGTCGGCATCGGAGGTGGCACAGGGTCTGAAGGAGAAGATACTGGCCTGGCTGCCACGGCGCGTGCTGAGAGGGTGGGACGACATGGCAGCAAGGAGAGGGTGGACGGGCATGGGAGACGTGGGAGGCAGGGGGGACTGGAGGGAGGATAAAGAGGGAGAGAGAAGGTGCAAGAGAGAAAAAGGGAAAGAGAGAGAGGGAGAAACAGAGAAGGTGAGACAGAGAGAAAGAGAGAGTTAGTTGTAGAAGACGAACAATTCCCCAAAAAATGGAGACATTCATTATTTTTTAAATGTTAACCTTTATTTAACTAGGCAAGTCAGTTAAGAACAAATTCTAATTTACAATGATGGCCTACACCGGCCAAACCCGGACGACATTGGGACAATTGTGCCCTGCCCTATGGGTCTCCCAATCACGGCCGGATCGAACCAGGGACTGCAGTGTCTTAGACCGCTGCGCCACTCGGAACCCCAAGTGGTGCAGCAGGCCTTGATGGGTGCTGCACATTGGTAGTGAATAAGGTGAGTTTGCCTTATTGTAATTGTTAAAAGGCTAATCGGGAACATGGTGATGCTAAACAAGGTTCTAATCAACATTCAAACTTTCCAAGACGGACACGTTGCTAACTACAAATCCCTCTGACAGTTCAGTGAGGTGTGATATGTGCTTGTCTCACCAAGCTACTTAAAGATGAATGCACTAACTGTAAGTCGCTCTGGATAAGAGCGTCTGCTAAATGACCACAATGCAATGCAATGCAATAAGTGTCTGTCGTTACCACCCGCTCATCCAGTGGCTCAAACTTCCCATCTGCTTCGTCCTCTGGATCCTCGGACAGCATCCTGTGAGATCTTCTACTGGCCGTCCGTTTCAAACTACTGCCCGCTTTTAGTTGAAACGGTGACAGCTGTGGGGACATGACCGAGTCTGTCTCCTGCTGGATTCTTCTTTCTGCCATCTTCCCCACCAGTAGAGAAACAAGTTCAGTTTACACGGTCAAAACAATAACTGATAATATATAATAACCTTCTATCTTGTGCTTTACCATTGACTTTAAAAGGAATTTAACACACGTTCTAGACCGATGTTAATTACTAGTGCTTCAAATCATTATTACAATATTCCTAAAATGTAATACATACTTTAATTTCCTGAATTGGCAAAAGAAAAACAAAAAGAAAAACAAAATAAGTAACAGGATGTTTTAATATAAACTTTAAACCAGAGCCATAAATCATACAGAGAATATATTACAACATACTGTACATGGTTCTAATGTAAACCAGAGCCATGCATCATACAGAGAATATATTACAACATACTGTACATGGTTCTAATGTAAACCGGGGTTGGAGTAAATTCGAATTGAAGACAGTCAATTCAGGAAGCAAACTGAAATATTAATTCAATAATTAATTAATTCAACTGAAAGGGAAATGTTTTTACTTCAGTGATTTCAATTTGAATGAACCCCAGCCCAGATGTAGCCTAGCTACCCTCTGTTCTCTGCATAGGTGCTGTACAGTGCTAATAAAGTTGCAACTCAAATTGCCCAATGTTGGAACAATAAAGCTTTCTGAACTTGAATCTGGATAGAAAATGTCTGCCTTTCCGAAAACGTACAACCTATCGTCTGAATACAAACCTATCGTCTGAATACAAACCTACCGTCTGAATACAAACCTATCGTCTGAAAAGTAAATCCAACCTACCCTCTGTTCTCTGCGTACATGTTCCATGGCCAGCTGGAACTCTCTCTCCTTCATCCAGGCCTCCTGGATGGTGGCCTGGTTCTGTTCCTCGTAGGCCATGGCCACCACAGCCAGGATCAGGTTGACCAGGTAGAAGGAACCCAGGAAGATCACCAGCACAAAGAACACCATGTATGTTTTCCCTGCTGAACGCAGAGTCTGAGGACAGACAGAGATACAGCAGGTTAATACACACACACACTGACCGCAGAGTGTGAGAAGAGACAGAGATACAGCAGGTTAATACACACACACTGAACGCAGAGTCTGAGGAGGGACAGAGATACAGCAGGTTAATACACACACACACTGACCGCAGAGTCTGAGGAGAGACAGAGATACAGCAGGTTAATACACACACACTGACCGCAGAGTCTGAGGAGAGACAGAGATACAGCAGGTTAACACACACACACTGACCGCAGAGTCTGAGGAGAGACAGAGATACAGCAGGTTAATACACACACACTGACTGCAGAGTCTGAGGACAGACAGAGATACAGCAGGTTAATACACACACACACTGACCGCAGAGTCTGAGGAGAGACAGAGATACAGCAGGTTAATACACACACACTGACCGCAGAGTCTGAGGAGGGACAGAGATACAGCAGGTTAATACACACACACACTGACCGCAGAGTCTGAGGAGAGACAGAGATACAGCAGGTTAATACACACACACTGAACGCAGAGTCTGAGGAGGGACAGAGATACAGCAGGTTAATACACACACACACTGACCGCAGAGTCTGAGGAGAGACAGAGATACAGCAGGTTAATACACACACACTGACCGCAGAGTCTGAGGAGGGACAGAGATACAGCAGGTTAATACACACACACACTGACCGCAGAGTCTGAGGAGAGACAGAGATACAGCAGGTTAATACACACACACTGACCGCAGAGTCTGAGGAGAGACAGAGATACAGCAGGTTAATACACACACACACTGACCGCAGAGTCTGAGGAGAGACAGAGATACAGCAGGTTAATACACACACACTGAACGCAGAGTCTGAGGAGGGACAGAGATACAGCAGGTTAATACACACACACACTGACCGCAGAGTCTGAGGAGAGACAGAGATACAGCAGGTTAATACACACACACTGACTGCAGAGTCTGAGGAGAGACAGAGATACAGCAGGTTAATACACACACACACACTGACCGCAGAGTCTGAGGAGAGACAGAGATACAGCAGGTTAACACACACACACTGACCGCAGAGTCTGAGGAGAGACAGAGATACAGCAGGTTAATACACACACACACTGACCGCAGAGTCTGAGGAGAGACAGAGATACAGCAGGTTAATACACACACACACTGACCGCAGAGTCTGAGGAGAGACAGAGATACAGCAGGTTAAAAGACACACGAAGCGTCCAGCTCACACCAGTGTATACAGAGTATTGTAGGTTGTGTACCTGATGATAGAGGTTCTCCCAGTAGTCTTGGGTCATCAGCCGAAACAGCGCCAGGAAAGCCCAGCCAAAGCTGTCAAAGCTGGTATAACCATAGTTAGGGTTCCTTCCTATTCTCAGACAGTCAAATCCCTCAGGACACTTCCTGCAACACACAGCATCATGCTAGGGTTAACACATGACACAGCAGTGTTCTACCCGGGGGGGGGGGGGGGGGGGAGTAGTTTTCATTTATTTCAGATACAGTACCTCCTATGTGTGCACGCACTACAATTACATACAGTCCTTATTCGTAAAAAAAAAAAAAAAGTTTTACTTTTAAAATGTAGAACCTTTTTAATGTGGCATTAACACAACCAGTTATTATGTTTTGATCAGGTCGTCAAACAATCACTTCAATAGGATCCTGTAAGCCTGGCTGCCGCCACACATACGTTAATCTAAAGATACTTCCTGCATCCAATACAGTTACGCTGTGCAGCCGCCATTTAATGAAGAGAAAGAATAATCTGTAACAACACACTGAGAAGTGGAAGCCATTCTGTGATTCTGCATTCGTCACCTCTACACACTTGTAACCTGAATTGATGGGTCCACTGTCCGTACCGCTCGGTCTTGACCACTCAAATTTCACGGTTATCGTTGAACCACATTTTGGAACGTATTCCATTCGGAAAATGTTACATACGTGTGATATGTTTCGTACGTGTGATATGTTACATATGTGTGATATGTTACATACGTGCGATGTGTTACATACGTGCGATATGTTACATACGTGCGATATGTTACATACGTGTGATATGTTACATACGTGTGATATGTTACATACGTGCGATGTGTTACATACGTGCGATATGTTACATACGTGCGATATGTTACATACGTGCGATGTGTTACATACGTGCGATATCTTACATACGTGTGATATGTTACATACGTGCGATATGTTACATACGTGTGATATGTTTCATACGTGTGATATGTTACATACGTGCGATATCTTACATACGTGTGATGTGTTACATACGTGCGATATGTTACATACGTGCGATATGTTACATACGTGTGATATGTTACATACGTGTGATGTGTTACATACGTGCGATGTGTTACATACGTGCGATATGTTACATACGTGCGATATGTTACATACGTGCGATGTGTTACATACGTGCGATATCTTACATACGTGCGATATGTTACATACGTGCGATATGTTACATACGTGTGATATGTTACATACGTGCGATGTGTTACATACATGCGATATCTTACATACGTGCGATATGTTACATACGTGCGATATGTTACATACGTGTGATATGTTTCATACGTGTGATATGTTACATACGTGTGATATGTTACATACGTGTGATATGTTACATACGTGTGATATGTTTCATACGTGTGATATGTTACATACGTGTGATATGTTTCATACGTGTGATATGTTACATACGTGTGATATGTTACATACGTGCGATATCTTACATACGTGCGATATGTTACATACGTGCGATATGTTACATACGTGTGATATGTTTCGTACGTGCGATATGTTACATACAGTGGGGAGAACAAGTATTTGATACACTGCCGATTTTGCAGGTTTTCCTACTTACAAAGCATGTAGAGGTCTGTCATTTTTATCATAGGTACACTTCAACTGTGAGAGACGGAATCTAAAACAAAAATCCAGAAAATCACATTGTATGATTTTTAAGTAATTAATTTGCATTTTATTGCATGACATAAGTATTTGATCACCTACCAACCAGTAAGAATTCCGGCTCTCACAGACCTGTTAGTTTTTCTTTAAGAAGCCCTCCTGTTCTCCACTCATTACCTGTATTAACTGCACCTGTTTGAACTCGTTACCTGTATAAAAGACACCTGTCCACACACTCAATCAAACAGACTCCAACCTCTCCACAATGGCCAAGACCAGAGAGCTGTGTAAGGACATCAGGGATAAATTGTAGACCTGTACAAGGCTGGGATGGGCTACAGGACAATAGCCAAGCAGCTTGGTGAGAAGGCAACAACTGTTGGCACAATTATTAGAAAATGGAAGAAGTTCAAGATGACGGTCAATCACCCTCGGTCTGGGGCTCCATGCAAGATCTCACCTCGTGGGGCATCAATGATCATGAGGAATGTGAGGGATCAGCCCAGAACTACACGGCAGGACCTGGTCAATGACCTGAAGAGAGCTGGGACCACAGTCTCAAAGAAAACCATTAGTAACACACTACGCCGTCATGGATTAAAATCCTGCAGCGCACGCAAGGTCCCCCTGCTCAAGCCAGCGCATGTCCAGGCCCGTCTGAAGTTTGCCAATGACCATCTGGATGATCCAGAGGAGGAATGGGAGAAGGTCATGTGGTCTGATGAGACAAAAATAGAGCTTTTTGCTCTAAACTCCACTCGCCGTGTTTGGAGGAATAGAAGGATGAGTACAACCCCAAGAACACCATCCCAACCGTGAAGCATGGAGGTGGAAACATCATTCTTTGGGGATGCTTTTCTGCAAAGGGGACAGGACGACTGCACCGTATTGAAGGGAGGATGGATGGGGCCATGTATCGCGAGATCTTGACCAACAACCTCCTTCCCTCAGTAAGAGCATTGAAGATGGGTCGTGGCTGGGTCTTCCAGCATGACAACGACCCGAAACACACAGCCAGGGCAACTAAGGAGTGGCTCCGTAAGAAGCATCTCAAGGTCCTGGAGTGGCCTAGCCAGTCTCCAGACCTGAACCCAATAGAAAATCTTTGGAGGGAGCCGAAAGTCCGTATTGCCCAGCGACAGCCCCGAAACCTGAAGGATCTGGAGAAGGTCTGTATGGAGGAGTGGGCCAAAATCCCTGCTGCAGTGTGTGCAAACCTGGTCAAGAACTACAGGAAACGTATGATCTCTGTAATTGCAAACTAAGGTTTCTGTACCAAATATTCAGTTCTGCTTTTCTGATGTATCAAATACTTATGTCATGCAATAAAATGCAAATTAATTAATTAAAAATCATACAATGTGATTTTGTGGATTTTTGTTTTAGATTCCTTCTCTCACAGTTGAAGTGTACCTATGATAAAAATTACAGACCTCTACATGCTTTGTAAGTAGGAAAACCTGCAAAATTGTCAGTGTATCAAATACTTGTTCTCCCCACTGTACGTGCGATATGTTACATACGTGTGATATGTTACATACGTGTGATATGTTACATACGTGTGATATGTTTCGTACGTGTGATATGTTTCGTACGTGTGATATGTTACATACTTATGATATGCAGTCATTACAAATAGTAGTGTAATAGTGGGTTTTCTTGGCATCTTTGAGTTAATTATTGTGAAAGGTTCATGTTCAACCGGTACCCCCACCATTTATTTTGCTGGGGGGGACGCGGTACAAGCCAGTACCGGCTTATCTTCACCGTTGATTGTACAACCCAAAACAGAGTAAAGGTGGTAATGGACAGCTAAGAGCTAACACTGATGAAGGTTAAACCAAATCCGTACAGTAAAAAAATTAAAGTGTTAATTTAGAGTTTGTCACGTTCCTGACCTGTTTTCCTTTGTTATGTGTTTGTTTTAGTTGGTCAGGGCGTGAGTTGGGTGGGTTGGTCTAGGTTTGTTTTTCTATGTTGGGATTTTGTGTTTGGCCTGGTATGATTCTCAATCAGAGACAGGTGTGTATCGTTGTCCCTGATTGAGAGTCATACTAAGGCAGCCAGGGTTTCATTGGTGTTTTGTGGGTGTTTGTTTCCTGTGTCAGTGTTTGGGCCACACAGGACTGTTTTCAGGTTAGTCACGTTTGTAGAGTTTCGTAATTTGTAGTGTTTGTTGTTTGTTCATTAAAACATGAATACCTACTACTCCGCATCTTGGTCCGATCCATGCTCCTCCTCGTCTGAGGAGGAGAACGACTACGACAACCTTAACAGAGTTGAATTCAACACTGTTTCAGATAACATGTAGTCCCAGTCTGCATAGTGTTAAAGTTACTCTACAGGTAGTGTCCCATTTTCAGAGTTAATTAGTGGAGACAGTAGTGGAGAACGTGGAAAGTTTTAAGTTCCTCGGCGTACACATCACAGACAAACTGAAATGGTCCACCCACACAGACAGCGTGGTGAAGAAGGCAAAACAGCGCCTCTTCAACCTCAGGAGGCTGAAGAAATTTGTCTTGTCACCAGAAACACAAACTTTTACAGCTGCACAATCGAGAGCATCCTGTCGGGCTGTATCACCGCCTGGTACGGCAACTGCTCCGCCCACAACCGTAAGGCTCTCCAGAGGGTGGTGAGGTCTGCCCAACGCATCACCGGGGGCAAACTACCTGCCCTCCAGGACACCTACACCACCCGATGTCACAGGAAGGCCAAAAATATCATCAGGGACAACAACCACCCGAGCCACTGTCTGTTCACCCAGTTATCATCCAGAAGCCGAGGTCAGTACAGGTGCATCAAAGCTGGGACCGAAAGACTGAAAAACAGCTTCTATCTCATGGTCATCAGACTGTTAAACAGCCACCACTAACATTGAGTGGCTGCTGCCAACATACTGACTCAAATCTCTAGCCACTTTAATAATTGCAAATTGGATGTAATAAATGTATCACTAGTCACCTTAAACAATGCCACTTTATATAATGTTTACATACCCTACATTACTCATCTCATATGTATATACTGTACTCTATACCATCTACTGCATCTTGCCTATACCTTTCAGGCCATCGCTCATCCATATATTTATAAGTACATATTCTTATTCATTCCTTTCTGGTTGTGAAATTGTTAGATTACTTGTTAGATATTACTGGACGATCGGAACTAGAAGCACAAGCATTTCGCTACACTCGCATTAACATCTGCTAACCATGTGTATGTGACCAATAACATTTGATTTGATTTGATTCACACATAAACGTGTTTCAGCTGAATTTGAGTTTAAGTTGAATTTACACTGCAATGACTGCAAAATGTAACACTCTGATTTAATTCCGACACTAGAGCTCATTGACTCCTCATAGTGTTGAAAATACTCATCCTGGGTTAAAATAAGTCAACACTGTAATGTTTACACCCCCTTTTTTACTGTGTGGGCTGTAATATTTGAAATGTTTACATATGTCCCTATGGCTTTCACTCTACACAGTAAATTACTGCAAATGTTGAGAGAGAGAGAGAGAGAGAGAGAGAGAGAGAGAGAGAGAGAGAGAGAGAGAGAGAGAGAGAGAGAGAGAGAGAGAGAGAGAGAGAGAGAGAGAGAGAGAGAGAGAGAGAGAGAGAGAGAGAGAGAGAGAGAGAGAGAGAGAGAGGGGAAAGAGGGGGAAGAGAAGGAGAGAGAGAGAGAGAGAGAGAGAGAGATGGGAAAGAGGGGGAGGAGAGGGAGATAGAGAAGGGTGGGGGAAAAAGAGAAATGGGGGAGCGAGAGAAAGAGAGATAGATAGAGAGAGAGCTGAGCGAGAAAGAGCTGAGAGAGAGAGAGAGAGAGAACACAAGCTGTGTGTGGCTGACATGTCAATCTGAGAGGAGGAGAGGAGAGGAGAGGAGAGGAGAGGAGAGAAGAGAAGAGAAGAGAAGAGAAGAGAAGAGAAGAGAGGAGAGGAGAGGAGAGGAGAGGAGAGGAGAGGAGAGGAGAGGAGAGGAGAGGAGAGGAAA
The DNA here is from genome assembly GCF_045679555.1 of Salvelinus alpinus. Lineage (NCBI taxonomy): Eukaryota > Metazoa > Chordata > Actinopteri > Salmoniformes > Salmonidae > Salvelinus > Salvelinus alpinus. The sequence goes on from NC_092108.1 coordinate 7,675,927, forward strand.
GGAGAGGAGAGGAGAGGAGAGGAGAGGAGAGGAGAGTGGGTAATCAGAATGTATTTCTAATCCCCCACAAAAATATGCATTATTTCATTTTATTTTATTCCTTTTTTATGGAACTCCGTCGGGGTCTCAACTTAGAATAGCAGAATAGGTGTCTGTTTGAAATGTGGTTGTGCATCAGAAGTTTTTTCTCTTGTTTTGTCATCACTGACAGTCACTCAATAAACCATGTCAGCTAACCATTTTTAGAATGGTAAATTAGTCTAGCCAGTTATCTTGTAGTTATCACGGCTGAATACAGACCCGACACGCAGGGCATGTGCCCAGGGGCCCTGACCTCCAGGGGGCCACCAGTTGATTTTGTTAGACACTCTCACTCAGATATCGTTAACATGGCATAAGTCAGGATGTGTAGGATGTGTAGAACGGCAGGAGATGTACTTTAAAAGGGCCCCGAAAAGGCTAGAGACGACCCTGGGCACATTAAATGTAATCATGAAAAGAGAGAGAAAGAGAGAGAGAAAGAGAGAGAGAGAGAAAGAGAGAGAGAGAGAAAAGGCTGGATAGAGAGAGAGAGGAGAAAGAGAGAGAGAGGAGAAAGAGAGAGAGAGAGAAAGAGAGAGAGAGAGAAAGAGAGACGGAGAGAGAGAAAAGAGAGAGAGAGAGAAAGATGAGGATAGGCTACCCGTCCTGTTGGGGGAGGACGCAGAGAGCTGTGGGTTGGCAGCGCACTACATTGCTGCCTGCCATAAGTTGAGGGACAGTGTCTGACAGACCAATCAACCTGCACATGTCCTTTACTGTATGTTTATTGTTATTGTTGAATGTATGGTTATTTTGACCCTTGGTTATTGTTGTTACTGTTGTCCCGTTGACAATTTTGATTCTCATTTTTACATTGTAAACAAGCTTTGGCAATATGTACATTGTTACGTCATGCCAATAAAGCAAATTTAATTGAATTGAATTGAAAGAGAGAGAGAGAGAGAGAGAGAGAGAGAGAGAGAGAGAGAGAGAGAGAGAGAGAGAGAGAGAGAGAGAGAGAGAGAGAGAGAGAGAGAGAGAGAGAGAGAGAGAGAGAGAGAGAGAGAGAGAGAGAGAGAGAGAAAAGGCTGGATAGAGAGAGAGACAGAGAAAGAGAAAGAGAAAGAGAAAGAGAGAGAGAGAGAGAGAGAGAGAGAGAGAGAGAGAGAGAGAGAGAGAGAGAGCGAGAGAGAGAGAGAGAGAGAGAGAGAGAGAGAGAGAGAGAGAGAGAGAGAGAGCGAGAGAGAGAGAGAGAGAGAGAGAGAAAAGGCTGGATAGAGAGAGAGAGGAGAAAGGGAGAGAGAGCGAACCGAGAGGTTCCTGTAACACCTCACCTGGTGTACACAGCTGCTTCCTGGAGTTATTCACCCATGATTTATTACAGAAAAATCACAGGTGCAAAATGTAGCACAGGGACAAGTTACACTGATATAACACCACATACTACTACTGTATACTAGTACATACTAGTACACTACAGTAGTACACTACATACAGTAGTACACCACATACAGTAGTACACTACATACAGTAATACATCAGTACACTACATACAGTAATACAGTAATACACTACATACAGTAGTACACTACAGTAGTACACTACATACAGTAATACACTACAGTAGTACACTACATACAGTAGTACACTACATACAGTAATACACTACAGTAGTACACTACATACAGTAATACACTATATACACTGCATGCAGTAATACAGTAGTACACTACATACAGTAATACAGTAGTACACTACATACAGTAATACAGTAATACACTACATACAGTAGTACACTACATACAGTAGTACACCACATACAGTAGTACAGTACATACAGTAATACAGTAGTACACTACATACAGTAATACACTACATACAGTAATACAGTAATACACTACATACAGTAATACAGTAGTACACTACATACAGTAATACAGTAGTACACTACATACAGTAATACAGTAATACACTACATACAGTAATACAGTAATACACTACATACAGTAATACAGTAATACACTACATACAGTAATACAGTAATACACTACATACAGTAGTACACTACATACAGTAGTACACCACATACAGTAGTACAGTACATACAGTAATACAGTAGTACACTACATAAATTAATACACTACATACAGTAATACAGTAATACACTACATACAGTAATACAGTAGTACACTACATACAGTAATACAGTAATACACTACATACAGTAATAAGGTAGTACACTACATACAGTAATACAGTAATACACTAGTTACAATAATACAGTAATACACTACATACAGTAGTACACTACATACAGTAGTACAGTACATACAGTAATACACTATATACAGTAGTACACTACATACAATAGTACACTATATACAGTAGTACACTACATACAGTAGAACACTACAGTAGTACACTACATACAGTAATACACTATATACAGTAGTACACTGCATACAGTAGTACACTACATACAGTAATACACTACATACAGTGATACACTACATACAGTAGTACACTACATACAGTAATACAGTAGTACACTACATACAGCAGTACACAATATACAAGAGTACACTATATACAGTAGTACACTACATACAGTAGTACACTACATACAGTAATACAGTAGTACACTACATACAGTAATACAGTAGTACACTACATACAGTAATACAGTAATACACTACATACAGTAATACAGTAATACACTACATACAGTAATACAGTAGTACACTACATACAGTAATACAGTAATACACTACATACAGTAGTACACTACATACAGTAATACACTATATACAGTAGTACACTACATACAGTAATACACTATATACAGTAGTACACTACATACAGTAGTACACTACATGCAGTAATACAATAGTACACTACATACAGTAGTACACTACATACAGTAATACACTATATACAGTAGTACACTACATACAGTAATACAGTAGTACACTATATACAGTAATACACTACATACAATAGTAGCAGTATGTTTAGAGTCTCAGCGTGGGGATAAAGCAGTATGTTTAGAGTCTCAGCGTGGGAGTAAAGCAGTATGTTTAGAGTCTCAGCGTGGGGGTAAAGCAGTATGTTTAGAGTCTCAGCGTGGGGATAAAGCAGTATGTTTAGAGTCTCAGCGTGGGGATAAAGCAGTATGTTTAGAGTCTCAGCGTGGGGGTAAAGCAGTGTGTTTAGAGTCTCAGCGTGGGGGTAAAGCAGTATGTTTAGAGTCTCAGCGTGGGGGTAAAGCAGCATGTTTAGATTCTCAGCGTGGGGGTAAAGCAGTATGTTTAGAGTCTCAGCGTGGGGATAAAGCAGTATGTTTAGAGTCTCAGCGTGGGGGTAAAGCAGTATGTTTAGAGTCTCAGCGTGGGAGTAAAGCAGTGTGTTTAGAGTCTCAGCGTGGGAGTAAAGCAGTATGTTTAGAGTCTCAGCGTGGGGATAAAGCAGTGTGTTTAGAGTCTCAGCGTGTGGATAAAGCAGTGTGTTTAGAGTCTCAGCGTGGGGGTAAAGCAGTATGTTTAGATTCTCAGCGTGGGGATAAAGCAGGATGTTTAGAGTCTCAGCGTGGGGATAAAGCAGGATGTTTAGAGTCTCAGCATGGGGATAAAGCAGGATGTTTAGAGTCTCAGCGTGGGAGTAAAGCAGTGTGTTTAGAGTCTCAGCGTGGGAGTAAAGCAGTGTGTTTAGAGTCTCAGCGTGTGGATAAAGCAGTGTGTTTAGAGTCTCAGCGTGGGGATAAAGCAGGATGTTTAGAGTCTCAGCGTGGGAGTAAAGCAGTGTGTTTAGAGTCTCAGCGTGGGAGTAAAGCAGTGTGTTTAGAGTCTCAGCGTGGGGATAAAGCAGGATGTTTAGAGTCTCAGCGTGGGAGTAAAGCAGTGTGTTTAGAGTCTCAGCATGGGGATAAAGCAGGATGTTTAGAGTCTCAGCGTGGGAGTAAAGCAGTGTGTTTAGAGTCTCAGCGTGGGGGTAAAGCAGGATGTTTAGAGTCTCAGCGTGGGAGTAAAGCAGGATGTTTAGAGTCTCAGCGTGGGAGTAAAGCAGGATGTTTAGAGTCTCAGCGTGGGAGTAGAGCAGGATGTTTAGAGTCTCAGCGTGGGAGTAAAGCAGGATGTTTAGAGTCTCAGCGTGGGAGTAAAGCAGGATGTTTAGAGTCTCAGCGTGGGAGTAAAGCAGTGTGTTTAGAGTCTCAGCGTGGGAGTAAAGCAGGATGTTTAGAGTCTCAGCGTGGGAGTAAAGCAGGATGTTTAGAGTCTCAGCGTGGGGATAAAGCAAAACAACAGATGTAGCTAAACTCACACACATCGACCGTTCTGTTTCGAAACAGCAGAAATCATAAAATCATAAACCTTGTTCTCCATGGAGACCATTGGTCACTCTTACAGAGGTAGCTAAAAGTAGCTTAACATGAAATGATAGAGACAAAATGTGTGTGTGTGTGTGTGTGTGTGTGTGCGCGTGTCTGTTTGTGTGTCTAGGTGTGCGTGTGTGTGTGTGTGTGTTTGTTTGTGTCATCATAATGTATTTGAATCTTTAATTTGGAAACCTAGTCAGGGATTACTTGTTGGAATACACTCAAAAGATTAAACTTCCTCTATGTTTTATGTCCTCACTGCTTTTGACCTACTTACAGTAATGTGTCACCTACATGGATAACCTCACTAAAGGTTCAGCTCAAATGTAACAAAAGTCTCCAAAACAGTTATTTCTTTATGATTATTTTCCTAGAGTATACCATTGTCACGTCCCAGACAAGCTGTGTTCAATGAACAAGCACTGTATCTGCCTGTCTGATAAAAAGAACAAGGAAACTGAAATAATGTGTTTTATGACCTCTGTCTGTCTGTCTGTCTGTCTGTCTCTCGCTCCCTCTGTCTCTCGCTCCCTCAGTCTCTCTCGCTCCCTCAGTCTCTCTCGCTCCCTCAGTCTCTCTCGCTCCCTCAGTCTCTCTCGCTCCCTCAGTCTCTCCTTTCTCTCGCTCTCTCTCAATTCAACTAATTTCAATCTCTCTCTGTCTCTATCTCACCCCCCCTCTCTCTATCTCAAAATAAAGGAGGCAGAAAGAAAGGAGAATTCATCCTCATTGTTTTGTTGGTCCCAACAGCCATTATGTGTGTGTGTGTGTGTGTGTGTGTGTGTGTGTGTGTGTGTGTGTGTGTGTGTGTCCACATCCCCAAGGACTTAACATGGTCCACACAAGCATTTCGCTACACTACAAGCATTTCGATACACTCGCAATAACATCTGCTAACCATGTGACCAATAAAATTTGATTTGATTTAACACACCCACACAGTCACAAAGAGGGCACAACAGCTCCTCTTCCCCCTCAGGAGGCTGAAAATATTTGGCAAGGTCCCTCAGATCCTCAAAAAGTTATACAGCTGCACCATCGAGAGCATCTTGACTGGCTGCATAACCAACAAGCTCCGAGACAGCTTCTACCCCAAACTCCAAAACTGCTAAATAGTTAATTAAATGGTTACCTGGACTATCTGCATTGACCCTATCTTGAACTGACTCTGTGAACATTCAAAAGACTATATACAGCGGCAAGAAAAAGTATGTGAACCCTTTGGAATGACTTGGATTTCTGCATAAATTTGTCATTCAATTTGATCTGATCTTCATCTTAGTCACAACAATAGAAAAACACAGTGTGCTTAAACAATTAACACCCAAATTATTGTATTTTTCTTGTCTTTATTGAATACATAATTTAAACATTCACAGTGTTGGTTGGGAAAAGTATGTGAACCCCTAGGGTAATGACTTTTCCAAAAGCTAATTGGAGTCAGGAGTCAGATAACCTGGAGTCCAATCAATGAGATGAGATTGGAGATGTTGGTTAGAGCTGCCCTGCCCTGTAAAAAACACTCACAAAATGTGACTTTTCTATTCACAAGAAGCATTGCCTGATGTGAACCATGCCTCGAACAAAAGAGATCTCAGAAGACCTAAGATTAAGAATTGTTGACTTGCATAAAGCTGGAATGGGTTACAAAAGTATCTGTAAAAGACTTGATGTTTATCAGTCCACGGTAAGACAAATTGTCAATAAATGGAGAAAGTTCAGCACTGTTGTTACTCTCCCTAGGAGTGGCCGTCCTGCAAAGATGACTACAAGAGCACAGCGCAGAATGCTCAATGAGGTTAAGAAGAATCCTAGAGTGTCAGCTGAAGACTTACAGAAATCTCTGGAACATGCTAACATCTCTGTTGACGAGTCTATGATACGTAAAACACTAAACAAGAATGGTGTTCATGGGCGGACACCACGGAGAAAGCCACTGCTGTCCAAAAGAAACATTGCTGCACGTACGAAGTTTGCAAAAGTGCACCTGGATGTTCCGCAGCGCTACTGGCAAAATATTCTGTGGACAGATGAAACTACAGTTGAGTTGTTTGGAAGGAACACACAACACTATGTGTGGAGAAAAAAAGTCACAGCACAGCACACCAACATCAAAACCTTATCCCAACTGTAAAGTATGGTGAAGGGAGCATCATGGTTTTTGGCTGCTTTGCTGCCTCAGGGCCTGGACAGCTTGCTATCATCGCCGGAAAAATGAATTCCCAAGTTTATCAAGACATTTTGCAGGAGAATGTAAGGCTATCTGTCCGCCAATTGAAGCTCAACAGAAGTTGAGTGATGCAACAGGACAATGCTTCAAAATACAGAAGTAAATCAACAACAGAATAGCTTCAACAGAAGAAAATACAGCTTCTGGAGGGGCCCAGTCAGAGTCCTGACCTCAACCCGATTTAAAATGCTGTGGTATGACCTCGAGAGCGGTTCACACCAGACATCCTAAGAATATTGCTGAACTGAAACAGTTTGGTAAAGAGGAATGGTCCAAAATTCCTCCTGACCGTTGTGCAGCTCTGATCCGCAACTACAGAAAACGGTTGGTTGAGTTTATTGCTGCCAAAGGAGGATCAACCTGTAATTAAATCCAAGGATTCACATACATATGGTACTTCCTGCATGGTACTCCCTGTATGGTACTTCCTGTATGGTACTTCCTGCATGGTACTCCCTGTATGGTACTTCCTGTATAGTACTCCCTGTATGGTACTCCCTGTATGGTACTTCCTGTATGGTACTCCCTATATGGTACTTCCTGTATGGTACTCCCTGTATGGTACTCCCTGTATGGTACTTCCTGTATGGTACTTCCTGTATGGTACTCCCTGTATGGTACTTCCTGTATGGTACTCCCTGTATGGTACTTCCTGTATGGTACTCCCTGTATGGTACTCCCTGTATGGTACTTCCTGTATGGTACTCCCTGTATATACTGTACCATCATTCTTGTGTATTTTATTCCTTTTGTGTTACCATTTTTTACTTTTCTTATTTTCTTATTTTTAACTCTGTATCATTGGGAAGGGCTTGCAATCTAAAATTATTGAATCAGCTTTTTCTCCTTGTAGATTAAACCTGTGGCTCTCCTTGTAGATTAAACCTGTGGCTCTGTGTTTGATATTGTGAGAGATTAAGTTCTGCGTTTTGAGTTTCTGCAGACAGCATAGCACTGGCCTCTGTCTCTCTGTGTGTGAGCACCAACAAGGACTCTCTCGTAAAATATATTTTTCCTCAATAAAACAAACCAGAATAAATAAAGGTTAAGTACAATTCAAGTTTCAAACCAGGTCAATCTTGTTCATCTCATTGTCAATCACTCGTATATGTATTTTCCGTAAATCCAACCTCCAAAATGTGCTCATTGCCAACAACAGTCTATCTGAACGAAAGACTTAGACAAAGTCAAATATAGTATACCACATCCATTCCTTAAATATGGAATATTAGATAGCCAAGTATAACTCTAAATTCTATTTTCTGTCATCTTCTCAGAAGCGATTAACAGAAACACCTAATGGATAAGCTATTTGTTGAAAAACCCTGGGATTTCAGATTTACCCAGATGGGTATTTAGTTCAATATAACCCCTGGAACAGCCATGTCATGGCCGGAGTCATCCCTCCCTCCCTCCCTCCCTCTCTCCATACCTCTCGTTGTGCTGTTTCAAAACGCTTTGGATTTATGGGATTAAAGATAGCGTGGGCTGAGTAGCCATATTTGGTAGGTTTCAAACTACAGCCTTTGATTGGGAACAGATCAGGAACCATTTAACATGACAGAACAGGAACCATCTAACCTGACAGAACAGGAACTATTTAACCTGACAGAACAGGAACCATTTAACCTGACAGAACAGGGACCGTCTAACCTGACAGAACAGGAACCATTTAACCTGACAGATCAGGAACCATTTAACCTAACATTACAGGGACCGTCTAACCTGACAGAACAGGAACCATTTAACCTGACAGAACATGAACTATTTAACCTGACAGATCAGGAACCGTCTAACCTGACAGATCAGGAACCATTTAACCTGACAGAACAGGAACCGTCTAACCTGACAGAACAGGAACCATTTAACCTGACAGAACAGGAACCGTCTAACCTGACAGATCAGGAACCGTCTAACCTGACAGAACAGGAACCATTTAACCTGACAGATCAGGAACCGTCTAACCTGACAGATCAGGAACCGTCTAACCTGACAGAACAGGAACCATTTACCCTGACAGAACAGGAACCATTTAACTTGACAGAACAGAAATAGGGTTTCTGCAGGAGGAGGTAGGCCTATACAGTACTGTGAGTAAAGTTTCTGCAGGAGGAGGTAGGCCTATACAGTACTGTGGGTAGGGTTTCTGCAGGAGGAGGTAGGCCTATACAGTACTGTGGGTAGGGTTTCTGCAGGAGGAGGTAGGCCTATACAGTACTGTGGGTAGGGTTTCTGCAGGAGGAGGTAGGCCTATACAGTACTGTGAGTAGGGTTTCTGCAGGAGGAGGTAGGCCTATACAGTACTGTGGGTTGGGTTTCTGCAGGAGGAGGTAGGCCTATACATTACTGTGAGTAGGGTTTCTGCAGGAGGAGGCAGGCCTATACATTACTGTGAGTAAAGTTTCTGCAGGAGGATGTAGGCCTATACAGTACTGTGGGTAGGGTTTCTGCATGAGGAGGTAGGCCTATACAGTACTGTGGGTAGGGTTTCTGCAGGAGGAGGTAGGCCTATACAGTACTGTGGGTAGGGTTTCTGCAGGAGGAGGTAGGCTTATACAGTACTGTGAGTAGGGTTTCTGCAGGAGGAGGTAGGCCTATACAGTACTGTGGGTAGGGTTTCTGCAGGAGGAGGTAGGCCTATACATTACTGTGGGTAGGGTTTCTGCAGGAGGAGGTAGGCCTATACAATAATGTGAGTAGGGTTTCTGCAGGAGGAGGCAGACCTATACAGTACTGTGGGTAGGGTTTCTGCAGGAGGAGGTAGGCCTATACAGTACTGTGGGTAGGGTTTCTGCAGGAGGAAGTAGGCCTATACAGTACTGTGGGTAGGGTTTCTGCAGGAGGAGGTAGGCCTATACAGTACTGTGAGTAAAGTTTCTGCAGGAGGAGGCAGGCCTATAAGGTACTGTGGGTACCCATAAAAGAGCTAGGGATTTATCACGATGTAATCTTCTGTTCAACAGCCCCTGACACGACAGGGCTGCAGGGGCCCTGACACGCTAGGGACTATAACCTGACATGCTAGGGGCTATAACCTGACATGCTAGGGGCTATAACATGACATGCTAGGGACTATACCCTGACACGCTAGGGGCTAGACCCTGACATGCTAGGGGCTATAACATGACATGCTAGGGACTATACCCTGACATGCTAGGGGCTAGACCCTGACATGCTAGGGGCTATAACATGACATGCTAGGGACTATACCCTGACATGCTAGGGGCTAGACCCTGACATGCTAGGGGCTATAACATGACATGCTAGGGACTATACCCTGACATGCTAGGGGCTAGACCCTGACATGCTAGGGGCTATAACATGACATGCTAGGGACTATACCCTGACACGCTAGGGGCTATAACCTGACATGCTAGGGACTAGGGGCTATAACCTGACATGCTAGGGACTAGGGACTAGACCCTGACATGCTAGGGGCTATAACCTGACATGCTAGGGACTATAACCTGACATGCTAGGGACTATACCCTGACATGCTAGCAGTTATACCCTGACATGCTAGGGACTATAACCTGACATGCTAGGGACTATAACCTGACATGCTAGGGGCTAGACCCTGACATGCTAGGGACTAGGGACTAGACCCTGACATGCTAGGGGCTATAACCTGACATGCTAGGGACTATAACCTGACATGCTAGGGACTATACCCTGACATGCTAGCAGTTATACCCTGACATGCTAGGGACTATAACCTGACATGCTAGGGACTATAACCTGACATGCTAGGGACTATAACCTGACATGCTAGGGGCTATAACCTGACATGCTAGGGACTATAACCTGACATGCTAGGGACTATAACCTGACATGCTAGGGGCTATAACCTGACATGCTAGGGACTATAACCTGACATGCTAGGGGCTATAACCTGACATGCTAGGGACTATAACCTGACATGCTAGGGGCTAGACCCTGACATGCTAGGGGCTATAACCTGACACGCTAGGGGCTATAACCTGACATGCTAGGGGCTATAACCTGACATGCTAGGGGCTATAACCTGACATGCTAGGGGCTATAACCTGACATGCTAGGGACTATAACCTGACATGCTAGGGGCTATAACCTGACATGCTAGGGACTATAACCTGACATGCCTGGGACTATAACCTGACATGCTAGGGGCTATAACCTGACATGCTAGGGACTATAACCTGACATGCTAGGGACTATAACCTGACATGCTAGGGGCTATAACCTGACATGCTAGGGACTATAACCTGACATGCTAGGGGCTATAACCTGACATGCTAGGGACTATAACCTGACATGCTAGGGGCTAGACCCTGACATGCTAGGGGCTATAACCTGACACGCTAGGGGCTATAACCTGACATGCTAGGGACTATAACCTGACATGCTAGGGGCTATAACCTGACATGCTAGGGGCTATAACCTGACATGCTAGGGGCTATAACCTGACATGCTAGGGACTATAACCTGACATGCTAGGGGCTATAACCTGACACGCTAGGGGCTATAACCTGACATGCTAGGGACTATAACCTGACATGCTAGGGGCTATAACCTGACATGCTAGGGACTATAACCTGACATGCTAGGGGCTATAACCTGACACGCTAGGGACTATAACCTGACATGCTAGGGACTAGGGGATATACCCTGACATGCTAGGGGCTAGGGGCTATAACCTGACATGCTAGGGACTATAACCTGACATGCTAGGGACTATAACCTGACATGCTAGGGACTAGGGGATATACCCTGACATGCTAGGGGCTAGGGGCTATAACCTGACATGCTAGGGACTATAACCTGACATGCTAGGGGCTAGACCCTGACATGCTAGGGGCTATAACCTGACATGCTAGGGACTAGGGGATATACCCTGACATGCTAGGGGCTAGGGGCTATAACCTGACATGCTAGGGACTATAACCTGACATGCTAGGGACTAGGGGATATACCCTGACATGCTAGGGGCTAGGGGCTATAACCTGACATGCTAGGGACTATAACCTGACATGCTAGGGGCTAGACCCTGACATGCTAGGGGCTATAACCTGACATGCTAGGGACTAGGGGATATACCCTGACATGCTAGGGGCTAGGGGCTATAACCTGACATGCTAGGGACTATAACCTGACATGCTAGGGGCTAGGGGCTATAACCTGACATGCTAGGGACTATAACCTGACATGCTAGGGGCTAGACCCTGACATGCTAGGGGCTATAACCTGACATGCTAGGGACTATAACCTGACAAGCTAGGAGCTATACCCTGACATGCTAGGGGCTATAACCTGACATGCTAGGGACTAGGGGCTATACCCTGACATGCTAGGGGCTAGGGGCTATAACCTGGCATGCTAGGGACTATAACCTGGCATGCTAGGGGCTAGGGACTATACCCTGACATGCTAAGGACTATAACCTGGCATGCTAGGGACTATAACCTGACACGCTAGGGGCTATAACCTGACATGCTAGGGGCTATAACCTGACATGCTAGGGGCTATAACCTGACACGCTAGGGGCTATAACCTGACACGCTAGGGGCTATAACCTGACACGCTAGGGGCTATAACCTGACATGCTAGGGACTATACCCTGACATGCTAGGGGCTATAACCTGACATGCTAGGGGCTATAACCTGACATGCTAAGGACTATAACCTGACATGCTAGGGGCTATAACCTGACATGCTAGGGGCTATAACCTGACATGCTAGGGGCTATAACCTGACATGCTAGGGGCTATAACCTGACATGCTAGGGGCTATAACCTGACATGCTAGGGACTATAACCTGACATGCTAGGGGCTAGGGGTTATAACCTGACATGCTAGGGGCTATAACCTGACATGCTAGGGGCTAGGGGCTATAACCTGACATGCTAGGGGCTATAACCTGACATGCTAGGGGCTATAACATGACATGCTAGGGGCTATAACCTGACATGCTAGGGGCTATAACCTGACATGCTAGGGACTAGGGGATATACCCTGACATGCTAGGGGCTAGGGGCTATAACCTGACATGCTAGGGACTATAACCTGACATGCTAGGGACTATAACCTGACATGCTAGGGGCTATAACCTGACACGCTAGGGACTATAACCTGACATGCTAGGGACTATAACCTGACATGCTAGGGGCTAGACCCTGACATGCTAGGGGCTATAACCTGACATGCTAGGGACTATAACCTGACAAGCTAGGAGCTATACCCTGACATGCTAGGGGCTATAACCTGACATGCTAGGGACTAGGGGCTATACCCTGACATGCTAGGGGCTAGGGGCTATAACCTGGCATGCTAGGGACTATAACCTGGCATGCTAGGGGCTAGGGACTATACCCTGACATGCTAAGGACTATAACCTGGCATGCTAGGGACTATAACCTGACATGCTAGGGACTATAACCTGACATGCTAGGGGCTAGACCCTGACATGCTAGGGGCTATAACCTGACATGCTAAGGACTATAACCTGACATGCTAACGGCTATACTCTGACATGCTAGGGGCTAGACCCTGACATGCTAGGGGCTATAACCTGACATGCTAAGGACTATAACCTGACATGCTAGGGGCTAGACCCTGACATGCTAGGGGCTATAACCTGACATGCTAGGGGCTATAACCTGACACGCTAGGGGCTATAACCTGACATGCTAGGGACTATAACCTGACATGCTAGGGACTATAACCTGACATGCTAGGGACTAGGGGATATACCCTGACATGCTAGGGGCTAGGGGCTATAACCTGACATGCTAGGGACTATAACCTGACATGCTAGGGGCTAGACCCTGACATGCTAGGGGCTATAACCTGACATGCTAGGGACTAGGGGATATACCCTGACATGCTAGGGGCTAGGGGCTATAACCTGACATGCTAGGGACTATAACCTGACATGCTAGGGACTAGGGGATATACCCTGACATGCTAGGGGCTAGGGGCTATAACCTGACATGCTAGGGACTATAACCTGACATGCTAGGGGCTAGACCCTGACATGCTAGGGGCTATAACCTGACATGCTAGGGACTAGGGGATATACCCTGACATGCTAGGGGCTAGGGGCTATAACCTGACATGCTAGGGACTATAACCTGACATGCTAGGGGCTAGGGACTATAACCTGACATGCTAGGGACTATAACCTGACATGCTAGGGGCTAGACCCTGACATGCTAGGGGCTATAACCTGACATGCTAGGGGCTATAACCTGACATGCTAGGAGCTATACCCTGACATGCTAGGGGCTATAACCTGACATGCTAGGGACTAGGGGCTATACCCTGACATGCTAGGGGCTATAACCTGGCATGCTAGGGACTATAACCTGGCATGCTAGGGGCTAGGGACTATACCCTGACATGCTAAGGACTATAACCTGGCATGCTAGGGACTATAACCTGACACGCTAGGGGCTATAACCTGACATGCTAGGGGCTATAACCTGACATGCTAGGGACTATAACCTGACATGCTAGGGGCTAGACCCTGACATGCTAGGGGCTATAACCTGACATGCTAGGGACTAGGGGATATACCCTGACATGCTAGGGGCTAGGGGCTATAACCTGACATGCTAGGGACTATAACCTGACATGCTAGGGACTAGGGGATATACCCTGACATGCTAGGGGCTAGGGGCTATAACCTGACATGCTAGGGACTATAACCTGACATGCTAGGGGCTAGACCCTGACATGCTAGGGGCTATAACCTGACATGCTAGGGACTAGGGGATATACCCTGACATGCTAGGGAATAGGGGCTATAACCTGACATGCTAGGGACTATAACCTGACATGCTAGGGGCTAGGGGCTATAACCTGACATGCTAGGGACTATAACCTGACATGCTAGGGGCTAGACCCTGACATGCTAGGGGCTATAACCTGACATGCTAGGGGCTATAACCTGACATGCTAGGAGCTATACCCTGACATGCTAGGGGCTATAACCTGACATGCTAGGGACTAGGGGCTATACCCTGACATGCTAGGGGCTAGGGGCTATAACCTGGCATGCTAGGGACTATAACCTGGCATGCTAGGGGCTAGGGACTATAACCTGACATGCTAAGGACTATAACCTGGCATGCTAGGGACTATAACCTGACACGCTAGGGGCTATAACCTGACATGCTAGGGACTAGGGGATATACCCTGACATGCTAGGGGCTAGGGGCTATAACCTGACATGCTAGGGACTATAACCTGACATGCTAGGGACTAGGGGATATACCCTGACATGCTAGGGGCTAGGGGCTATAACCTGACATGCTAGGGACTATAACCTGACATGCTAGGGGCTAGACCCTGACATGCTAGGGGCTATAACCTGACATGCTAGGGACTAGGGGATATACCCTGACATGCTAGGGAATAGGGGCTATAACCTGACATGCTAGGGACTATAACCTGACATGCTAGGGGCTAGGGGCTATAACCTGACATGCTAGGGACTATAACCTGACATGCTAGGGGCTAGACCCTGACATGCTAGGGGCTATAACCTGACATGCTAGGGGCTATAACCTGACATGCTAGGAGCTATACCCTGACATGCTAGGGGCTATAACCTGACATGCTAGGGACTAGGGGCTATACCCTGACATGCTAGGGGCTAGGGGCTATAACCTGGCATGCTAGGGACTATAACCTGGCATGCTAGGGGCTAGGGACTATAACCTGACATGCTAAGGACTATAACCTGGCATGCTAGGGACTATAACCTGACACGCTAGGGGCTATAACCTGACATGCTAGGGACTATACCCTGACATGCTAGGGGCTATAACCTGACATGCTAGGGGCTATAACCTGACATGCTAAGGACTATAACCTGACATGCTAGGGGCTATAACCTGACATGCTAGGGACTATAACCTGACACGCTAGGGGCTATAACCTGACATGCTAGGGACTATACCCTGACACGCTAGGGGCTATAACCTGACATGCTAGGGGCTATAACCTGACATGCTAGGGGCTATAACCTGACATGCTAGGGACTATAACCTGACATGCTAGGGGCTAGACCCTGACATGCTAGGGGCTATAACCTGACATGCTAGGGACTAGGGGATATACCCTGACATGCTAGGGGCTAGGGGCTATAACCTGACATGCTAGGGACTATAACCTGACATGCTAGGGGCTAGGGGCTATAACCTGACATGCTAGGGACTATAACCTGACATGCTAGGGGCTAGACCCTGACATGCTAGGGGCTATAACCTGACATGCTAGGGGCTATAACCTGACATGCTAGGAGCTATACCCTGACATGCTAGGGGCTATAACCTGACATGTTAGGGACTAGGGGCTATACCCTGACATGCTAGGGGCTAGGGGCTATAACCTGGCATGCTAGGGACTATAACCTGGCATGCTAGGGGCTAGGGACTATACCCTGACATGCTAAGGACTATAACCTGGCATGCTAGGGACTATAACCTGACACGCTAGGGGCTATAACCTGACATGCTAGGGGCTATAACCTGACATGCTAGGGACTATAACCTGACATGCTAGGGGCTAGACCCTGACATGCTAGGGGCTATAACCTGACATGCTAGGGACTAGGGGATATACCCTGACATGCTAGGGGCTAGGGGCTATAACCTGACATGCTAGGGACTATAACCTGACATGCTAGGGACTAGGGGATATACCCTGACATGCTAGGGGCTAGGGGCTATAACCTGACATGCTAGGGACTATAACCTGACATGCTAGGGGCTAGACCCTGACATGCTAGGGGCTATAACCTGACATGCTAGGGACTAGGGGATATACCCTGACATGCTAGGGAATAGGGGCTATAACCTGACATGCTAGGGACTATAACCTGACATGCTAGGGGCTAGGGGCTATAACCTGACATGCTAGGGACTATAACCTGACATGCTAGGGGCTAGGGGCTATAACCTGGCATGCTAGGGACTATAACCTGGCATGCTAGGGGCTAGGGACTATAACCTGACATGCTAAGGACTATAACCTGGCATGCTAGGGACTATAACCTGACACGCTAGGGGCTATAACCTGACATGCTAGGGACTATACCCTGACATGCTAGGGGCTATAACCTGACATGCTAGGGGCTATAACCTGACATGCTAAGGACTATAACCTGACATGCTAGGGGCTATAACCTGACATGCTAGGGACTATAACCTGACACGCTAGGGGCTATAACCTGACATGCTAGGGACTATACCCTGACACGCTAGGGGCTATAACCTGACATGCTAGGGGCTATAACCTGACATGCTAGGGGCTATAACCTGACATGCTAGGGACTATAACCTGACATGCTAGGGGCTAGACCCTGACATGCTAGGGGCTATAACCTGACATGCTAGGGACTAGGGGATATACCCTGACATGCTAGGGGCTAGGGGCTATAACCTGACATGCTAGGGACTATAACCTGACATGCTAGGGGCTAGGGGCTATAACCTGACATGCTAGGGACTATAACCTGACATGCTAGGGGCTAGACCCTGACATGCTAGGGGCTATAACCTGACATGCTAGGGGCTATAACCTGACATGCTAGGAGCTATACCCTGACATGCTAGGGGCTATAACCTGACATGCTAGGGACTAGGGGCTATACCCTGACATGCTAGGGGCTAGGGGCTATAACCTGGCATGCTAGGGACTATAACCTGGCATGCTAGGGGCTAGGGACTATACCCTGACATGCTAAGGACTATAACCTGGCATGCTAGGGACTATAACCTGACACGCTAGGGGCTATAACCTGACATGCTAGGGGCTATAACCTGACATGCTAGGGACTATAACCTGACATGCTAGGGGCTAGACCCTGACATGCTAGGGGCTATAACCTGACATGCTAGGGACTAGGGGATATACCCTGACATGCTAGGGGCTAGGGGCTATAACCTGACATGCTAGGGACTATAACCTGACATGCTAGGGACTAGGGGATATACCCTGACATGCTAGGGGCTAGGGGCTATAACCTGACATGCTAGGGACTATAACCTGACATGCTAGGGGCTAGACCCTGACATGCTAGGGGCTATAACCTGACATGCTAGGGACTAGGGGATATACCCTGACATGCTAGGGAATAGGGGCTATAACCTGACATGCTAGGGACTATAACCTGACATGCTAGGGGCTAGGGGCTATAACCTGACATGCTAGGGACTATAACCTGACATGCTAGGGGCTAGACCCTGACATGCTAGGGGCTATAACCTGACATGCTAGGGGCTATAACCTGACATGCTAGGAGCTATACCCTGACATGCTAGGGGCTATAACCTGACATGCTAGGGACTAGGGGCTATACCCTGACATGCTAGGGGCTAGGGGCTATAACCTGGCATGCTAGGGACTATAACCTGGCATGCTAGGGGCTAGGGACTATAACCTGACATGCTAAGGACTATAACCTGGCATGCTAGGGACTATAACCTGACACGCTAGGGGCTATACCCTGACATGCTAGGGGCTATAACCTGACATGCTAGGGGCTATAACCTGACATGCTAAGGACTATAACCTGACATGCTAGGGGCTATAACCTGACATGCTAGGGACTATAACCTGACACGCTAGGGGCTATAACCTGACATGCTAGGGACTATACCCTGACACGCTAGGGGCTATAACCTGACATGCTAGGGGCTATAACCTGACATGCTAGGGGCTATAACCTGACATGCTAGGGGCTATAACCTGACACGCTAGGGGCTATAACCTGACATGCTAGGGACTATACCCTGACATGCTAGGGGCTAGGGGTTATAACCTGACATGCTAGGGGCTATAACCTGACATGCTAGGGGCTAGGGGCTATAACCTGACATGCTAGGGGCTATAACCTGACATGCTAGGGGCTAGGGGTTATAACCTGACATGCTAGGGGCTAAAACATGACATGCTAGGGGCTATAACCTGACATGCTAGGGGCTATAACCTGACATGCTAGGGGCTATAACCTGACATGCTAGGGACTATAACCTGACATGCTAGGGACTAGGGGATATACCCTGACATGCTAGGGGCTAGGGGCTATAACCTGACATGCTAGGGACTATAACCTGACATGCTAGGGACTATAACCTGACATGCTAGGGGCTATAACCTGACATGCTAGGGACTATAACCTGACACGCTAGGGACTATAACCTGACATGCTAGGGACTATAACCTGACATGCTAGGGGCTAGACCCTGACATGCTAGGGGCTATAACCTGACATGCTAGGGACTATAACCTGACAAGCTAGGAGCTATACCCTGACATGCTAGGGGCTATAACCTGACACGCTAGGGACTAGGGGCTATACCCTGACATGCTAGGGGCTAGGTGCTATAACCTGGCATGCTAGGGACTATAACCTGGCATGCTAGGGGCTAGGGACTATACCCTGACATGCTAGGGGCTATAACCTGACATGCTAAGGACTATAACCTGACATGCTAAGGACTATAACCTGACATGCTAGGGGCTAGACCCTGACATGCTAGGGGCTATAACCTGACATGCTAAGGACTATAACCTGACATGCTAGGGACTATAACCTGACATGCTAAGGACTATAACCTGACATGCTAGGGGCTAGACCCTGACATGCTAGGGGCTATAACCTGACATGCTAAGGACTATAACCTGACATGCTAGGGACTAGGGGATATACCCTGACATGCTAGGGGCTATAACCTGACATGCTAAGGACTATAACCTGACATGCTAGGGACTATAACCTGACATGCTAGAGGTTATAACCTGACATGCTAGGGACTATAACCTGACATGCTAGCGACTATAACCCGACATGCTAGGGGCTAGACCCTGACATGCTAGGGGCTAGACCCTGACATGCTAGGGGCTATAACCTGACATGCTAGCGGCTATACCCTGACATGCTAGCGGCTATACCCTGACATACTAGCGGCTATACCCTAACATGCTAGCGGCTATACCCTGACATGCTAGCTGCTATAACCTGACATGCTAGGGACTATACCCTGACATGCTAGGGACTATACCCTGACATGCTAACGGCTATACCCTGACATGCTAGGGGCTATAACCTGACATGCTAGCGGCTATACCCTGACATGCTAGGGACTATACCCTGACATGCTAGGGGCTAGACCCTGACATGCTAGGGGCTATAACCTGACATGCTAAGGACTATAACCTGACATGCTAGGGACTAGGGGATATACCCTGACATGCTAGGGGCTATAACCTGACATGCTAAGGACTATAACCTGACATGCTAAGGACTATAACCTGACATGCTAGGGGCTAGACCCTGACATGCTAGGGGCTATAACCTGACATGCTAAGGACTATAACCTGACATGCTAGGGACTATAACCTGACATGCTAACGGCTATACCCTGACATGCTAGGGGCTAGACCCTGACATGCTAGGGGCTATAACCTGACATGCTAAGGACTATAACCTGACATGCTAGGGACTAGGGGATATACCCTGACATGCTAGGGGCTATAACCTGACATGCTAAGGACTATAACCTGACATGCTAGGGACTATAACCTGACATGCTAGGGACTATAACCTGACATGCTAGCGACTATAACCCGACATGCTAGGGGCTAGACCCTGACATGCTAGGGGCTAGACCCTGACATGCTAGGGGCTATAACCTGACATGCTAGCGGCTATACCCTGACATGCTAGCGGCTATACCCTGACATGCTAGCGGCTATACCCTAACATGCTAGCGGCTATACTCTGACATGCTAGCTGCTATAACCTGACATGCTAGGGACTATACCCTGACATGCTAGCGGCTATACCCTGACATGCTAGCGGCTATACCCTAACATGCTAGCGGCTATACCCTGACATGCTAGCGGCTATACCCTGACATGCTAACGGCTATACCCTGACATGCTAGGGGCTATAACCTGACATGCTAGCGGCTATACACTGACATGCTAGGGACTATACCCTGACATGCTAGCGGCTATACCCTGACACTATGCATTTGAATATGGATTGAGAGGAGCTCTAGCTTTGTCCTGTCTGGGCTAATGTCGTATATAGAAATGTTTGTTCACGATGCTCTACCCTCACTAACAGTTCACTATTCACAAGCAGATGTTATGTAGAAGCCAACATTATGCAATAGCCAGTACAGCAGATGACTTACCCTGCATCTTGTCCATATCCACAAATTAAGGCATCCTTTGCTCCTTCAACTTTGTAGAAATTATCTGAAAAACAGATTAGGAACATGACTTATGCACAATACATACAACTAAGGTAATAAAACAATACAGTCTTGAGGCCTGCTTTAAATGGTCCAACTGATTGAGAGTTCCTGAGCTGGTCATTCCAGAGACCAGTAACCTAACCTATATTTAACTAGGCAAGTCAGTTTAAGAACAAATTCTTATTTACAATGACGGCCTTGTAACAGTGGGCTAACTGCCTTGTTCAGGGGTAGAATGACAGAATTTTACCTTGTAGGCTCTGGGATTCGATCTAGCAACCTTTCAGGGTTACTGGCCCAACGCTCTAACCACTAGGCTACCTGCCGCCCCAGTAATACACACTACAGAATAACAAAAAAAGCTTCGACCCATCATCACTGTGCACCCGCCCGCCTACCTTATACATGCCGTTTAGCAGACGATTTTATCTAAAGCAACTTACAGTCTCAGAGTGTTGGGTTAAATGCGGGAGACATATGGTCCCGGGAAATGAACCCACAATCCTGGCTTTGCAAGCACCATCCTCTACCGACTGACCAATTACAGTACTGAGTGTAATTTTACATTGCAGCATACCAATTCATATTTAGTGTGTCATATCCCTTCTACTTGTAGAGGCCTTTAACAAAGGCTTCCAAACTGGCCATGCCTACAGTGCAGAACAAACCGAAAGGACACGACAACAACAAAACTAAAACCTTCATTGGTGACGAAGTCGTTCATGGAGTTCCAGGTCCGGTTGTTGCAGGTGAAGGTGTCGTTGACGTTGTACGAGGAGTTGACGCAATGTGCCGCGCTACGGACGCACTTCTGCCGCAGGATGCCCATGAAGAGCTGCAGGCCGATGAGGGCGAACACGCTCAGGCAGAACACGGTCAGGATCATCACGTCCGCAAGCTTCTTCACTGACTGGATCAGAGCACCGACGATGGTCTTCAGACCTGAGGGAGACAGACAATAGATTACACAATGTCCCCTATAGACTTTACAGTTAAACAGTGTCCCTACCATGGTCTTAGGCCTGAGGGAGACAGACAATAGATTACACAATGTCCCCTATAGACTTTACAGTTAAACATTGTCCCTACCATGGTCTTAGGATGGAGGAAGACAGACAATAGATTACACAATGTCCCCTATAGACTTTACAGTTAAACATTGTCCCTACCATGGTCTTAGGCCTGAGGAAGACAGACAATAGATTACACAATGTCCCCTATAGACTTTACAGTTAAACATTGTCCCTACCATGGTCTTAGGCCTGAGGGAGACAGACAATAGATTACACAATGTCCCCTATAGACTTTACAGTTAAACATTGTCCCTACCATGGTCTTAGGCCTGAGGGAGACAGACAATAGATTACACAATGTCCCCTATAGACTTTACAGTTAAACATTGTCCCTACCATGGTCTTAGGCCTGAGGGAGACAGACAATAGATTACACAATGTCCCCTATAGACTTTACAGTTAAACAGTGTCCCTACCATGGTCTTAGGCCTGAGGGAGACAGACAATAGATTATACAATGTCCCCTATAGACTTTACAGTTAAACATTGGCCCTACCATGGTCTTAGGCCTGAGGAAGACAGACAATAGATTACACAATGTCCCCTATAGACTTTACGGTTAAACATTGTCCCTACCATGGTCTTAGGCCTGAGGGAGACAGACAATAGATTATACAATGTCCCCAATAGACTTTACAGTTAAACATTGTCCCTACCATGGTCTTAGGCCTGAGGGAGACAGACAATAGATTACACAATGTCCCCAATAGACTTTACAGTTAAACATTGTCCCTACCATGGTCTTAGGCCTGAGGGAGACAGACAATAGATTACACAATGTCCCCTATAGACTTTTTATTTTTTTTTATTTTTTTATTTAACCTTTATTTAACCAGGTAGGCAAATTGAGAACACGTTCTCATTTACAATTGCGACCTGGCCAAGATAAAGCAAAGCAGTTCGACACATACAACAACACATAGTTACACATGGAGTAAAACAAACATATAGTCAATAATACAGTGAAAAAAAAAATACGTCTATATACAATGTGAGCAAGTGAGGTGAGATAAGGGAGGTGAAGGCAAACAAATATATGTATAAATAAATAAAAATATAAAAGGCCATGGAGGCGAAGTGAGTACAACACAGCAAGTAAAATAAAAACTAAAAAAACACTGGAATGGTTGGTTTGCAGTGGAAGAAAGTGCAAAGTAGAGACAGAAATAATGGGGTGCAAAGGAGCAAAATAAATTAATAAATAAATACAGTAGGTAAAGAGGTAGTTGTTTGGGCTAAATTGTAGATGGGTTATGTACAGGTGCAGTAATCTATGAGCTGCTCTGACAGCCGGTGCTTAAAGCTAGTGAGGGAGATAGGTGTTTCCAGTTTCAGAGATTTTTGTAGTTCGTTCCAGTCATTGGCAGCAGAGAACTGGAAGGAGAGGCATCCAAAGGAAGAATTGGTTTTGGGGGTGACTAGAGAGATATACCTGCTGGAGCGCGTGCTACAGGTAGGTGCTGCTATGGTGACCAGCGAGCTGAGATAAGGGGGGACTTTACCTAGCAGGGTCTTGTAGATGACCTGGAACCAGTGGGTTTGGCGACGAGTATGAAGCGAGGGCCAGCCAACGAGAGTGTACAGGTCGCAGTGGTGGGTAGTATATGGGGCTTTGGTGACAAAACGGATGGCACTGTGATAGACTGCATCCAATTTATTGAGTAGGGTTTTGGAGGCTATTTTGTAAATGACATCACCGAAGTCGAGGATTGGTAGGATGGTCAGTTTTACAAGGGTATGTTTGGCAGCATGAGTAAAGGATGCTTTGTTGCGGAATAGGAAGCCAATTCTAGATTTGACTTTGGATTGGAGATGTTTGATGTGAGTCTGGAAGGAGAGTTTACAGTCTAACCAGACACCTAGGTATTTGTAGTTGTCCACATATTCTAAGTCAGAGCCGTCCAAAGTAGTGATGTTGGACAGGCGGGCAGGAGCAGGCAGCGATCGGTTGAAGAGCATGCATTTGGTTTTACTTGTATTTAAGAGCAGTTGGAGGCCACGAAAGGAGAGTTGTATGGCATTGAAGCTCGCCTGGAGGGTTGTTAACACAGTGTCAAAAGAAGGGCCAGAAGTATACAGAATAGTGTCGTCTGCGTAGAGGTGGATCAGAGAATCACCAGCAGCAAGAGCGACATCATTGATGTAAACAGAGAAGAGAGTCGGTCCAAGAATTGAACCCTGTGGCACCCCCATAGAGACTGCCAGAGGCCCGGACAACAGACCCTCCGATTTGACACACTGAACTCGATCAGAGAAGTAGTTGGTGAACCAGGCGAGGCAATCATTAGAGAAACCAAGGCTGTCGAGTCTGCCAATGAGGATGTGGTGATTGCCAGAGTCAAAAGCCTTGGCCAGGTCAATGAATACGGCTGCACAGTATTGTTTCCTATCGATGGCGGTTACGATATCGTTTATGACCTTGAGCGTGGCTGAGGTGCACCCATGACCAGCTCTGAAACCAGATTGCATAGCGGAGAAGGTGTGGTGGGATTCGAAATGGTCGGTAATCTGTTTGTTGACTTGGCTTTCGAAGACCTTAGAAAGGCAGGGTAGGATAGATATAGGTCTGTAGCAGTTAGGGTCAAGGGTGTCCCCCCCTTTGAAGAGGGGGATAACCGCAGCTGCTTTCCAATCTTTGGGGATCTCAGACGACACGAAAGAGAGGTTGAAGAGGCTAGTAATAGGGGTGGCAACAATTTCAGCAGATAGTTTTAGAAAGAAAGGGTCCAGATTATCTAGCCCGGCTGATTTGTAAGGGTCCAGATTTTGCAGCTCATTTAGAACATCAGCTGACTGTATTTGGGAGAAAGAGAAATGGGGAAGGCTTGGGCGAGTAGCAGACGGGAGGGCAGTGCTGTTGTCCGGGGTAGGGGCAGCCAGGTGGAAAGCATGGCCAGCCGTAGAAAAATGCTTATTGAAATTCTCAATTATAGTGGATTTGTCGGTGGTGACAGTGTTTCCTATCTTCAGAGCGGTTGGAAGCTGGGAGGAGGTGTTCTTATTCTCCATGGACTTTACGGTGTCCCAGAACTTTTTTGAATTTGTGTTGCAGGAAGCAAATTTCTGCTTGAAAAAGCTAGCCTTGGCTGTTCTAACTGCCTGTGTATATTGGTTTCTGGCTTCCCTGAAAAGTTGCATATCACGGGGGCTGTTCGATGCTAATGCAGAACGCCATAGGATGTTTTTCTGTTGGTTAAGGGCAGTCAGGTCAGGAGAGAACCAAGGGCTATATCTGTTCCTGGTTCTAAATTTCTTGAATGGGGCATGCTTATTCAAGATGGTGAGGAAGGCATTTTTAAAAAATGACCAGGCATCCTCTACTGACGGGATGAGATCAATATCCTTCCAGGATACCCCGGCCAGGTCGATTAGAAAGGCCTGCTCGCTGAAGTGTTTCAGGGAGCGTTTGACAGTGATGAGTGGAGGTCGTTTGACCGCTGACCCATTACGGATGCAGGCAATGAGGCAGTGATCGCTGAGATCTTGGTTGAAAACAGCAGAGGTGTATTTGGAGGGCAAGTTTGTTAGGATGATATCTATGAGGGTACCCGTGTTTACGGAATTGGGGTGGTACCTGGTAGGTTCATTGATAATTTGTGTGAGATTGAGGGCATCAAGCTTAGATTGTAGGGTGGCTGGGGTATTGAGCATGTTCAAATTTAGGTCGCCTAGCAGCACGAGCTCTGAAGATAGATGGGGGGCAATCAGTTCACATATAGTGTCCAGAGCACAGCTGGGGGCAGAGGGTGGTCTATAGCAGGCGGCAACGGTGAGAGACTTGTTTTTAGAGAGGTGGATTTTTAAAAGTAGAAGTTCAAATTGTTTGGGAACAGACCTGGATAGTATAACAGAACTCTGCAGGCAGTCTTTGCAGTAGATTGCAACACCGCCCCCTTTGGCCGTTCTATCTTGTCTGAAAATCTTGTAATTGGGGATGAAAATGTCTGAATTTTTGGTGGTCTTTCTAAGCCAGGATTCAGACACGGCTAAAACATCCGGGTTGGCAGAGTGTGCTAAAGCAGTGAACAAAACAAACTTAGGGAGGAGGCTTCTAATGTTAACATGCATGAAGCCAAGGCTATTACGGTTACAGAAGTCATCAAAAGAGAGCGCCTGGGGAATAGGAGTGGAGCCAGGTACTGCAGGGCCTGGATTCACCTCTACATCACCAGAGGAACAGAGGAGGAGTAGGATAAGGGTACGGCTAAAAGCTATGAGAATTGGTCGCCTAGAGCTACTAGAGCAGAGAGTAAAAGGAAGTTTCTGGGGGCGATAAAATAGTTTAAAGGAATAATGTACAGACAAAGGTATGGTAGGATGTGAATACAGTGGAGGTAAACCTAGGTATTGAGTGATGATGAGAGAGATATTGTCTCTAGAAACATCATTGAAACCAGGTGATGTCATCGCATATGTGGGTGGTGGAACTGAGAGGTTGGATATGGTATAGAGAGCAGGGCTAGAATCTCTACAGTGAAATAAGCCAATAAACACTAACCAGAACAGCAATGGACAAGGCATATTTACATTAAGGAGAGGCATGCTAATCGAGTGATCAATAAGGGTCCAGTGAGTAGAGGTTGGTTGGGGTCGTGGCGATCCAGACAGCTGGCCGGGTATATGGCTATCGGTAGCAGCATAGGATGGAGGTCTGTTTGTAGATACCTCGTGCGTTTCCGTCGGTAGGTTAGTGGGGTTCCGTGTAGTGGGGTTCCGTGTGGTAGAGGGGATCAATCCAAATTGGCAAAATAGATATAGTGACCCAAGGAAAAAATAAATAAATAATAAATAATAATAATAATAATAGTTGTCCGATAAACTTGTTCAGATAGCAGCCGATAAGACAGCTAACGATTAGCGGGCCTCAGATGAGCGTTCAGGTAACGTCGGGACGGAGGTGCCAGTTGGATAAATCCCTCGGGCAGATAACGTCGGCAGTCAGTCGCGGCAGTCAGTCGTGAAGGCCCGGTGGGGTTCCGTATCTGCAGCAGCAACAAAAGAAACGGGTCCGGATGGTGATGGAACTCCTCAGTTGGCTAGCTCCAGAATGATTTGAGTTTGCTCCGGGGTCGACGTAAGCCAATAGTCACACGGTTTGCAGCTAGCTAGCTGCGAAATCAAGGTGCAAGTGTCCAGAGCCTGCGGCTGGAATCCGGGGAAACTGAGAGAAAAAAAAAGTCCCGGAATGCTCCGGTCCGAGTCGCGTTGCACAAAAGTGCCGGTAGATTATCGAGCTAAAGGAATAGCTGATGACCACTAAACGTGGGCAGCTGAAACACCAACGCTAGCCAGCAAACCGGCTAATTTCGGGGCAGCTACAGATTAGCTTCTGGCTAGCTATCGGAGTAGCTTCTGATTAGCTTTCAGGCTAGCTTCTGAATTAGCCCCTGGCTAGCTTCCACGATGGATTTTCAGATTGAGGTAAATAATACTTTTTGTAATTGGTGAAGCGGGTTGCAGGAAAGCTTTTGTAGTTGAGTTCTTGGATAATAAAATAAATAAAAGATATGCGAAGAAAGGTGTAAATATACAGTGGGGAGAACAAGTATTTGATACACTGCCGATTTTGCAGGTTTTCCTACTTACAAAGCATGTACAGGTCTGTAATTTTTATCATAGGTACACTTCAACTGTGAGAGACGGAATCTAAAACAAAAATCCAGAAAATCACAGTGTATGATTTTTAAGTAATTAATTTGCATTTTATTGCATGACATAAGTATTTGATCACCTACCAACCAGTAAGAATTCCAGCTCTCACAGACCTGTTAGTTTTTCTTTAAGAAGTCCTCCTGTTCTCCACTCATTACCTGTATTAACTGCACCTGTTTGAACTCGTTACCTGTATAAAAGACACCTGTCCACACACTCAATCAAACAGACTCCAACCTCTCCACAATGGCCAAGACCAGAGAGCTGTGTAAGGACATCAGGGATAAAATTGTAGACCTGCACAAGGCTGGGATGGGCTACAGGACAATAGGCAAGCAGCTTGGTGAGAAGGCAATAACTGTTGGCGCAGATATTAGAAAATGGAAGAAGTTCAAGATGACGGTCAATCACCCTTGGTCTGGGGCTCCATGCAAGATCTCACCTCGTGGGGCATCAATGATCATGAGGAAGGTGAGGGATCAGCCCAGAACTACACGGCAGGACCTGGTCAATGACCTGAAGAGAGCTGGGACCACAGTCTCAAAGAAAACCATTAGTAACACACTACGCCGTCATGGATTAAAATCCTGCAGAGCACGCATGGTCCCCCTGCTCAAGCCAGCGCATGTCCAGGCCCGTCTGAAGTTTGTCAATGACCATCTGGATGATCCAGAGGAGGAATGGAAGAAGGTCATGTGGTCTGATGAGACAAAAATAGAGCTTTTTGGTCTAAACTCCACTCGCCGTGTTTGGAGGAAGAAGAAGGATGAGTACAACCCCAAGAACACCATCCCAACCGTGAAGCATGGAGGTGGAAACATCATTCTTTGGGGATGCTTTTCTGCAACGGGGACAGGACTACTGTACCGTATTGAGGGGAGGATGGATGGGGCCATGTATCGCGAGATCTTGGCCAACAACCACTTTCCCTCAGTAAGAGCATTGAAGATGGGTCGTGGCTGGGTCTTCCAGCATGTCAACGACCTGAAACACACAGCCAGAGCAACTAAGGATTGGCTTCGTAAGAAGCATCTCAAGGCCCTGGAGTGGCCTAGCCAGTCTCCAGACCTGAACCCAATAGAAAATCTTTGGAGGGAGCTAAAAGTCCGTATTGCCCAGCGACAGCCCCGAAACCTGAAGGATCTGGAGAAGGTCTGTATGGAGGAGTGGGCCAAAATCAATGCTGCAGTGTGTGCAAACCTGGTCAAGAACTACAGGAAACGTATGATCTCTGTAATTGCAAACAAAGGTTTCTGTACCAAATATTCAGTTCTGCTTTTCTGATGTATCAAATACTTATGTCATGCAATAAAATGCAAATTAATTACTTAAAAATCATACAATGTGATTTTCTGGATTTTTGTTTTAGATTCCGTCTCTCACAGTTGAAGTGTACCTATGATAAAAATTACAGACCTCTACATGCTTTGTAAGTAGGAAAACCTGCAAAATCAGCAGTGTATCAAATACTTGTTCTCCCCACTGTATATATATACAGGACACGACAATACGGAACAGAAAAAGACGTCTGAACTGCTAAGCCACCTTGGACAAAGATGACTTTACAGTTAAACAGTGTCCCTACCATGGTCTTAGGCCTGAGGAAGACAGACAATAGATTACACAATGTCCCCTATAGACTTTACAGTTAAACAGTGTCCCTACCATGGTCTTCAGGCCTGAGGAAGACAAAGACAGGTTAGAAATGGTCCCCACTATTGTCTTAGATCTCCAGTAGACAAGAGATGAGTTAGACATTGTCCTGTGATGGTCTTTGACCTACAGGTGATATTTATCAGCTTTACAATGTCCTGCAAGGCTTCAACCCTATCAGCTAGCCTTATAGTACAATGTCCTGCAAGGCTTCAACCCTATCAGCCAGCCTTATAGTACAATGTCCTGCAAGGCTTCAAACCTATCAGCCAGCCTTATAGTACAATGTCCTGCAGGGCTTCAAACCTATCAGCCAGCCTTATAGTACAATGTCCTGCAAGGCTTCAAACCTATCAGCCAGCCTTACAGTACAACGTCCTGCAAGGCTTCAACCCTATCAGCCAGCCTTATAGTACATTGTCCTGCAATGCTTCAAACCTATCAGCCAGCCTTACAGTACAACGTCCCCAGACAGAACAGAAGAAAATAGTTTCTCTCACCTGGAATGACAGAGATGGTTTTCAGCGCTCGGAGGACCCTGAATGTTCTCAATGCAGACACGTTTCCCAGGTCCACAAACTCTGTGAGATATCTGCAACACGATGAAAGACATGAGGACAATGATGTCCCATAGACGCAGCACCGGCTGGCTAAACAGATATCAGACTGATTCAGAGTGTACAGAATGGGGTTTAAAGAACAGAAGAGAAATGGACACGTGCAACACTAAGGGTATAAAGCAATCTATAAAGAGAGTGAAATTCAACAGGGCATTGCCCTTCAATGATCGCTGTGGCTTGATCAAGAAACGCATCTCTACTCAGTTGGCTTGTAGGTGGTCAACTACTGTACAACAAACAAACAAAAGACACCACAGGAGTCCTAGGGTAAGGAATGTTTCTGGGGATTTTCAAGTCCCTCAGTCGAGCACCCGATTCCCTTCTTGTGAGGGTACATTTTCCTTCTACAGTACAAGACACTTTGCGTCAGTATAGAAAAAAATAAAAATAAAGTTGAATCCATCTATCTGGGAAACGCTATACAGTACAGTCCAATACAGTACAGGTCTATACAGTACAGTTCTATACAGTACAGTTCTATACAGTACAGTCCTATACAGTACAGTTCTATACAGTACAGTCCTATACAGTACAGTCCAATACAGTACAGTTCTATACAGTACAGTTCTATACAGTACAGTCCTATACAGTACAGTTCTATACAGTACAGTTCTATACAGTACAGTCCTATACAGTACAGTCCTATACAGTACAGTTCTATACAGTACAGTTCTATACAGTACAACCAGTGCCTGGAATCCCTGATGATGATAGTGATGATGATGGTGATGATGATGATGATGATGATGGTGATGATGATGGTGATGATGGTGATGATGATGGTAGTGATGATGATGGTAGTGATGATGAGGATGATGATGGTGATGATGATGGTGATGATGGTGATGATGATGGTGATGATGATGGTAGTGATGATGATGATAGTGATGATGAGGATGGTAGTGATGATAATGGTGATGATGATGATAGTGACAATGATGGTGATGACGATGACGGTGATGATGACGGTGATGAGGATGGTGATGATGATGATGGTAGTGATGATGATGGTGATGATAGCGACGATAATGGTGATGATGATTGTGACAGTGATGATGATGGTAGTGATGATGGTGATGATGGTGATGATGATAGACGTGATGATGATGGTGATGATGATGGTAGAAGATGATGATGATGGTAGTGATGATGGTATTGATGATGGTAGTGATGATGGTAGTGATGATGGTGTTGGTGATGGTAGTGATGATGGTGATGATGATGGTAGTGATGATGGTGATGATGATGGTGTTGGTGATGGTAGTGATGATGGTGATGATGATGGTGATGATGATGGTAGTGATGATGGTGATGATGAGGGTAGTGATGATGATGGTGTTGGTGATGGTAGTGATGATGGTGATGATGATGGTAGTGATGATGGTGATGATGATGGTAGTGATGATGGTGATGGTAGTGATGATGGTGATGATGTTGATGATGATGATGATGGTAGTGATGATGGTGATGATGATGGTAGTGATGATGGTGATGGTAGTGATGATGGTGATGATGTTGATGATGATGATGATGATGGTGATGATGATGGTGATGGTAGTGATGATGGTAGTGATGATGTTGATGATGAAGATGGTGATGATGGTAGTGATGGTGATGGTAGTGATGATGGTGATGATGAAGATGGTGATGATGGTAGTGATGATGAGGGTAGTGATGATGGTGATGGTAGTGATGATGGTGATGATGATGGTGACAGTGATGATGGTGATGGTAGTGATGATGGTGATGATGGTAGTGATGATGATGGTGATGATGATAGTGATGAGGTTAGTGATGATGATGGTAGTGATGATGGTGATGGTGATGGTAGTGATGATGGTGATGATGATAGGGATGGTGATGATGATGATGGTGATGATGATAGAGATGGTGATGATGACGGTGACGATGATGGTGATGGTGGTGATGATGATGATGGTAGTGATGATGGTGATGATGGTAGTGATGATGGTGATGAGGAGGATGATGATGGTAGTGATGATAGTGATGATGATGATGATGATGATGGTGATGGTAGTGATGATGGTGATGATGATGATGATGATGATGATGGTAGTGATGATGGTGATGATGATGGTAGTGATGATGGTGATGATGGTAGTGATGATGATGATGATGGTGATGATGGTGATGATGGTAGTGATGATGATGGTGATGATGATAGTGATGAGGTTAGTGATGATGATGGTAGTGATGATGGTGATGGTGATGGTAGTGATGATGGTAGTGATGGTGATGGTGATGATGATGGTGATGGTAGTGATGATGATGGTGATGATGGTAGTGATGATGATGATGATGGTAGTGATGATGATGATGATGATGGTGACGATGATGGTAGTGATGATGGTATTGATGATGGCAGTGATGATGGTGATGTCTAAGGACCATATTTGCTCAGTATTGTTACCTGTGTAATTTTTCCTTCCTGTTTATTTATTCTAAGTGGTGAGGAACAGGTGCATCACTGTAACTGAGCATCATTTAGAGAGCTGAGGCTTAGTGAACATGGCCCTAGCTGTGTCCTCTCTCTCTCTCCTATATATAGCCTAAAGCCCTAAACGGTTGAGCAGCCTTATGGTGTTCTGTCCTGGTCCAGTGTACTGATAGAGTTGTTTCATTACCCAAGCAGGTCCTAACATATTCAGGATGTATAAACTATGGAGGAGGAGTCAGATGTAATCTCACAACCTTGTTATTTGCATATCAATGCGACCTTATGTGTGTATCATGTGATGGGATGTGATATTGCGTGTGGGGATAAAGGTGCTTAAAACTCTCTCTCTCTCTCTCTCTCTCTCTCTCTCTCTCTCTCTCTCTCTCTCTCTCTCTCTCTCTCTCTCTCTCTCTCTCTCTCTCTCTCTCTCTCTCTCTCTCTCTCTCTCTCTCTCTCTCTCTCTCTCTCTCTCTCTCTCTCTCTCTCTCTCTCTCTCTCTCTCTCTCTCTCTCTCTCTCTCTCTCTCTCTCTCTCTCTCTCTCTCTCTCTCTCTCTCTCTCTCTCTCTCTCTCTCTCTCTCTCTCTCTCTCTCTCTCTCTCTCTCTCTCTCTCTCTCTCTCTGATGTATCAAAAGCCCCTGGATGACAAATACCTAGCAATTGAACAGGAGGTGGCGAGGGGTGAAGGAGGTGAAATACCAGACCAAAGGGGCAGTACTTACGCCATGGAGATTACACTAAAATCCAGCCAGTTCCATGGGTCTCTCAGGAAGGTGAACGGTCCGACACAGAATCCTCTCGCAAATATCTTTATCATGGACTCAAAGGTGTAGATACCGGTGAACGTGTACCTGAAAAATAATTTAATGTATTCAAAACAACACAGTATTAGGCAATATCAGTGGATGGAATGAAGAGAGATCATTTGTTAAGGTATAACGTGATAGTGTTTCAACTCATTTAGCATGCTCTCAATCAACAGTTGAAAGAAAATGTAAATGCCAAAATAGCAGAATGTAATAATACGGTATATACAATCAAGGTATTGTTAGCTAGCAAGGGTGTGTGTGTGTTATGTCATACAATCCCAGAATACCTTGTTTCAGAGGATAGATTTACCTTAGGTATAAACATTCAGTAACGGAATCGGAAGTTTAGCATTCATCACATTCCAATTGTAAAAGATATTTCAGCAAAACCTGAGGTAAAGTGTTGGGGCGAAGTGTGGAGCCATTATACGCCATGCCAAGTTGTCATTCTCATGTGCCATTCCAAGTGCAGTGAGTGAGCCGACCGTATCACATGCTCGATGTAGACTACTTACATTTGAAATACGGTAACTCACTGTTACTGTTACCGTAGCAACACACCTTGGCAACGCTCAATATTGTGACAAAAAAAAAACAACAACAAAAAAGGGGGGGGGACGGGGACACAGACAGAGGAAGTTCCTATCACAGGAGAACAGTGTATTCACCATCAAAATAAGTGTACTAAGGAGGGAGGAAGTGTAGACGTATTACTTACTCCAGGTACTTGGTCCAAGGGGCAGGGTCTGACATAGCCATGAAGCAACAGTTGGTCAGAATAGTACACATAATGAACAAGCTGAATAACGTGAAGAAAAAGGTTAAAGTAAATTCACATATGTTTGTCAATGTATCACATACTGTACTTACCACACCTTCGCTCTAAATTAAGTTTTTAAATGTTTCTATTAGTGATGTAATTCTGGGAACTAGCCGTCCTTTCAATGGAAAATAATCCTTTGAAATATGACCATAAGGATAATAAACTGACTAAGTTTTGTCCTTGTTAGCAAGGTCCTCCTCACGACTACTCTGTTCATGTTATATACAGTAAATGCATGATAGCTTGTTCCGGCTCCCATGACCAGTTGGGTTGTTGCTACCTTAGTTTACATTATAGCTCACCCTCAGCTTTCAGGTCATAGCTACAGACTGGGGATGTGGTTTTCTCCACGTCTCTAATGTTGGGCGTACACTACACGACTTTCAAAAAAATACTAAAATCGCCGAGCCTCTCACATTAAAACAATCGTCTTTTCCTGTAGTTGTTTTGTGTTGCCAGTAAATGATGTGACATCGGAATGGTGTCACGTCGCATCGGAATGGTGTCACGTCGCATCGGAATGGTGTCACGTCGCATCGGAATGGTGTCACGTCGCATCGGAATGGTGTCACGTCGCATCGGAATGGTGTCACGTCGCATCGGAATGGTGTCACGTCGCATCGGAATGGTGTCACGTCGCATCGGAATGGTGTCACGTCGCATCGGAATGGTGTCACGTCGCATCAGAATGGTGTCACGTCACATCAGAATGGTGTCACATCACATCAGTATGGTGTCACATCACATCAGAATGGTGTCACATCACATCAGAATGGTGTCACATCACATCAGAATGGTGTGAAGATGTGATTAGATTTTAACGTAATTAGAACGAGCTGTGGCTCAAAGTAGCCCATTAAACTTTTGTGGTCAGTCATTCACGCTTGCTATACAGAGTTGAAATATTTTTTTTTAAACATTGCTCGTGAATAACAATTTGACACTTTTGCTTTTAATGAAAGTAAATATGCATACTGGCTAGCTGGTATTAGTTATGGCTCCTGCTGGAGAGTCTACACGTTCTGGGTGATGTGAAACAACGACATCATGTCGCTGGCTTCTTCTCTGGCGAACTCTCATTGGCTATTGCTGATCACCGTTCTCAAAACTCTGTCGTGGCACATCTCACACTACAAGAGCATTGCAGATTTTCTGCTGATAAAATCAAAACGTGTTTGAAAATATCGGCATGTCTGGGACGGCTCAAAAAGACGGAAATCGGTAGACCTCAGATTGAAGTCTCTGACCCGCTCATATTAAACGAGCGTCTGTGACGCCTGCGTGCCTCGACTAGGCAACGACATGGGGATTTTGTCTCCGATCTCAAAAAACTTGTTTGGGACGGCTAAATCGTGTAGTGTACACCTGGCTTAAGATGTCTCTCTTTTATGATTTGTTTCCAGAATTCTAATAAAGTGGACTCTTACTAAAAAATAAGAAGGAAATGAAGATGTTATCTAGCATTTCACCCACAAACATAGATCTACATTTTGACACTAACATCACATTTACTAACAGTTCTTTCCGGTATACAGTAAGTGTGACCCATTGCAATTGTTAGGGGTAGATTTTTAAACCCCTATAGTATAGTACAGAACAACAGAATATACAGTGGGGAGAACAAGTATTTGATACACTGCCGATTTTGCAGGTTTTCCTACTTACAAAGCATGTAGAGGTCTGTAATTTTTATCATAGGTACACTTCAACTGTGAGAGACGGAATCTAAAACAAAAATCCAGAAAATCACATTGTATGATTTTAAAGTAATTAATTAGCATTTTATTGCATGACATAAGTATTTGATCACCTACCAACCAGTAAGAATTCTGGCTCTCACAGACCTGTTAGTTTTTCTTTAAGAAGCCCTCCTGTTCTCCACTCATTACCTGTATTAACTGCACCTGTTTGAACTCGTTACCTGTATAAAAGACACCTGTCCACACACTCAATCAAACAGACTCCAACCTCTCCATGGCCAAGACCAGAGAGCTGTGTAAGGACATCAGAGATAAAATTGTAGACCTGCACAAGGCTGGGATGGGCTACAGGACAATAGGCAAGCAGCTTGGTAAGAAGGCAACAACTGTTGGCGCAATTATTAGAAAATGGAAGAAGTTCAAGATGACGGTCAATCACCGTCGGTCTGGGGCTCCATGCAGGATCTCACCTCGTGGGGCATCAATGATCATGAGGAAGGTGAGGGATCAGCCCAGAACTACACGGCAGGACCTGGTCAATGACCTGAAGAGAGCTGGGACCACAGTCTCAAAGAAAACCATTAGTAACACACTACGCCGTCATGGATTAAAATCCTGCAGCGCACACAAGGTCCCCCTGCTCAAGCAGGCGCATGTCCAGGCCCGTCTGAAGTTTGCCAATGACCATCTGGATGATCCAGAGGAGGAATGGGAGAAGGTCATGTGGTCTGATGATTCAAAAATAGAGCTTTTTGGTCTAAACTCCACTCGCCGTGTTTGGAGGAAGAAGAAGGATGAGTACAACCCCAAGAACACCATCCCAACCGTGAAGCATGGAGGTGGAAACATCATTCTTTGGGGATGCTTTTCTGCAAAGGGGACAGGACGACTGCACCGTATTGAGGGGAGGATGGATGGGGCCATGTATTGCGAGATCTTAGCCAACAACCTCCTTCCCTCAGTAAGAGCATTGATGATGGGTCGTGGCTGGGTCTTCCAGCATGACAACGACCCGAAACACACAGCCAGGGCAACTAAGGAGTGGCTCCGTAAGAAGTATCTCAAGGTCCTGGAGTGGCCTAGCCAGTCTCCAGACCTGAACCCAATAGAAAATCTTTGGAGGGAGCTGAAAGTCCGTATTGCCCAGCGACAGCCCCGAAACCTGAAGGATCTGGAGAAGGTCTGTATGGAGGAGTGGGCCAAAATCCCTGCTGCAGTGTGTGCAAACCTGGTCAAGAACTACAGGAAACGTATGATCTCTGTAATTGCAAACAAAGGATTCTGTACCAAATATTAAGTTCTGCTTTTCTGATGTATCAAATACTTATGTCATGCAATAAAATGCTAATTAATTACTTAAAAATCATACAATGTGATTTTTGGGATTTTTGTTTTAGATTCCGTCTCTCACAGTTGAAGTGTACCTATGATAAAAATTACAGACCTCTACATGCTTTGTAAGTAGGAAAATCGGCAAAATCGGCAGTGTATCAAATACTTGTTCTCCCCACTGTATATATGTATACTGTAGCACAGTTAAGAACAAGAGGATGGATGGATTCAGCAGAGAACGAGAGGATGGATGGATTTAGTAGAGAAGAAGAGGATGGATTCAGTAGAGAACAAGAGGATGGATGGATTCAGTAGAGAACGAGAGGATGGATTCAGTAGAGAACAAGAGGATGGATGGATTCAGTAGAGAACGAGAGGATGGATTCAGTAGAGAACAAGAGGATGGATGGATTCAGTAGAGAACGAGAGGATGGAGTCAGTAGAGAACAAGAGGATGGATGGATTCAGTAGAGAACGAGAGGATGGATGGATTTAGTAGAGAATGAGAGGCGAACGAGAGGATGGATGGATTTAGTAGAGAAGAAGAGGATGGATGTATTAGAGAAAGAGAGGATGGATGGATTCAGTAGAGAAAGAGAGGATGGATGTATTAGAGAAAGAGAGGATGGAGGGATTCAGTAGAGAAAGAGAGGATGGATGTATTCAGTAGAGAAAGGGAGGATGGATGTATTAGAGAAAGAGAGGATGGAGGAATTCAGTAGAGAAAGAGGATGGATGTATTCAGTAGAGAAAGAGAGGATGGATTGATTCAGTAGAGAAAGAGAGGATGGATGTATTCAGTAGAGAAAGAGAGGATGGATGGATTTAGTAGAGAAAGAGAGGATGGATGGATTTAGTAGAGAAGAAGAGGATGGATGGATTTAGTAGAGAACGAGAGGATGGATTCAGTAGAGAAAGAGAGGATGGATTCAGTAGAGAATGAGAGGATGGATGGATTTAGCAGAGAAAGAGAGGATGGGGGGATTTAGTAGAGAAAGAGAGGATGGATGGATTTAGTAGAGAATGAGAGGATGGATGGATTTAGAAGAGAAAGAAAGGATGGATGGATTTAGTAGAGAAAGAGAGGATGGGGGTATTTAGTAGAGAAAGAGAGGATGGATTTAGTAGAGAAAGAGAGGATGGATGGATTTAGTAGAGAATGAGAGGATGGATGGATTTAGTAGAGAACAAGAGGCGAACAAGAGGATGGATGGATTTAGTAGAGAAGAAGAGGATGGATGGATTCAGTAGAGAATGAGAGGATGGATGGATTTAGTAGAGAAAGAGAAAGATGGATGGATTTAGTAGAGAAAGAGAGGATGGATGGATTTAGTAGAGAAAGAGAAAGATGGATGGATTTAGTAGAGAAAGAGAGGATGGGTGGATTTAGTAGAGAAAGAGAGGATGGACGTATTCAGTAGAGAAAGAGAGGATGGACGTATTCAGTAGAGAACAAGAGGCGAACAAGAGGATGGATGGATTTAGTAGAGAAAGAGAGGATGGATGGATTTAGTAGAGAAAGAGAGGATGGATGGATTCAGTAGAGAAAGAGAGGATGGATGGATTTAGTAGAGAAAGACAGGATGGATGTATTCAGTCGTGCATGCAAAGGACAAGCCGTCCGTCTGAGAACTAATAGACAGCCGTCATGTGACGTGAAATCTCCTTGCTCTTATTTCATTTGGGAGATTAAGAGCAGCAGATCAAGGGATTTGGTTGGCGATGCCAGGGAGGAACATCACAAAGCTGTTTCAAAATGGGACTATGGAAAAATCCAATGGGATCCTACCATTGGAATCTGTAAATATTAGAAATTGGCTGATTTTACAGTACAGTATATGACGCATGGCAGGGTGTGGCTTTTGAGGTTTTTCTAAGGGGACGATTAGAAAGTGGTACCAGTTGAGGTTTTTCTGGGTGAGGGGTTATCTTAATCCTACGTGTTTCTGTGACATTATACTGAGTAGGCTACCCTTAAAATACCTCCTGCTTTACAAGCAAACAAACAGGCCAAACTGATATAACTGTTTTTGAAATGAAGTGGCTCTATACTACACAGCAACACAACACAGAAAGATCAACCTGGCTCTCTTCCCTGAAACAATTACATCACACGATTATATCATGTAGAATGTTACTGACCTGACATCACATATAACTGTTTTCCTCTGGGCTCATCACCAACCACTTACAGACAGGTAGATAGATAGACAGACAGGTAGACCGACAGACAGACAGACAGACAGACAGACAGACAGACAGACAGACAGACAGACAGACAGACAGACAGGTAGACCGACAGACAGACAGACAGGTAGACCGACAGACAGACCGACAGACAGACAGACAGACCGACAGACAGGTAGACAGGTAGACAGACAGGTAGACCGACAGACTAACAAACAGACAGACAGACAGACAGACAGACAGACAGGTAGACCGACAGACAGACAGGTAGACCGACCGACAGACAGACAGACAGACAGACAGACAGACAGACAGACAGACAGACAGACAGACAGACAGACAGACAGACAGGTAGACAGACAGGTAGACAGACAGGTAGACCGACAGACTAACAGACAGACAGACAGACAGACAGACAGACAGACAGACAGACAGACAGACAGACAGACAGACAGACCGACCGTTGTAAAGGATATGAATGGACCAGGACTTTGATGGAGATTCTTCTGAGGAAGGTGAAAGGGGTAAATATATAGAGAGCAGACGTGGCACTGAACCGGAAGATGGCCGTCCCTTTATTAACTACTATAAAAGTCTGAGGGAAGAAAGAAAGAGGAAAGATGCATTAGTAGCAATACAAGTTGTGGTTTGAGGTCAAATCACAGTAAACAAACAGTTGTAAAGTGCACAATACTCTATTCAATCTAAACCAGTAGGGGGGTCTTTTAAGGTGGGGTGGGTTTGAGTAAATCAACACTCTTTGGTCTGTGCCAGTCCAAATAACCTGTTCTCAAATAGGAGTCAATAAATAGATTGTTGTGTGTACCGGACAGGATTTATTTATCTTCCATGTTGAGAGTCTGACAATGTCTACCATCTGTCTACATCAACGGTAAGCAGTGTCTAGGCAGTCCTGCAGTCCTCCAAGACAGACCCGGGTTCAAATACTATTTGAAATCTTTCAAATATTTTTGAGTGTTTGCTCTAGCCTGCCTGGAGTGCCAGAATGGTGGGGTTTGCAGTTCGGGGACTATTGTATTGGTCAATTAAGCCAGGGAAGCTCAATCAAGCACATATAAAGTATTTGAAATGATTTCAAATACTATTTGAACCCAGCCAGGTTCAAGCAGCAAACTCCTTCCCATCAACAGAGCCAGTCAGTGCACTATAAGGCCAGCCCAGCTCAGATAATGCAGGCAACTCTTCTCCAAAGCAGGCTGAATATTTACTGAACAGATGTGGACGTATTTATTTAAATATTTATTCGTCTTTGGTTAATCCCACAGTCCAACAGCAGCAGGGCCGGTCTTTGCCGTTCTGCTGCCATAGGCGAGACCAAAACATCCCCCCCCCCCCCCCCCCGCAAAACTAGAATAGTCCCAGTAAGCAAAATGACGTTGAAAAGGCATCTAAAATATGTACTTTCCAGACGTTGAAGTTAGGTTCAATTTAGGTGCTGAATGAAAGGTGAAAAGGTATTTTCCATATGGTTAAAATACATATTTTCCAGGATGTTGAATAGGCATCTTTTCCGGACTTTAAAAAAATACATATTTTTCGGAGGTTGAAATCAGATTCATTTTCGGTTCTGAATGAAAGTTGAAAATTCTTATTTTCCAGATGTTGAAAATATGTATTTTTACAGACGATGAAAATATGTATTTTTACAGACGATGAAAATATGTATTTTACAGACGATGAAAATATGTATTTTACAGACGATGAAACCAGGCTCATTTTTGGTTCTGAATGAAAGTTGAAAATAAATCCTTTATAGACGTCTATGTTTGGGGTCAAATCAAGGCTTGTCCAGACCGGACAAAAACTGAACTAAACATAGATGTCAATGATCGGTTCAGATTTTGTCTGGACCGGACCAAAACCCAATGTCCGTAGAAGTGGAAATCAAGGCCGGTCCGGAACGGCACCAAAATAAAAGACATCAGAAAGGTGTCAGTCCGTGCTTACCGAGGTGTAGCTTAAAGTGTTGCCTGAAACGGAATAATATGAATACCCATCTATGTGGTAAGCCTACCGTTTGTAAAACACAAACAACAAAAAAGGTTGAAAACATTTTGGGTAGTGCTTACTGGAGTGTATGTAGCCTACCATGTCAGCCTGCAATGGAATGGTATGAACGTATGAATCTATGTGGTAGGCCCACCGTTTGTAAAACAGGCCATTATTGAATTGACTTTATTAGTCCTGATTCTTGTGACTAATCAATTTGGATATTTAAAAACTCTGAATATGCAGAAAATATTTTATTTTTCACAATGATCAGCTTGTCCAAAATTGACGGATACTAACTTGAAACCACTGTACGTGACAATGGGGTGAAACTCCTGGACAACAGTTGTGATTGTCCATTCCATATTGTACATTTTACTTTGTGACTTGTCCTGTTTTTAGGATATGTTGTTTGTTGACTTAACAGCACGTTTTTTATTTGATTGAGTGCCATTGAGGTTCGGCCATTTGATCAGAGAAACCTGTAAAAAGTGTCTCATTACATTACCATCCATTTTATCTCCGGCCTTGATTTATCTCTCTATTTATTTTATATGTATTCTACAGAAAAGGCCACATACTCCTTCTATTTTTTTAGTATTATTATAATACTCAATTTCATGATATCCAATTGGAAGTTACAGTCTTGTCCCATCGCTGCAACTCCCGTACGGACTTGGGAGAGGCGAAGGTCGAGAGCCGTGCGTCCTCCGAAACACGACCCAACCAAGCCGCACTGCTTCTTGACACACTGCTCGCTTAACCCGGAAGCCAACCGCACCAATGTCTCAGAGGAGAAACACCGTACACCAGGCGACCGTGTCAGCGTGCATGCGCCCGGCCCGACTTCAGGAGTCGCTAAAGCGCGATGGGACAAGGACATCCCGGCCGACCAAACCCTCCCCTAACCCGGACGACGCCGGGCCAATTGTGCACCGCCTCATGGGTCTCCCGGGATTGAACACGGGCCTGTAGTGACGCATCGAACACAGCGATGCAGCGCCTTAGACCGCTGCGCCACTCGCCCCGCTGCGCCCACATACTCTTTCTATCATATCCTACATCTGCTACATGATTTATCTGAAGGAACGTTGGTGGAGCACCGCACCGATGCGTGTCTTCAACCCTGGAGAGACACG
The DNA here is from genome assembly GCF_045679555.1 of Salvelinus alpinus. Taxonomy (NCBI): domain Eukaryota; kingdom Metazoa; phylum Chordata; class Actinopteri; order Salmoniformes; family Salmonidae; genus Salvelinus; species Salvelinus alpinus. Next base: position 7,718,257 of record NC_092108.1, read on the forward strand.
CTGGGATTTCAAACAAGATACATATTTTGCGTCCCTGCCTTTGACGTAGTGGGCACTGCTTATCAAAGGGCGGCATCAGCACTCGCCTAAAAAAAGCCCATTTGCCACTGGTTGAGAGAAATTGTAATTGTTTTTTGGGTAGAATTATGTGAGGTTGTGAGGTAATGTGACGTAATGGACAGAGAGGCCTGATCTACGACTCTGTAGAGACTCTGGTAACGGACAGAGAGGCCTGATCTACGCCTCTGTAAAGACTCTGGTAACGGACAGAGAGGCCTGATCTACGACTCTGTAAAGACTCTTGTAACGGACAGAGAGGCCTGATATACGACTCTGTAAAGACTCTGGTAACGGACAGAGAGGCCTGATTTACGACTCTGTAGAGACTCTGGTAATGGACAGAGAGGCCTGATCTACGACTCTGTAAAGACTCTGGTAACGGACAGAGAGGCCTGCTATACGACTCTGTAAAGACTCTGGTAACGGATAGAGAGGCCTGATATACGACTCTGTAAAGACTCTGGTAACGGACAGAGAGGCCTGATCTACGACTCTGTAAAGACTCTGGTAATGGACAGAGAGGCCTGATCTACGACTCTGTAAAGACTCTGGTAACGGACAGAGAGGCCTGATTTACGACTCTGTAAAGACTCTGGTAACGGACAGAGAGGCCTGATCTACGACTCTGTAAAGACTTTGGTAACGGACAGAGAGGCCTGATATACGACTCTGTAAAGACTCTGGTAACGGACAGAGAGGCCTGATCTACGACTCTGTAAAGACTCTGGTAACGGACAGAGAGGCCTGATCTACGACTCTGTAAAGACTCTGGTAACGGACAGAGAGGCCTGATCTACGACTCTGTAAAGACTCTGGTAACGGACAGAGAGGCCTGATTTACGACTCTGTAATTGACAATCAATGAACCAACAGCATCACCTATGGCTATACGTTGTCTACCAGACTCATGAATATACATGTTGGAGTGTAGAATCAGGTAACCAGTCCATCAAGTATGAATAATAATAATACAATCCACACTCAAAGGCAATTACTCAAATGTATTTCATTTTGGAGCATAGGCTAGACAAATTATGTACCAAAGACATCTCCAATCAGTCATTTATTAATGTTTTTGTAAAATGCGGTAAAAATATATGCGGCTATATATTGTATAATGACACAATCATAATTTTAATTCAGGTTTCTTTCATATACATATGCATCAGCTGTAATATGTGTATGTGTGTTTTGAATAAATCATCACGATTAGCAAGAACTGTACATTCTATTGTGTTAAGCTTTAAACCAACATCCACAACCACAACCAAACGTTTTGTGGTCTCTGGTGGACAGGTAAGTGTTGTGGTCTCTGGTGGACAGGTAAGTGTTGTGGTCTCTGGTGGACAGGTAAGTGTTGTGGTCTCTGGTGGACAGGTAAGTGTTGTGGTCTGGTGGACAGGTAAGTGTTGTGGCCTGGTGGACAGGTAAGTGTTGTGGTCTCTGGTTGACAGGTAAGTGTTGTGGTCTGGTGGACAGGTAAGTGTTGTGGTCTCTGGTTGACAGGTAAGTGTTGTGGTCTCTGGTTGACAGGTAAGTGTTGTGGTCTCTGGTGGACAGGTAAGTGTTGTGGTCTCTGGTGGACAGGTAAGTGTTGTGGTCTCTGGTGGACAGGTAAGTGTTGTGGTCTCTGGTGGACAGGTAAGTGTTATGGTCTCTGGTGGACAGGTAAGTGTTGTGGTCTCTGGTGGACAGGTAAGTGTTGTGGTCTCTGGTGGACAGGTAAGTGTTGTGGTCTCTGGTGGACAGGTAAGTGTTGTGGTCTCTGGTGGACAGGTAAGTGTTGTGGCCTGGTGGACAGGTAAGTGTTATGGTCTCTGGTGGACAGGTAAGTGTTATGGTCTCTGGTGGACAGGTAAGTGTTGTGGTCTCTGGTGGACAGGTAAGTGTTGTGGTCTCTGGTGGACAGGTAACTTTATGGTCTCTGGTGGACAGGTAAGTGTTGTGGTCTGGTGGACAGGTAAGTGTTGTGGTCTCTGGTGGACAGGTAAGTGTTGTGGTCTCTGGTGGACAGGTAAGTGTTGTGGTCTCTGGTGGACAGGTAAGTGTTGTGGCCTGGTGGACAGGTAAGGGCTGTGGTCTTCCTGACGGGCCGACCCCCCAGGCGATGAGGGTAGGAAACATCACATCCGCCACGCTGACCATCAACACAGGGGTGTGTGCTTAGTCCCTTCCTGTACTCCCTGTTCACACACGACTGCGTGGCCCGCGCACGACTCCAACACCATCATCAAGTTTGCTGACCACGTCAAAAGTGGTAGGACTGATCACCGACAACGATGACACAGCCTATAGGGGGTGAGGTCAGAGAGGACAACAGCTTATCCCTGAACGTCAGCAAGACAACGGAGCTGATCGTGGACTACAGGAAACAGAGGGGCGAGCACGCCACTATCCACTTTGATGGGGCTGTAGTGGAGTTGGTCAAGAGCTTCAAGTTCCTCGGTGTCCACATCACTGAGGAATTAACATGGTCCACACACACCAACACTGTTGTGAAGTGGGCACGACAGCTCCTCTTCCCCCTCAGGAGACTGAAAAGATTTGGCATGGGCACTCAGATACTCAAACATTTCTACAGCTGCACCATTGAGAGCATCTTGACAGAAGGTGGTGAATACAGCTCAGTACATCACTAGGGCCGAGCTCCTTGTCATCCAGGACCTCTATACCAGGCGGTGTCAGAGGAAGGCCCAAAAAATGATCAAAGACTCCAGCCCCCAAGCCATAGACTGTTCTCTCTGCTACCACACGGCAAGCGGTACCAGCGCGCCAAGCCTGGAACCAACAGGACCCTGAACAGCTTCTACTTCCCCAAGCCATAGACTGTTCTCTCTGCTACCACACGGCAAGCGGTGCCAGCGCGCCAAGCCTGGAACCAACAGGACCCTGAACAGCTTCTACTTCCCCAAGCCATAGACTGTTCTCTCTGCTACCACACGGCAAGCGGTACCAGCGCGCCAAGCCTGGAACCAACAGGACCCTGAACAGCTTCTACTTCCCCAAGCCATAGACTGTTCTCTCTGCTACCACACGGCAAGCGGTACCAGCGCGCCAAGCCTGGAACCAACAGGACCCTGAACAGCTTCTACTTCCCCAAGCCATAGACTGTTCTCTCTGCTACCACACGGCAAGCGGTACCAGCGCGCCAAGCCTGGAATCAACAGGACCCTGAACAGCTTCTACTTCCCCAAGCCATAGACTGTTCTCTCTGCTACCACACGGCAAGCGGTACCAGCGCGCCAAGCCTGGAACCAACAGGACCCTGAGCAGCTTCTACCCCTAAGCCATGCTAAACAAGACTGCTAAATAGCTAATCAAATGGCTACCCGGACTACCTGCATTGACCTTTTTTAACAGTAACTTTATTTGGATAGTGTGAGGTTTTCCATCTGTTGACGTTATACAGATGGTCATACTATCAACCAACTATATCAACAAACTATCTGTTGATAAGCAATTGTTTGCTAAGGTTACTGTTAGGTTTAGAATAAGGGCTAGGGCTAGTGCTAGGGTAAAGGTTAAGGTTAGGGTTGGGGTTAGAGCTAGGTTTAGGGTTAGTAGATAGTTAGTTGAAATGTTACTGATAGTCTGTAAAACACATCTACAGATGGACTATCCAATTAAAGTATTACTCACTAACTCTCTTGCACTCGACTCTACCCAACACGCTGGACTCTACCCCACACACTGGACTCTACCCAACACACTGGACTCTACCTAACACGCTGGACTCTACCCAACACGCTGGACTCTACCCAACACGCTGGACTCTACCCAACACACTGGACTCTACCCAACACACTGGACTCTACCCAACACACTGGACTCTACCCACACACTGGACTCTACCCAACACACTGGACTCTACCCAACACACTGGACTCTACCCAACACGCTGGACTCTACCCAACACACTGGACTCTACCCAACACACTGGACTCTACCCAACACACTGGACTCTACCCAACACACTGGACTCTACCCAACACACTGGACTCTACCCACACACTGGACTCTACCCAACACACTGGACTCTACCCAACACACTGGACTCTACCCACACACTGGACTCTACCCACACACTGGACTCTACCCACACACTGGACTCTACCCACGCACACTGGACTCTACCCACACACACTGGACTCTACCCACACACTGGACTCTACCCCCACACTGGACTCTACCCCCACACTGGACTCTACCCAACACACTGGACTCTACCCCACACGCTGGACTCTACCCCACACACTGGACTCTACCAACACACTGGACTCTACCAACACACTGGACTCTACCAACACACTGGACTCTACCAACACACTGGACTCTACCAACACACTGGACTCTACACACACACTGGACTCTACCCAACACGCTGGACTCTACCCCACACGCTGGACTCTACCCAACACGCTGGACTCTACCCAACACGCTGGACTCTACCCAACACGCTGGACTCTACCCCACACGCTGGACTCTACCCCACACACTGGACTCTACCCAACACTGGACTCTACCCAACACTGGACTCTACCCAACACACTGGACTCTACCCAACACACTGGACTCTACCCAACACACTGGACTCTACCCAACACATTGGACTCTACCCCACACGCTGGACTCTACCAACACACTGGACTCTACCAACACACTGGACTCTACACACACACTGGACTCTACCCAACACGCTGGACTCTACCCCACACGCTGGACTCTACCCAACACGCTGGACTCTACCCCACACGCTGGACTCTACCCGACACGCTGGACTCTACCCGACACGCTGGACTCTACCCGACACGCTGGACTCTACCCGACACGCTGGACTCTACCCGACACGCTGGACTCTACCCGACACACTGGACTCTACCCAACACACTGGACTCTACCCACACACAGGACTCTACTCGACACGCTGGACTCTACCCGACACGCTGGACTCTACCCGACACGCTGGACTCTACCCGACACGCTGGACTCTACCCAACACGCTGGACTCTACCCCACACGCTGGACTCTACCAACACACTGGACTCTACCAACACACTGGACTCTACACACACACTGGACTCTACCCAACACGCTGGACTCTACCCCACACGCTGGACTCTACCCAACACGCTGGACTCTACCCAACACGCTGGACTCTACCCCACACGCTGGACTCTACCCACACACAGGACTCTACTCGACACGCTGGACTCTACCCGACACGCTGGACTCTACCCGACACGCTGGACTCTACCCGACACGCTGGACTCTACCCGACACGCTGGACTCTACCCGACACGCTGGACTCTACCCGACACGCTGGACTCTACCCGACACGCTGGACTCTACCCGACACGCTGGACTCTACCCGACACGCTGGACTCTACCCGACACGCTGGACTCTACCCGACACGCTGGACTCTACCCGGCACGCTGGACTCTACCCGGCACGCTGGACTCTACCCGACACGCTGGACTCTACCCGACACGCTGGACTCTACCCCACACGCTGGACTCTACCCCACACGCTGGACTCTACCCCACACGCTGAACTCTACCCCACACGCTGGACTCTACCCAACACACTGGACTCTACCCACACACAGGACTCTACCCCCACACAGGACTCTACTCGACACGCTGGACTCTACCCGACACGCTGGACTCTACCCGACACGCTGGACTCTACCCAACACGCTGGACTCTACCCAACACGCTGGACTCTACCCACACACAGGACTCTACCCCCACACAGGACTCTACTCGACACGCTGGACTCTACCCAACACGCTGGACTCTACCCAACACGCTGGACTCTACCCACACACTGGACTCTACCCCCACACTGGACTCTACCCGACACGCTGGACTCTACCCGACACGCTGGACTCTACCCGACATGCTGGACTCTACCCACACACAGGACTCTACCCCCACGCTGGACTCTACCCGACACGCTGGACTCTACCCGACATGCTGGACTCTACCCCCACACAGGACTCTACTCGACACGCTGGACTCTACCCACACGCTGGACTCTACCCGACACGCTGGACTCTACCCGACACGCTGGACTCTACCCGACACGCTGGACTCTACCCGACACGCTGGACTCTACCCGACACGCTGGACTCTACCCAACACGCTGGACTCTACCCAACACACTGGACTCTACCCAACACACTGGACTCTACCCAACACACTGGACTCTACCCCACACGCTGGACTCTACCAACACACTGGACTCTACACACACACTGGACTCTACACACACACTGGACTCTACACACACACTGGACTCTACCCCCACACAGGACTCTACTCGACACGCTGGACTCTACCCGACACGCTGGACTCTACCCAACACGCTGGACTCTACCCAACACACTGGACTCTACCCACACACAGGACTCTACTCGACACGCTGGACTCTACCCGACACGCTGGACTCTACCCGACACGCTGGACTCTACCCACACGCTGGACTCTACCCACACGCTGGACTCTACCCGACACGCTGGACTCTACCCGACACGCTGGACTCTACCCGACACGCTGGACTCTACCCGACACGCTGGACTCTACCCACACGCTGGACTCTACCCACACGCTGGACTCTACCCAACACGCTGGACTCTACCCAACACGCTGGACTCTACCCAACACACTGGACTCTACCCAACACACTGGACTCTACCCAACACACTGGACTCTACCCAACACGCTGGACTCTACCAACACGCTGGACTCTACCAACACGCTGGACTCTACCCAACACACTGGACTCTACCCAACACACTGGACTCTACCCACACGCTGGACTCTACCCAACACTGTTACTGTCTATTATCTATCCTGTTGTCTAGTCACTTTACCCCTACCTACAGTATACTGCTGTTACTGTCTAATATCTATCCTTTACCCCTACCTACAGTATACTGCTGCTACTGTCTATTATCTATCCTTTACCCCTACCTACAGTATACTGCTGTTACTGTCTATTATCTATCTATTATCTGTAATCACATCCAGTTTGAAAGCCTTTGATAAGTCCTCTAGAAACACCTACTAGTCATTAATATGCTTCTAATATGCAGTAAATTACAGTAAAATACTGTAGAAATACATTTTCTTACAGTTTAATGGTGACTTTTACTGTATTTTACTGTGTTTAATTGCTCTGATCTATCACTTTACCGTGAATATATCAGTATTGTATTGGCACTATCACAGAGAGTCACAGTGGAGGCTGCTGAGGGGAGGACGGCTCATAATAAAGTCTGGAACGGAGTTCGAATGGAATGGCATCAAACCATGATGTATTTGATACCATTCCACTCATTCCGCTCCGGCCCGTCATCCACCATTAATGTGCCACCAACCTCCTGTATCCCACCCCCACCCCCGCCTCCCCCTCACAGCCCACACCCCTACCCCACACTCACCCTCTGATTCTTGAAGTAGAAGGGATCGATGTCATCCAGAGGTACCCCAACCAGTCCTGGGGGAATGTCACCAAAGATACGTGGAAGTTGTTTGCCAGCCTCCAGGTCGGGCCTGGGCATGGGCAGCTCCACGTTGCCCAGATCCTCCTGGTAATCCTTGGCGTTCTTGGCCTGCTCCTCGGCAATCCGCTGCTCGATGGCGGCCAGGGATTCGCGAGTGAACCGGCGCAAGCCATCAGGACCCGTTGGTAACAGCGTGGCTGCCATCTTTTCATCCTGATTATCCTGTACTAGAATTTACTTACAGCTGGTGGTACAGGTGGAGGTGGGGAAGACAGACGCCAGAGAGGGAGAGAGGGAGAGAGAGAGAGAGAGAGAGAGAGAGAGAGAGAGAGAGAGAGAGAGAGAGAGAGAGAGAGAGAGAGAGAGAGAGAGAGAGAGGGAGGGTTAAAGAGAGACAGAGGGTGAGAGAGAGAGAGGGTTAAAGAGAGACAGAGGGTGAGAGAGAGAGAGAGAGAGAGAGAGAGAGAGAGAGAGAGAGAGAGAGAGAGAGAGAGAGAGAGAGAGAGAGAGAGAGAGAGAGAGAGAGAGAGAGAGAGAGAGAGAGAGAGAGAGAGAGAGAGAGAGAGAGAGAGAGAGAGAGAGAGAGAGAGAGAGAGAGAGAGAAACACACCCCACAGAGCCCAAGGACAACAGCACAATTAGACCCAACCAAATCATGAGAAAACAAAAAGATAATTACTTGACACATTGGAAAGAATTAACAAACAAACAGAGCAAACTAGAATGCTATTTGGCCCTAAACAGAGAGTACACAGTGGCAGAATACCTGACCACTGTGACTGACCCAAACTTAAGGAAAGCTTTGACTATGTACAGACTCAGTGAGCATAGCCTTGCTATTGAGAAAGGCCGCCGTAGGCAGACATGGCTCTCAAGAGAAGACAGGCTATGTGCTCACTGCCCACAAAATGAGGTGGAAACTGAGCTGCACTTCCTAACCTCCTGCCCAATGTATGACCATATTAGAGACACATATTTCCCTCAGATCACACAGATCCACAAAGAATTCGAAAACAAATCCAATTTTGATAAACTCCCATATCTACTGGGTGAAATTCCACAGTGTGCCATCAAAGCAGCAAGATTTGTGACCTGTTGCCACAAGAAAAGGGCAACCAGTGAAGAACAAACACCATTGTAAATACAACCCATATTTATGTTTATTTATTTTAACTTGTGTGCTTTAACCATTTATACATTGCTACAACACTGTATATATATAATATGACATTTGTAATGTCTTTATTGCTTTGAAACTTCTGTATGTGTAATGTTTACTGTTAATTTTTATTGTTTATTTCACTTTTGTATATTATCTACCTCACTTGCTTTGGCAATGTTAACACATGTTTCCCATGCCAATAAAGCCCCTTGAATTGAATTGAATTGAATTGAATTGAGAGAGAGAGAGAAGGGGTTTTAAAGAGAGACAGAGGGTGAGAGAGAGAGAGGGTTAAAGAGAGACAGAGGGTGAGAGAGAGAGAGAGAGAGAGAGAGATGGATTAGAAAGTAAGTACCAGGCCACATTGAAGACACCACTATGGTATGAATGACTGTTGACTCATCATATAACAAACCCCAGCTCCAAAGTAGCAGGTTAGGAGAATTATCGTAGCAGGTTAGGAGAATTAAGTGATGGTTAGGAAAGGGTTAAGGTTAGCTAAAAAAAAAATATATATATATATAATCTACTTTTGACATAAATGTGACATAAACTGTATTCTATCTAGCCACGGCCCTCCATTATGCATGGATTACAACCCCCAACCCTGACCCCGTGTCTTCTGCTGATGCAACTGTAAAGTCCCTTGAACAATACAGATTTATGGCTGAATGTCCTTGTGTTCTACGAACAGATCTGATGGGACAGCATTGTGTATCTAAACTCTCAGATCTCAGGAGCTGATTTCCCAGAGGGCCATTCTGCTCTAATCCAGCCCCAATAGGCTGTATTTTAAGGCCTCTCAAAACTGCACATCTGACAGTTACTCTGACAACCTTCAAGTGGCCACACACTTACCGGAGAGGATATGAGCTTTAAAAGGGAAGGAATGATCCACAGAAATTGCATAATTTGTTGACATTGTATCTCCTGAACCACAGTGGATATTGGGACGGGACAAAACACAGCGATGAATACCGTGACTAAAGAAACACAGAAGACTATGGATACGAGATTGTTCATTTTAAAATACTACGTCTCCCGGTGTATGTAACATTATAAAGTTTTTTTTTTCTGTTCTTAGTCTTATTATACTGCTTTGGTAGAACAGAAAACGAATACCAGAATAGGTCTAGACTACATCGTCGCTAGATAATCCTACCCAGGTGTAGATCCTACCCAGGTGTAGATCCTACCCAGGTGTAGATCCTACCCAGGTGTGCATTGTTTGAATGGCCATTCCTACGTCATTGTGAGGTGGTAATCTGTGACTGTTTTGAAAGTTGTAGTTTGTCATTGCTGCGGTTGGTCCCATTGAAAAGGGGTTTCTTACAGTGAGGAACACGTCAGACGTGTCACCACCACCACTGTGGCATTCTTATATTTCTCTGTTTAGGCTTTGTGTTATTTAATGTGTTTAATGTGTTAGGCTGAAAGCCAGATTGACTCTGCTCTTCTGATTGGAATAGCCCAGGGCACAGAGAGAGAGAGAGAGAGAGAGAGAGAGAGAGAGAGAGAGAGAGAGAGAGAGAGAGAGAGAGAGAGAGAGAGAGAGAGAGAGAGAGAGAGAGAGAGAGAGAGAGAGAGAGAGAGAGAGAGAGAGAGAGAGAGAAAGAGAAAGAGAAAGAGAGAGAGGGAGAGAGAGAGGGAGACAGAGAGTTCCAGTCAGTTCCAGTCAGTGTGTGTTGAAAGAAAGACATGTTTTAAGTTCTTTACCAGTGACCAGCGTCAGCTTCCTGTTACCCAACCGTCTCTGTCAAAGTAGGCCAGCCATAGTTGTCAGTCAGAGGATTATAAAGCAATGGTCACTAGCCAGCCCTGACCTGGGATGGGGATGGGTATGAGGCGAATCACTGTCCCTCCCATGTAGGGGGAGGGGGGAACTGGTCGAATTGACATCATTATAAAACTGGGATGACATCACTATAAAACTGGGATGACATCACTATAAAACGGGGATGACATCACTATAAAACTGGGATGACATCACTATAAAACTTGGTGAAATAACATCATTAGGCCTACAATCAGAAAGTGGCTGAGGTAATATCCTTGTTTCGACTGCATTTCAACCAATGCTGGGCTGGCATTGAAGTGCTTTCCCCCCACCCATTCACCTCTATCTCAAACGGGATAAAATGGTGGTCCGAACTATTTTAACCAATAATGAAAGAGAGATCTAGACTGATTGTTGCTTGTTAGAATAACCAGGCTGCTGTGTAACCGGCTGGTCCATACATTACAGGCCAAACAGCTGCCTAAAATCAAATAGGTTTAAAAAGAGGATCAAAACCAAGTCATCCCTGTTGAGAAGGATTGAGATGTTCCCTTCCATATCATTGGCTTAGCTCCTAGGATTCCCTATTAACAAATGGAGAGACTGTTATTTCCATAGAACTGGCTTAGATCCTAGCATTCCCTTTACTATTGGCTTAGATCCTAGCATTCCCTTTACTATTGGCTTAGATCCTAGCATTCCCTTTACTATTGGCTTAGATCCTAGCATTCCCTTTACTATTGGCTTAGATCCTAGCATTCCCTTTACTATTGGCTTATCTCCCGGTGGGGAGATCCCCCCCGTCCTGTCCTATCCTGTCCTATTCTGTCCTATCCTGTCCTGTCCTGTCCTATCCTGTCCTATTCTATCCTATCCTGTCCTATCCCGTCCTGTCCTATTCTGTCCTGTCCTATCCTGTCCTATCCTGTCCTGTCTTGTCCTATCCTGTCCTTTCCTATCCTGTCCTATCCTGTCCTGTCCTATGCTGTCCTGTCCTGTCCGTCCTGTCCTATCCTGTCCTATTCTACCCTGTCCTATCCTGTCCTGTCCTATCCTGCCCTGTCCTGTCCTGTCCTGTCCTGTCCTATCCTATCCTGTCCTGTCATGTCCTGTCCTATCCCGTCCTGTCCTATCCTGTCCTGAAACACATTGATCTATGATCTCTACACACCACACCCAGCCAGACAGATACTAGTTATCTCTTAACTGCTTTTATTTGATCTGCTTATTTGGCCCAGGTTGATCTCAATCTCAGATCATATATATCACTGACTAGATCCAACCAACTGGATCACTGACTGGATCCAACCAACTGGATCACTGACTGGATCCAACCAACTGGATCACTGACTAGATCCAACCAACTGGATCACTGACTAGATCCAACCAACTGGATCACTGACTAGATCCAACCAACTGGATCACTGACTAGATCCAACCAACGGGATCACTGACTAGATCCAACCAATGTCATTCCCATTTGGTGGGGGAAGAAATAGGTTAAATTCTCCATTAGCAGATAAAGAGGTTGCTACAGCAGATAAAGAGGTTGCTACAGCAGATAAAGAGGCTGCTACAGCAGATAAAGAGGTTGCTACAGCAGATAAAGAGGCTGCTACATCAGATAAAGAGGTTGCTACAGCAGATAAAGAGGTTGCTACAGCAGATAAAGAGGTTGCTACAGCAGATAAAGAGGTTGCTACAGCAGATAAAGAGGTTGCTACAGCAGATAAAGAGGTTGCTACAGCAGATAAAGAGGTTGCTACAGCAGATAAAGAGGTTGCTACAGCAGATAAAGAGGTTGCTACAGCAGATAAAGAGGTTGCTACAGCAGATAAAGAGGTTGATACATCAGATAAAGAGGTTGCTATAGCAGATAAAGAGGTTGATACAGCAGATAAAGAGGTTGCTACATCAGGTAAAGAGGTTGCTAGAGCAGATAAAGAGGTTGCTACAGCAGATAAAGAGGTTGCTACAGCAGATAAAGAGGCTGCTACAGCAGATAAAGAGGTTGCTACAGCAGATAAAGAGGTTGCTACAGTAGATAAAGAGGTTGCTATAGCAGATAAAGAGGTTGCTACATCAGATAAAGAGGCTGCTACAGCAGATAAAGAGGTTGCTACAGTAGATAAAGAGGCTGCTACATCAGATAAAGAGGTTGCTACAGCAGATAAAGAGGTTGCTACAGCAGATAAAGAGGTTGCTACATCAGATAAAGAGGTTGCTACAGTAGATAAAGAGTTTGCTATAGCAGGTAAAGAGGTTGCTACAGCAGGTAAAGAGGTTGCTACATCAGATAAAGAGTTGCTACATCAGATAAAGAGGTTGCTACAGCAGATAAAGAGGTTGCTACAGCAGATAAAGAGGTTGCTACAGTAGATAAAGAGGTTGCTATAGCAGATAAAGAGGTTGCTACAGCAGATAAAGAGTTGCTACATCAGATAAAGAGGTTGCTACATCAGATAAAGAGGTTGCTACAGCAGATAAAGAGGTTGCTACATCAGATAAAGAGGTTGCTACATCAGATAAAGAGGTTGCTACAGCAGATAAAGAGGTTGCTACAGCAGATAAAGGGGTTGCTACAGCAGATAAAGAGGTTGCTGCAGCAGATAAAGAGGTTGCTGCAGCAGATAAAGAGGTTGCTACAGCAGATAAAGAGGTTGCTACATCAGATAAAGGGGTTGCTACAGCAGATAAAGAGGTTGCTGCAGCAGATAAAGAGGTTGCTACAGCAGATAAAGGGGTTGCTACAGCAGATAAAGAGGCTGCTACAGCAGATAAAGAGGTTGCTACAGCAGATAAAGAGGCTGCTACAGCAGATAAAGAGGTTGCTACAGCAGATAAAGAGGTTGCTACAGCAGATAAAGAGGCTGCTACAGCAGATAAAGAGGTTGCTACAGCAGGTAAAGAGGTTGCTACAGCAGATAAAGAGGTTGCTACAGCAGGTAAAGAGGTTGCTACAGCAGATAAATAGGTTGCTACATCAGATAAAGAGGTTGCTACAGCAGATAAAGACTGCTTCTACACATCGTTACACGTGGTGAAATATCATGCCCTGTGAGACAGACCTGGTCTACACATCGTTACACGTGGTGAAATATCATGCCCTGTGAGACAGACTGCTTCTACACATCGTTGCCATCTAAGACAATACTTTGTTCAGATATGATGCTGTGCCTCCATAACAATGGTGACATTGGCATTACTATTCTCCCTCCGTGTTCTGTTTTCACTGTAGATCAACTAGTTTTGTTTTTTGACATTGTAAAATAATAGTGAAGACATCAAAACTATGAAATAACATCTATGGAATCATGTATTAACCGAAAAAAGCGTTAAACAAATCAAAATATATTTCAGATTCTTCAAAGTAGCCACCCTTTGCCTTGATTACAGCTTTGCACACTGTTGGCATTCTCTCAACCAGCTTCACCTGGAATTATTTTCCCACATATGCTGAGCCCTTGTTTGCTGATTTTCCTTCACTCTGCGGTCCAACTCATTCCAAACCATCTCAATTGGGTTGAGGTCTGGGGATTGTGGCCAGATCATCTGATGCAGCACTTCATCACTCTCCTTCTTGGTCAAATAGCCCTTACACAGCCTGGTGGTGTGTTGGGTTATTGTCGTTGAAAAACACATTATAGTCAAACTAAGCGCAAACCAGATGGGACGGTGTATCGCTGCAGAATGCTGTAGTAGCCATGCTGGTTAAGTGTGCTTTGAATTCTAAATAAATCACTGACAGTGTCACCAGCAAAGCACCCCCACACCATCACACCTCCTCCTCCACTCTTCACGCTGAGAACCACACATGCGGAGATCATCCGTTCACCTACTCTGCATCACACAAAGAATCTCAAATTTGGACTCACCGGGACAGATTTCAACCGGTCTAATGTCCATTGCTCATGTTTCTTGGCCCAGGCAAGTCTCTTCTTATTATTGGTGTGTTATTTAGTGGTGGTTTCTTTGCAGCAACTTGACCGTGAAGGCCTGATTCACGCAGTCTCCTCTGAACAGTTGATGTTGAGATGTGTCTGTTACTTGAACTCTGTGAAGCATTTATTTGGGCTGCAATTTCTGAGGCTGGTAACTCTAATCAATTTATCCTCTGCATCAGAGGTAACTCTGGGTCTTCTTTTCCTGTGGCGGTCCTCATGAGATACAGTTACATCACAGCACTTGATGTTTTTTGCGACTGCACTTGAAGAAACTTTCAAAGTTCTTGAAATGTTCTGGATTGACTGACCTTCATGTCTTAAAGTAATGATGGACTGTCGTTTCTCTTTGCTTATTTGAGCTGTTCTTGCCATAATATGGATTTGGTCTTTTAACAAGTAGGGTTATCTTCTGTATACCACCCCTACCTTGTCACAACACAACTGACTGGCTCAAAAACATTAAGAAGGAAAGAAATTCCACAAATTAACTTTTAACAAGGCACACCTATTAATTGAAATGCATTCCAGGTGACTACCTCATGAAGCTGGTTGAGAGAATGCCAAGACTATGCAAAGCTGTCATCAAGGCAAAGGGTGGCTACTTTGAAGAATCTCAAATATAAAATACATTTTTTATTGTTTAACACTTTTTTGGTTACTACATGATTCCATACGTGTTATTTCATAGTTTTGATGTCTTCACTACTATTCTACAATGTAGAAAACAGTAAAAATAAAGATAAAACCCTTGAATGAGTAGGCGTGTCCAAACCTTTGACTGATACTGTACTTCGTTGCTTTTTTGACTAGTTTTGACTAGTTTTGGCCAGTTTTAACTGTCTAAAAAGCAACTAATGTATATTAAAAACCAAAACGAGTTAGTCTACAGTGAAAACAAAACACAGAGGGAGAACACTTACTGTGGGCTAGGTTGTGTTCAATTAGCAGAGGACTTAATGTGGGCTGTGGTCACTAAGCAGAGGACTTTATGTGGGCTGTGGTCACTAAGCAGAGGACTTAATGTGGGTTGTGGTCACTAGGCAGAGAACTTAATGTGGGCTGTGGTCACTAAGCAGAGGACTTAATGTGGGCTGTGGTCACTAAGCAGAGGACTTAATGTGGGCTGTGGTCACTAAGCAGAGGACTTAATGTGGGCTGTGGTCACTAAGCAGAGGACTTAATGTGGGCTGTGGTCACTAAGCAGAGGACTTAATGTGGGCTGTGGTCACTAAGCAGAGGACTTAATGTGGGCTGTGGTCACTTAGCAGAGGACTTAATGTGGGCTGTGGTCACTAAGCAGAGGACTTAATGTGGGTTGTGGTCACTAAACAGAGGACTTAATGTGGGCTGTGGTCACTAAGCAGAGGACTTAATGTGGGTTGTGGTCACTAAGCAGAGGACTTAATGTGGGTTGTGGTCACTAAG
The DNA here is from genome assembly GCF_045679555.1 of Salvelinus alpinus. NCBI lineage: Eukaryota > Metazoa > Chordata > Actinopteri > Salmoniformes > Salmonidae > Salvelinus > Salvelinus alpinus. The sequence goes on from NC_092108.1 coordinate 7,734,133, forward strand.
CAGAGGACTTAATGTGGGTTGTGGTCACTAAGCAGAGGACTTAATGTGGGTTGTGTTCAATTAGCAAAGGACTTAATGTGAGCGGCAGGTAGCCTAGTGGTTAGGACGTTGGACTAGTAACTGAAAGGTTGCAAGATCGAATCCATAAGCTGACAAGGTAAAAATCTGCCGTTCTGCCCCTGAACAAGGCAGTTAACCCACTCTAGCAGAGGACTTAATGTGAGCTGTGTTTGTTTAGCAGAGAACTTAATGTGGGTTGTGGTCAATAAGCAGAGGACTTAATGTGGGCTGTGTTTGTTTAGCAGAGGACTTAATGTGGGCTGTGGTCACTAAGCAGAGGACTTAATGTGGGCTGTGGTCACTAAGCAGAGGACTTAATGTGGGCTGTGGTCACTAAGCAGAGGACTTAATGTGGGTTGTGTTTGTTTAGCAGAAGACTTAATGTGGGTTGTGTTTGTTTAGCAGAGGACTTAATGTGGGCTGTGGTCACTAAGCAGAGGACTTAATGTGTGCTGTGGTCACTAAGCAGAGGACTTAATGTGGGTTGTGTTTGTTTAGCAGAGGACTTCATGTGGGCTGTGGTCACTAAGCAGAGGAGCAGAGGACTTAATGTGGGCTGTGGTCACTAAGCAGAGGACTTAATGTGGGCTGTGGTCACTAAGCAGAGGACTTAATGTGGGCTGTGGTCACTAAGCAGAGGACTTAATGTGGGTTGTGGTCACTAAGCAGAGGACTTAATGTGGGCTGTGTTTGTTTAGCAGAGGACTTAATGTGGGTTGTGTTTGTTTAGCAGAGGCAGGGAGCAGGGCGGAGGAGTAGGAGGGCAGGGAGAGATTGAGGGAGGAGGGCAGGGAGAGATTGAGGGAGGAGGGCAGGGAGAGATTGAGGGAGGAGGGCAGGGAGAGATTGAGGGAGGAGGGCAGGGAGAGATTGAGGGAGGAGGGCAGGGAGAGATTGAGGGAGGAGGGCAGGGTAGACAGGGAGGGAGGGAGGAGGAGGAGGGCAGGGAGAGATTGCGGGAGGAGGGCAGGGTAGACAGGGAGGGAGGGAGGAGGAGGAGGGCAGGGAGAGATTGAGGGAGGAGGGCAGGGTAGACAGGGAGGGAGGGAGGAGGAGGAGTGCAGGGAGAGATTGAGGGAGGAGGGCTGGGTAGACAGGGAGGGAGGGAGGAGGAGGAGGAGGGCAGGGAGAGATTGAGGGAGGAGGGCAGGGTAGACAGGGAGGGCGGGAGGAGGAGGGCAGGGAGAGATTGAGGGAGGAGGGCAGGGCAGACAGGGAGGGAGGGAGGAGAAGGGCAGGGATGAGGGCAGGGCAGGGCAGGGAAGGGCAGGGCAGGGAAGGGCAGGGCAGGGCAGTGGAAAAGTATCTTAGTTTAATGAAATTGAATTGTCATTACAGCCAGATGTGCTGTGGACGTTTCCCACCACAAATAATTATCCTAATTAGATTGAGGGTGGAGAGGAACAGAGGACAGACAGAAATAGCTGATGATGTGCCTTCCATCCAAAACGTCCAGCAAGCTAAACATACTTATTGTTTTGCTGTTCAAAATACGACCAAAATACACATCCGAACACAAGTGAAACTATAGGCAATTTTTTTTTCTGTTTGCAAAAAAATACAGTGTCCTTTTTTCAATCAATAAACAACCTGACATGATGTCACATGATTCCACATGATGTCTTTTCAACATATCTGGGTTCTGGCCACTGGGATAGGTGAGATCACAGATATCATATTAAATTATATTCTTTAAAGGGAATAGGGTTCTATAGGCCCTGGTCAAAAGTAGTGCACTATAAAGGGAATAGGGTTCTATAGGTCCTGCTCAAAAGTAGTGCACAATAAAGGGACTAGGGTTCTATAGGCCCTGGTCAAAAATAGTGCACTACAAAGGGAATAGGGTTCTATAGGTTCTGGTCAAAAATAGTGCACTACAAAGGGAATATGGTTATATAGGCTCTGGTCAAAAGTAGTGCACTATAAAGGGAATGGAGTTCAATTTGGGACGTAGCCTAAACGCTATACAGTCTGAAATACATGTACACTGAAAAGTTTCTGTTTTAAAAAAAAAGGGAGTCTACACTTGAGTACTCCTTGTGATTGGAGGGGAATCAGCCGGCCCCCATCTTGTCTGGCAGAGAGCAGAGCAGGTCATAGCTACTGTAGTAGTTCATCACTGTTAGTCTGCTGTAAAATGAACATCATGTCCCACTTCCTGTCCTGCTGAGACACTGACATTCCTCGGAGTCACACAGAGTCCTAACGTTCCTCTGTTTGTCTGTGTATGTGTGTGTGTGTGTGCGTGTGCGTGTGCGTGTGCGTATGCGTGTGCGTGTGTGTGTGCGTGTGTGTGTGCGTGTGTGTGTGTGTGTGTGTGTACATGTGTGTGTACATGTGTGTACATGTGTGTGTGCGTGTGTGTTTGTCTGTCCTGTCAGCCGAGAGACTGGGTCACATCCCATCCAGAGGAGTTCTAGGAAGTCTGGGTATTTCCTTAATCGTCTTAATCTATTGTGATGATTCTCTGATCCACCTCTACGCAGACGACACCATTCTGTATACTTCTGGCCCTTCTTTGGACACTGTTAACTAACATCCAGACGAGCTTCAATGCCATACAACACTCCTTCCGTGGCCTCCAACTGCTCTTAAATGCAAGTAAAACTAAATGCATGCTCTTCAACCGATCGCTGCCCGCACCCGCCTGCCTAGCATCACTACTCTGGACGGTTCTGACTTATAATATGTGGACAACTACAAATACCTAGGTGTCTGGTTAGACTGTAAACTCTCCTTCCAGACTCACATTAAGCATCTCCAATCCAAAATAAAATCTAGAATCGGCTTCCTATTTCGCAACAAAGCATCCTTCACTCATGCTGCCAAACATACCCTCGTAAAACTGACTATCCTACCAATCCTTGACTTTGGCGATGTCATTTACAAAATAGCCTCCAACACTCCACTCAGCAAACTGGATGCAGTCTATCACAGTGCCATCCGTTTTGTCACCAAAGCTGGCCCTCGCTTCATATTCGTCGCCAAACCCGCTGGCTCCAGGTCATCTACAAGTCTTCGCTAGGTAAAGCCCCGCCTTATCTCAGCTCACTGGTCACCATAGCAGCACCCACCCGTAGCACGCGCTCCAGCAGGTATATCTCACTGGTCACCCCCAAAGCCAATTCCTCCTTTGGCCGCCTTTCCTTCCAGTTCTCTGCTGCCAATGACTGGAACGAACTGCAAAAATCACTGAAGCTGGAGACTCATATCTCCCTCACTAACTTTAAGCACCAGCTGTCAGAGCAGCTCACATATCACTGCACCTGTACATAGCCCATCTGTAAATAGCCCATCCAACTACCGCATCCCCATACTATATATATAAAAAAAAATATCTTGCTCCTTTGCACCCCAGTATCTCTACTTGCACACTCATCTTCTGCACATATATCACTCCAGTGTTTAATTGGTATATTGTAATTATTTCACCACTATGGCCTATTTATTGCCTTACTTCCCTTATCCTACCTCATTTGCACACACTGTATATATACTTTTTCTATTGTATTATTGACTGTATGTTTGTTAATTCCATGTGTAACTCTGTGTTGTTGTTTGTGTCGCACTGCTATGCTTTATCTTGGCTCGGTCGCAGTTGTAAATGAGAACTTGTTCTCAACTAGCCTACCTGGTTAAATAAAGGTGTAATAAATAAAAAATAAATAAAAATGTATTGTATTGTATTGTGCTGTATTGTATTGTGCTGTGTGTTATGTATTGTATTGTATTGTGCTGTGTGTTATGTATTGTATTGTATTGTGCTGTGTGTTATGTATTGTATTGTATTGTGCTGTGTGTTATGTATTGTATTGTGCTGTGTGTATTGTATTGTGCTGTGTGTTATGTATTGTATTGTGCTGTGTGTATTGTATTGTGCTGTGTGTATTGTATTGTGCTGTGTGTATTGTATTGTGCTGTGTGTATTGTATTGTGCTGTGTGTGATGTATTGTATTGTGCTGTGTGTGATGCATTGTGTTGTGTGTATTGTGTTGTGTTGTGTGTTATGTATTGTATTGTGCTGTGTGTGATGTATTGTGCTGTGTGTTATGTATTGTATTGTGCTGTGTGTTATGTATTGTATTGTGCTGTGTGTGATGTATTGTATTGTGCTGTGTGTGATGTATTGTATTGTGCTGTGTGTATTGTATTGTGCTGTGTGTTATGTATTGTGCTGTGTTGTGTGTTCGAGAGCTGTTTGAAAATACCTCCTGAAATGTCTGCCTGTTTTGGTGGGATGGAGTTCCACCGGGCTTTACAAAAGTTAATCGACCAATAACAGAGAGTTTCAAACCGCTCTGCCAATTTTCTGCTAGTTTTCAGAATACATATCCCTCCCATTATGCTTGTCCAATTAGGCCTCTCACTCAGACCACTCCCAGAAAGTCCTAGTAACATTATTGCTTGAGAAATTGTTCTTTGCTAAGAAGCTTTTTTTTTTATATATATATTTGAAAACTTTAATTGAAAACAATCACAGCAGTAAGGCTCTTAATTAATTGTTACCCAGAAATGATTTGATCTTGAGATAAAAACAGCTCCGTTGGGCTTTTAATCAACCGTGTGTTGATTGATATCAGCATCTACAGGCCATATAGGGGGACACTGCAATTAAACTGGTGCCAGAGACACTAACAACTGAAAGAGGCATCGTCCTCGACGCTCTGGGAAAAACCAAAAGGTTGTTGAAATGACAACATTAAAGATCGACTGAACGCATAGATTCTGCATGTGTTTTTCTGTTGCTCATTATGGAAAAACAAGAATTCAGTCTTGGGGTTGTGGTTCGATGTGTCAGTTACTGATGTTTGTCCCCCATGAGACACCATAGGAACAAAGACAGTATCACTCCTTTAAAATAGTCTGAATTAATCTAATTCAAGACATCTGTCATTAAATGTGGACGTTTCTTTCTTTGCCGAGGAGGTTTTTAGTTTAACATCTAGTGAAGGTGTTTGGCGCAGTACTTCTCAAGTTAAAACATTTGCAACGCATTGTTTAATGTAAACAAAGACTGATCCGCTGCTCTGCTGGTCAGTCTGTCTCACGATCTGTGTTCTGCGGTAGGATTGGATAGAACACAAATCACCACAGCTGTGTATCCCGTGTTAGCGGACAAGTGAGCATTGTCGAAATCAAAACCCAATCCTCGAGTAAGTCATGACGAACTCACATACAAAACTACGTTTTGGATGAGACTGATTTTATGAACCAAAATTATCTTATTTTCAATTTGAGGTAAATTTTGACACTATAGAGTAAATGTTTCAGATTCATATTGATGATAGAAGTTGTTTGCCTTCAGTTGGGATTTAAAACTAGCTGGATGCCTTTTAGTAGAGAAAAATGTGTGAAGAATAATCTCTATTCACAATGTGAGTGTTTTAATTTGGGCTTGTCCAAATAGTCCTCTGTGTTAGTGGTACTTCCTCTAAACAACATCTGATTTCAGACTCTGGTTCTTCCTCTGTAACCCTTCAAATGAGTTCACACTGAGGTTATCTCAGGGCAAACTAAATCCACAGCAATCAATGTTTTATCCTCCTCTTCCATCAAAACACAGACACACAATCTATCCTATTTCTGTAATAGTTCATGTCAAACATCTCCATTTTGTTTCTTAGTCCTCCGTGTGTGTTTCTTGGCCATGCATACTGTCAATTTACTTAGCTGCATGTAATCCTACTCACACAATAAGTGTTTTACTAATTCATTACTACTATAACCTGTGAAATAATCCAACCTTAGTGTACTGTTGACTTTATCTCAGTGGGTTTTCAGGCCCTGGGACACGGATGAAGCTCAAGGGAGAGATCTACATTCTTATTCTTTTTTTTGTTCATTATTATTATTATTATTATTATTATTAATAAATGTGTTTCTCTTTTGAATTACTGATTTTTGTTGAAGCTTTTCAAATCTCTTGCCCATTTGATGTGGGCTGTCCATCCTGTCCATGGCATTCCTGGTACCGTTGACGGAGTGATTGTATGCCCAACAAAGCTCAAATTAAACTGCAGAAACTTGATTGCTACGGAAACTAGACTTTGGACAGGAGCCCAATACTCTACCCTTCAACCAAAACCCTACCCTTCAACCAAAACCCTACCCTACCTTTCAACCAAAACCCTACCCTACCTTTCAACCAAAACCCTACCCTACCTTGCAACCAAAACCCTACCCTTCAACCAAAACCCTACCCTTTAACCAAATTCCTACCCTTCAACCAAAACCCTACCCTACCCTTTAACCAAATTACTACCCTTCAACCAAAACCCTACCCTTTAACCAAATTCCTACCCTTCAACCAAAACCTACCCTACCCTTCAACCAAAACCCTACCCTACCCTTCAACCAAAACCCTACCCTTCAACCAAAACCCTACCCTTCAACCAAATTCTCTTACATGTTTACTCATTTTAGAGCCTGTGTTTACTAAGGATTATAGAGATGTCAGGTCTCCATAATAGTCAGCAACTTCCCACTTCAACCGCTGACAGAGGCCAGGGCCCCTTATTCACAAAGTGTCTCAGAGTGCTGATCTAGGATCAGGTCCCCCCTGTCTCTGAAGTGTGTGAAAACAGGTTTTCCAGCATGGCGACCATGGTGTCTGTCTCACTACAGTATAAAGTCTATACAGGTCAGCTGATGTCTATGATGTTGGGATTGTACAGTATACACTGAGTGTACAAAACATTAGGAACACCTTCCTAATATTGAGTTGCACCCCCTATCCCCTCCTTCACAGGGATACTGGCCCATGTTGACTCTAATTCTTCCCACAGTTGTGTCAAGTTGGCTGGATTTCCTTTGGGTGGTGGAACATTCTTGATACACACAGGAAGCTGAAAAACCCAGCAGCGTTGCAGTTCTTGACACACCCAAACAGGTGTGCCTGGCACCTACTATCATACCCTGTTCAAAGGCACTTAAATATTTTGTCTTGTTCATTCACCCTCTGAATGGCATACAGACACAATCCATGTCTCAATTGTCACAAGGCCTAAAAATCCTTCTTTAACCTGTCTCCTCCCCTTCATTACACTGATTGAAGTAGATTTAACAAGTGACATTAATAAGGGATCATAGCTTTCACCTGGATCCACCTGGTCAGTCTATGCCATGGAAAGAGCACACTATATGTGGTCAGCTGATGTCTATGATGTTGTGATTGTACACTATATGTGGGTGGGACTGTCAGATTACTAAACCAGGAGATGGTACCGTATAACACCACGGATCTCCTGAGTGACCTAATTATTCCTATCCCGAAAACCTTTTGCTATGATTACTGCAGACAATACTGAATCACTTAATACACAACACAGCTATAATGATTTCAACACAGTAATAGCACAACATCGGCTAATGGAAAATATTAATTCTGACTGAGGGAAATGGAAAAGGTATGAAATGAATGGGAATTGCTAGAATGACTGGGCATTATTGTAGATAAAACATTGTTATGTGAGATACACTGTATAAACAGCAGTATGTTGACACCCCTTTAAATTAGTGTATTTGACTATTTCAGCCACACCCGTTGCTGACAGGTATATAAAATTTGAGCATACAGCCATGCAATCTCCATAGACAAACACTGGCAGTAGAACGGCCCTTACTGAAGAGCTCAGTGTCTTTCAATGTGGCACCGTCAGAGGATGCCACCTTTCCAACAAGTCAATTTGTCAAATTTCGGCCCTGCTAGAGCTGCCCCGGTCAACTGTCAGTGTTGTTATTGTGAAGTGGAAACGTCTAGGAGCAAAAATGGCTTAGTCGCAAAGTGGTAGGCCACAAAAGCTCACAGAACAGGACTGCTGAGTGATGAAGAGCGTAAAAAAAAATGTCTGTCCTCGGTTGCAACACTCACTGCCGAGTTCCAAACTGACTCTGGAAGCAACGTCAGCACAATAACTGTTCGTTGAGAGACTCATGAAATGAGTTTCAAATAAAATCAAATTCTATTAGTCACATGCGCTGAATACAACAGGTGTAGACCTTACAGTGAAAGGCTTACTTACGAGCCCCTAACCAACAATGCAGTTAAAAAATATATGAAAAAGTAATTAAAGAGCAGCAGTAAAATAACAATAGTGAGATTATATACAGGGGGGTACCAGTACAGAGTCAATGTGGAGGCTATATACAGGGGGTACCAGTACAGAGTCAATGTGGAGGCTATATACAGGGGGTACCAGTACAGAGTCAATGTGGAGGCTATATACAGGGGGTACCAGTACAGAGTCAATGTGGAGGCTATATACAGGGGGTACCAGTACAGAGTCAATGTGGAGGCTATATACAGGGGGTACCAGTACAGAGTCAATGTGGAGGCTATATACAGGGGGTACCAGTACAGAGTCAATGTGGAGGCTATATACAGGGGGTACCAGTACAGAGTCAATGTGGAGGCTATATACAGGGGGTACCAGTACAGAGTCAATGTGGAGGCTATATACAGGGGGTACCAGTACAGAGTCAATGTGGAGGCTATATACAGGGGGTACCAGTACAGAGTCAATGTGGAGGCTATATACAGGGGGTACCAGTACAGAGTCAATGTGGAGGCTATATACAGGTGGTACCAGTACAGAGTCAATGTGGAGGCTATATACAGGGGGTACCAGTACAGAGTCAATGTGGAGGCTATATACAGGGGGTACCAGTACAGAGTCAATGTGGAGGCTATATACAGGCGGTACCGGTACAGAGTCAATGTGGAGGCTATATACAGGGGGTACCAGTACAGAGTCAATGTGGAGGCTATATACAGGGGGTACCAGTACAGAGTCAATGTGGAGGCTATATACAGGGGGTACCGGTACAGAGTCAATGTGGAGGCTATATACAGGGGGTACTGGTACAGAGTCAATGTGGAGGCTATATACAGGGGGTACCGGTACAGAGTCAATGTGGAGGCTATATACAGGGGGTACCAGTACAGAGTCAATGTGGAGGCTATATACAGGGGGTACCAGTACAGAGTCAATGTGGAGGCTATATACAGGGGGTACTGGTACAGAGTCAATGTGGAGGCTATATACAGGGGGTACCAGTACAGAGTCAATGTGGAGGCTATATACAGGGTGTTACGGTACAGAGTCAATGTGGAGGCTATATACAGGGGGTACCGGTACAGAGTCAATGTGGAGGCTATATACAGGGGGTACCGGTACAGAGTCAATGTGCGGGGGCACCGGTTAGTCGAGGTAATTGAGCTAATATGTACATGTAGGTAGAGTTATTAAAGTGACTATGCATAGATGATAACAACAGAGAGTAGCAGCGGTATAAAAGGGGAGGGGCAAAGAAAATAGTCTGGTTAGCCATTTTTTTATTAGATGTTCAGGAGTCTTATGGCTTGGAGGTAGAAGCTGTTTAGAAGCCTCTTGGACCGCCTCCTGAGTGGTGCAGTGGTCTAAGGCACTGCATCGCAGTGCTAACTGTGTCACTAGAGATTCTGGGTTCAACCAGGCTCTATCGCAGCCGGCCGCGACCGGGAGACCAATGGGGCAGCACACAATTGTCCCGGCGTTGTCCGGGTTAGGGGAGGGTTTGGCAATAGAACAGTCTATGACTAGGTTGGCTGGAGTATTTGACAATTTTTTGGGCCTTCCTCTGACACCGCCTGGTAATAGAGGTCCTGGATGGCAGGAAGCTTGGCCACAGTGATGTGCTGGGCTGTACGCACTACCCTCTGTAGTGCCTTGCGGTCAGAGGCCGAGCAGTTGCCATACCAGGCAGTGATGCAACCAGTCAGGATGGTGCAGCTGTAGAACATTTTGAGGATCTGAGGACCCATGCCCAATCTCTTCAGTCTCCTAAGGGGGAATAGGTTTTGTCGTGCCCTCTTCACGACTGTCTTGGTGTGCTTGTTAGTTTGTTGGTGATGTGGACACCAAGGAACTTGAAGCTTCCAACCTGCTCCACTACAGCCCCGTCGATGAGAATGGGGGCGTGCTCAGTCCTCTTTTTCATGTAGTCCACAATCATCTCATTTGTCTTGATCATGTTGAGGGAGAGGCTGTTGTCCTTGCACCACACGGCCAGGTCTCTGACCCATATATGCTGTCTCGTCATTGTCTGTGATCAGGCCAACCACTGTTGTGTCATCGGCAAACTTAAGGATGGTGTTGGAGTCGTGTCTGAGTCATGAGTGAACAGGGAGTACAGAAGGAGACTGAGCACGCACCCCTGAGGGGCTCCTGTGTTGAGGATCAGTGTGGCCGATGTGTTGTTACCTACCCTTACCACCTGGGGGCGGCCCTTCAGAAAGTCCAGGATCCAGTTGCAGAGGGAGGTGTTTAGTCCCAGGGTCCTTAGCTTATTGATGAGCATTGAGGGCACTATGGTGTTGAACACTGAGCTGCAGTCAATGAATAGCATTCTCACATAGGTGTTCTTTTTGTCCAGGTGGGAAAGGGCAGTGTGGAGTGTGGAGTGCACCCTAACAGATCTGTGGATCTGTTAGGGTGGTTTGCAAATTGGAGTGGGTCTAGGGTTTCTGGGATAATGGTGTTGATGTGAGCCATGGCCAGCCTTTCAAAGCACTTCATGGCTACAGACGTGAGTGCTACGGGTCGGTAGTCATTTAGGCAGGTTTCCTTCGTGTTGATGGGCACATGGACTATGGTAGTCTGCTTAAAACATGTTGGTATTACAGACTAGGACAGGGAGAGGTTGAAAATGTCAGTGAAGTCACTTGCCAGTTGGTCAGCGCATGTAAGTACACGTTCTGGTAATCCGTCTGGCCCTGTGAATGTTGACCTGTTTAAAGGTCTTACTCACATCGGCTGCGGGGAGCGTGATCACACAGTCTTCCGGAACAGCTGGTGTTCTCATGCATGTTTCAGTGTTATTTGCCTCGAAGCGAGCATAGAAGTAGTTTAGCTCGTCTGGTAGGCTCGTGTCACTGGGCAGCTCTCGGCTGTGCTTCCCTTTGTAGTCTGTAATAGTTTTCAAGCCCTGCCACATCCGACGAGAGTCAGAGCCGGTGTAGTACGATTCGATCTTAATCCTGTATTGACGCTTTGCCTGTTTGATGGTTCGTCGGAGGGCATAGCGGGATATCTTATAAGCTTCCAGGCTAGAGTCCCGCTCCTTGAAAGTGGCAGCTCTAGCCTTTAGCTCAGTGCAGATGTTGCCTGTAATCCATGGCTTCTGGTTGGGGTATGTGCATATGGTCACTGTGGGGATGATGTCATCGATGCACTTATTGATGAAACCAATGATTTATGTGGTGTACTCCTCAATGCCATCGGAGGAATCCCGGAACTGTCTGTCTGTGCTAGCAAAACAGTCCTGTAGCTTAGCATTTGCTTCCTCTGACCACTTTTTTATTGATCTAGTCACTAGTGCTTCCTGCTTTCATTTTTGCTTGTAAGCAGGAATCAGGAGGATAGAATTATGGTCAGATTTGCCAAATGGAGGGCGAGGGAGAGCTTTGTATGCTTCTCTGTGTGCGGAGTAAAGGTGGTCCAGAGTTTTTTTCCCTCTGGTTGCACATTTAACATGCTGATAGAAATTTGGAAAGACGGATTCCCTGCATTGAAGTTCCCGGCCAATAGGAGCGTCGCGTCTGGGTGAGCGTTTTCCTGTTTGCTTATGGCGGAATACTGCTCATTGAGTGCGGTCTTAGTGCCAGCATCAGTCTGTGGTGGTATGTAGACAGCTACAAAAAATACAGATGAAAACTCTCTAGGTAGAAAGTGTGGTTTACAGCTTATTATGAGATACTCTACCTCGGGCGAGCAAAACCTTGAGACTTCCTTAGATATTGTGCACCAGCTGTTGTTTACAAAAATACATAGTCCGCCACCCCTTGTCTTACCAGACGCCGCTGTTCTATCCTGCCGATACAGCGTATAACCAGCCAGCTGTATGTTGATAATGTCCTTGTTCAGCCACGACTCTGTGAAGCATAAGATGTTACAGTTTTGAATGTCCCGTTGGTAGTTTAATCTTCCGCGTAGGTCATCGATTTTATTTTCCAAAGATTGCACGTTTGCTAGCAGAATGGAAGGCAGTGTTTCCATGGCTGAGCAGCCGCACACAAGCAGAAGATCAACATGAGCAATGACAAACATTGGCTGGAGTGGTGTAAAGCCTGCCGCCATTGGACTCTGGAGCAGTGAAAACGTGTTCTCTGGAGTGATGAATCACGCTTCACCATCTGGCAGTCCGACAGACGAATCTGTAAAGTTTGGTGAAGGGGGAATAATGGTCTGGGGCTGTTTTTCATGGTTCAGGCTAGGCCCCTTGGTTCCAGTAAAGGGAAATCTTAACAGCATACAATGGCATTCTAGGCGATTCTGTGCTTCCAACTTTGTGGCAACAGTTTGGGGAAGGCCCTTTCCTGTTTCAGCATGACAATGCCCCTGGTGCACAAAGTGAGGTCCATACAGAAATGGTTTGTCAAGATCGGTTTGGAAGAACTTAACTGGCCTGCACAGAGGGACCTCAACCCCGTCGAACGCCTTTGGGATTAATTGGAACACCGACTGCGAACCATCCCTAATCGCCAAACATCAGTGCCCGACCTCACTAATGCTCTTGTGGCTGAATGGAAGCAAGTCCCTGCAGCAATGTTCCAACATCTAGTGGAAAGCTTTCACAGAAGAGTGGAGGCTGTTATAGCAGCAAAGAGGGAACCAACTCCATATTAATGCCCATGATATTGGAATGACATTTTTGACAAGCAGGTGTCCACATACTTTTTGTCATGTAGTGTATCTCGATGCATTTATTTTAATGTTGTTTTTTTATTTATTATTTAACCTTTATTTAAATAGGCAAGTCAGTTAAAATAACAAATTCTTATTTACAATGCCGGCCTAACGGGGAACAGGGGCATAACGACAGATTTTTACCTTGTGAGCTCGGGGATTCGATCCAGCAACCTTTCAGTTACTAACCACTAGGCTACCTGACTCCCCGAAGGGGATGTTGTATAGAGGGATGTTATATAGACAGGTAAAGGAGGTGAATGTGCAAATTCCGAAAAGCTAGCCTTTTTAATTCAGGCTGTACATGTTCTAGAAAAGCAATTAGCCTGCGTGGAAGATTGGTGTTTGAATATATTTGTGCAACAAACTCTCTCCATTTACCATTTAAAAATGCTCTACAATTAGTTTTTAATTGGGCTAGATACATGCAATGGTTTGACTTGAACAATTGTGACTGTGAAGTATAAAAACGACATTCTCTGAACAAAGATCATTTGCTTTTTATTTGATGACTGCAATGAAATGTAGGGTACATTCTCAATGAAATGTAGGGTACATTCTCAATGAAATGTAGGGTACATTCTCAATGAAATTGACAGATGATTTAGCACAGAGCAAATCTATAAATTTGAGCATTTACCAACAGAAGTGACAATGTAACTTTTTTAATTGTTAAATTAGGCCTACATTGATTTCAAGTGCACTTTTTCGTTGCGTTGTCTTTGTCGCTTATTAGCCTACCTTCTTTTTCATGTTAAAGAAGTTTGTGGCTTTTGTCAAATCAATATTTTTTTGTTGGTTTTGAAAATTACGAGTGAAAACATTATTAGGCCCAGTCCAATTTCCATCAAAATGTACTCGTTCTATGCTTAATTGTAAGGCAGGCCCCTGCATTCATTAAACACTATGATTTTCCCATATTGGTCAAATAGCACCTACAAAATTAAACTGTATAGGCCTGCAAAAATACATGATAAAGCATGAATAAAGAATGAATACTTACGTGTGAAACTCCGTGTTCTGTAGCATAGCTTCCAGACTTTCGTTTTTCAGTTTTTAGAGAACAGAATGACCAGAAAACCCAAGTAGAATCCATGTTTCATTTGTCTCCAGGAAGATCCTGATTATTAAATCGATAAATTACTTCAATTACACGTTACGGAGACTGAAAATGGCGCCTGTTATGTAGCGAGGCCGAATCCAGAGGTTATCGTTTAAAAGTGACTCCCGGTTGAATGCCAGTTGTCAAATCCCCTGATGTGAGGCATTTTGAACCGCGCTTCACTCGGTGCTACAGGGTCAACGCCCGCCTACGGACTCACCCAAAATACCCTTCCTTTCCATTTGATTGCCACAAAATGTCAGTCCTGAGAAAACTTCAAATAGACACAAAAAGCGCACGAGAAATTATGGTGCGCACGGTTGTAATTCATGCGTGTTCCTGAGCCGTTGCGCTGAGAGTGGAAAGTCCTAAAACCTCCGTTTGCCCTTGAGCTGCTGAGCGGCTGGCCCGGGCAGGATGGGAGCGATGCCTGACTAGGGGATTAGGCTTCGGCTGGCCCATGTCATCTCACATTCAAAAGTTATCAGGATTTGGGAAGCAATACCTTTTTTTAACCTCTCAATTGAGTAATCTGAAACAATTTTGTGAGGCAACAGGAAAGATGTTTAATTTCACTGCACGACATTTTACAAAGACCTGCAAAAATAGAAAACAGAATGCAAAAATGTGTTTGCAAAAATATGTTTAATCATGAATCAATATTTTCACGCACCGGGAGATAAGAAATCTACTTTCTCAGATCTATTTACAGGTAAATGTTGGCATGCGTGCTATTATACCTGTAGGCCTATAGGAATCAAATAATAAACGTTGCCCTGTTGCTCCCTCTGCCGGCACTACAGTGTCCTATAAGGGGAACGCTGGGCTGATTATCAATTACATTTCAGTACCCTTGACAGCTCCCTGAATTGCAGACTTGACATATCGCCTAATTGTCCACAGTTAATTAAAGCGCAGAAGACTAGCAATGACGACCTTGGGCTTTGAAACCATAATAACAAATTATAACAGTGCATATGCACTCATAATTCAATTTCACGCTTAGGCGGTATAGGACCTCTAAATTGCATGCACTCGATTACAATAGAGTCTGGGTTAGAGAGTCTGGGGATTCTCAGTACATTGCTTTTGCTATGCATAGTAGCTATGGTTATTAGCCTAGCACAGAACTTGGATCCACATATACTGTACTTGTGCAGGTAGATAAAGCATTTAAAGAAACACTTATTGTGTTACCGATGTCAACTACGTTGAAGCATCCACTATATCGATGTATTACATTATTCTGGTGAGCAAGAGTTTATTTAGTCTTCCCGGGAAACATAGATTCTCATTTCTCAGTTATATCTAATTATAGACAAGCTGACTAACAAATAGCTGAAGGCCAGTCAAATTCTTCCAAGCCGATCTCGAGAAACCATTTCTGTATGGACCTCGCTACTCGCTGCATTCAGCACACGGTGGTCCCGATCAGTGAGCTTGTGTACAGGTAGATAAAGCATTTAAAGGAACACTCATTGTGCTACGAGAAAGATAGTCTATTTGGCAAACATTTGCATAATTATGATGTAGCTTTAACCATAAGAAAGATCTTAACAAGACAACGCAATATGGCACAAAGGAACGTGATTAATATTTTGTAATATATAAAAATCATTCAGTAGAAATAGGTTGTATCTGTGCATTTAAAGCTAGTCTGTTCCATTGAAAAACTATAAACTAACATTTGTGTATTTTCTCACATACAGACGTTCTAAATGAAAGCAAAGCAGCCTTTTTATGATTAGCCAAATATATTAGTAGAATACACATAAATGTAGCTAGCCAGTGGTGCCTACAGCTTCCAGGCATTCTGCATCATAGTGACAAAGTATCCGTCGCTGTCGATAGAGGCACTCACTCCACTGTAGTAGTTGATAAACTCCTCCTGAGTTACCTAAAGGAGAAGGACAAGACAACTCATTTACATAATGTACAAAACCAAGTAACCAAGCCAAAAAATATCTGCTCCTTCCTTTTGTATGTAAATAGTTGAGTACATTTTTTTTACCTCGTTTTTTTCGTTGTTTATGTAATATCAGCTACAATTCATTAGCCTGAAATCCAGGGCCTGTTTGCATAAAACATCTTAAGTGTTTCCCTTAAGGAATAATTTCCCTTACCTAAGGGAATCGTTTAAGGGGGTTGAATAGAGCCACTGAAAACGTAAGGTCATAATGTAAGGGTTTTACGGGTAGTTTGAAGGCATGTAAGGCAGAGTCTCTGGTTACCATGGAGATGACTTGATTCACTGTTCAAGACAGGACAAACCCATTTATTTAGAAGATAATAAAACATATTTATTTTAGTTACTTTTTTTCTCAACTTGTTTCTATTACTTTCTAGCATGTCAAGCTAACTTAGAGAGTAGGTAGCTAGCTAGCCAGCTAGCATGTCAAGCTAACTTACAGAGTAGGTAGCTAGCTAGCAAGCTAGTTTTGTAACCATGGATTGTGCACCTTGATTAGCTACCTAGCTAGCTAGTGGATGTTTTCCTTTTGAAACCAGGACAGAGGAAAGCAACATTCACCTCCATAAATGCTGCTTACATTGATATTCATACTGAATGAAGCACTTAAAAGACCTGTTAGCAGTTGATGTTATTCTTCGATAACAAACTCCAAAGCAAATCAGGGGGAGAAAAATCGGTTTATTTGAGAAGGACAAATCAAGATGTTATGCTGGGAGGTAGATGTTCAGATGTTCAGTCTCCCCTGTCCTCAGCTTTTCCCCCCGATCAAAGGAACAGGATGTAATTTATAACCCCACGCCCTAGCCTGGGGTTGACCAATCAGAAATCCTAACAAGTATCCTGCCTCCGACTTAATGTACAGAACGTAGTACACATAGCTCTGAGTTCAGGACTGACATTCCACAGATTCTAAACAGCTGTTGAACTGAGACCCAACTCCTATTTACAATTCCCTATTGACCATTAGTACTATATTTAGTTTAGTACTCTCGTCCTCTCAAACTCTGCGTTGTGTATTTATCTTCAAAATACTCTTATAGACCTCATGGGAACCCTTAACTTTTTCACTGCATTTAAGGGAGAAATTCACCTTAAAATGTTTTGTGCATCTGACTTAAAGTTAAGGAAACTTTAAATGAAAAGATAAGGGGGGAATTAACTTAAGATGTTTTATGCAACCGGGCCCAGACCGGTTTTGTGATAACATTCCAGGCCTTGTACTCCGTGCCATATGCCTAAGATATGGCATCGTCTGTTCTCCTCAGTTCTCTTTGAGCTCATTATTGATAGAATGTTCAAATTTGAAGATTGGAGAAAGGCCAGACTGTTTGGCATGACAAGGAGTGGCAAGGAGTGGAATGTTAGCACAAACAGACTGGTACCCAGGTGTAACGGATGTGAAATGGCTAGCTAGTTAGCGGGTACGCGCTAGTAGCGTTTCAATCAGTTACGTCACTTGCTCTGAGACTTAAGTAGGGTTTCCCCTTGCTCTGCAAGGGCCGTGGCCTTTGTGGAGCGATGGGTAACGATGCTTCGTGGGTGACTGTTGTCGATGTGTGCAGAGGGTCCCTGGTTCGCGCCCGTGTCGGGGCGAGGGGACGGTTTAAAGTTATACTGTTACACAGGCTAGCAGTTCATCATTCCAGTAAATTACAAATGTATTTATTACCTTGCCGTCTTTGTCGTTGGGGGAATCAAAGCTGCTGAGGAAGGTTAGGAAGACCTGTTCCTCTGTCCACTCCCCACTCTTATATTTGGGGTGTTGTGAACCGTTGTAGACCCCCCTCAGGTCCTCCACAGTCACCACCCCGTCCCCTGTCCGGTCTAACTTCTTAAAGGCCTGACCGATCACAGAGATCCTGGCACTGGACATAGGAGGCTGAAAGAAACACAAACACATGAAAACAGCAATATACATCACTGCACCTTTATCATGCAATTATTAGATGTACTTTGGCTCGTTCAAATACTAATATTATGAGAGAACCATTATTATACACTGTCCATAATGAATAAAAATGTGCATAATCAATGAATTTTTGTGTCTCTACTCTGTAATTTTACCCTCAGATTCTCCAGAAACTCGTTGAAGTTGATGGTGCCACTGCCGTCCTTGTCACACAGTGTGAAGATCTGCCGGGCTTCCTCTCTGCTCACCACCACACCATAGTGCTCCAGTCCCTTAACAAACTCCTGCATGTCCAGAGACTTACTGCCATCGTCGTCCATGATGCGGAACGTCCTGTATGGACGGAGAGGAAGAGAGAGGATGTGGAGAGATTAACCATCTGTCTCTGGATATCTATTTAAACGTAATAATCAATTACGAATCAGTTATTCTGAATTATTATTGGCCTTTTGTATGCAGACTATTTTCACTTGTGACTGAATATCACAATAAGATAAGAAATCGTTATTGTAAAGTAAAAAAAAAAAAAGAATTGTTGTTGATGTTTTGCTTTGTCTTTTAATGAGTTGCTCTTACCTTGCCAGTCCCTTGATGCCAGCCGCTCCCCTGGCCAGACATTGCTGTCTCAGTACCTCCAATGGGTCTGTGGCCTTGGTGTCTGATGCCATGTCTTCTGTGTTACTGTAAAATATGGAGTAAAATACACCATCTGCTTAGTTAATGTGTATTCAGATGTAGGTTGAACTTTATGAATTGTAACAGAGGAAGTATAATGAGCAAGCAAGGAGAAAAAAGAGAGTCAAACTATGCAAACTATTCTCTGGCACCCCAATGGTGGAACAAACTCCCTCACGACGCCAGGTCAGCGGAGTCAATCACCACCTTCCGGAGACACCTGAAACCCCACCTCTTTAAGGAATACCTAGGATAGGATAAAGTAATCCTTCTAACCCCCCCCCCTTAAAAGAGTTAGATGCACTATTGTAAAGTGGTTGTTCCACTGGATATCATAAGGTGAATGCACCAATTTGTAAGTCGCTCTGGATAAGAGCGTCTGCTAAATGACTTAAATGTAAATGTAAAATGTAATGCTACACTCCTCCCCTAGAGACCTGTTACTAGGCTACACCCCTCCCCTAGAGACCTGTTACTATGTACATGCGCACCAAGCCATCACAAGTCAGTTCGATAGTCAATGAATCCTAAACCGACATCATTACAGATATGTTCATATTGCAATTGCATTAGGTATTTTAATGTTCATATCCAGTATCATATACAAAATGTCTCCCTAATTTGCTTAATTTACACCACTTTCATAAAATAAAAACGAAACGTATTACTCCTGTTGTCTAGACAACACTTACACAACAACCACACCTTTTTTTCCAATGCCATAACTTCAAACCACCAAAAATAATTAAACTGACATACCAAATCTAAGCAATTATGAAGTATACGATTACCCAACAAAAATGGTACTTGTTGCAAGTGTTTGCGTGTGAAGAGAAAGTGGTCTCACCTAGTGTTATTGTCACCTGTTCCACTCTAGTTTGCCGGTGCGTAATGTAGTGATGGATGGTATGAATAGCGCACGCCTCCTCCTCTTCTCTTTACCGTACACTTCAGACCAGCGGCCCACTCGTGTCTTTACCAGTAAGCATTGTTAGATCATTTTCGATTTTCGCGGTAAAGAAGGCGGTAAAGTTGTACAAAGGGAAAATCCATCGAATTGTAGAGCTTTAAAAACAAAAACAAAGTGTCTGTCCCAAAATGGCTCCCTATTCTCGATACCTGTAATGTTATGATAGTGAGATAATTGTAAGCAGTAGAAGGCCTAGAATGGGTTAAAGGTTTCAGGTGTGATGTTGAAAACGCTAGATGGATGATTCCGGACCACGTCTGAAAAAGTAGATACATTATTTGGGATAGAGATGGGATAATACGTTGTCAGAAAAAGATTATGCGTGGTGGAAAAGCACATCTATAGTATTGTAACGACCCTTGAAAGGAGGGAGTAGTGTAACAACCCTGGGTTTATAAAAGCACGGATATCGACTCTGCCGTTTGAGCAATTTTTGCGGCACAGTCGATAGCACGCTGGACTTCGGGCTAGAAGGTCGAGGGTTCGAAACCTGCTCCCTGCTGTTTCATTACAGTATCATAGCAAGGCATTTGCAGTGGTGTAAAGTAATTAGTAAAAAATACTTTGAAGTACTACTTAAGTCGTTGTGGGGGAGAATCTGTACTTTACCTTACCATTGATATTTTTGAAAATGTTTACTTTTACTTCACTATTGAAGACAATATGTACTTTTTACTCCCATACATTTTCCATGACACCAAAAAGCACTCGTTACATTTTGAATGGTCAGGCAGGACAGAAATAGGGTCCAATTCAAACACCTATCAATTAGAGGTCTTCACGGGTCCACCGGAACCCGGTTATATGAGACCCAACCAGTGACCAGAGCGGGTCTGGTTACAAAATTCAAATGTTTCCCTCGGGCCGGGTCTGGTCCTGTTTGATTGTCAATCGGATCTATGTACTGTAGCTACAGCTGATCGACCCTGAGTGGACCTGAATAGACCTAACCACAGCTCTACATAGCCTATAGAATATTTTATTTTACGCTAATACGGTGAATTTATTTAATTATAAAAGCCCTAGCCAACATATAAATAACTATTCGTTAACCAGAAGAGCAACCTGGCTGACAAAAATTATTTGTTTGTCACTCGGGTCACTTAGGATACGGTTCTAGTCCGGATTTGATAGTCCTCAGGTCCAACATCTTGGACCCGAGAAGACCTCTACTATCAATATAACGCGTTGTCATCCCTACTGACTCTGACCTGGCGGATTCTCTAAACACAAATACAGCTTTTGCAAATGATTGAGTGTTGGAGTGTGCCTCTCGCTGTTCATAAATAAAGAAAAACAAGAAAATGGTGCTGTCTGGTTTGTTTAATACAAGGAATTTGATGTATAGCATTTACTTTTACTCAAGTATGATAATTGAGTACATTTTCCAGCACTGTGACTGTACTTAAGTACACTTAGAACCATATCACTTGTAGACTTTTACTCAAGTAGTATTTCACTGGGTGACTTTCTCTTTTACTGGAGTCATTTTCTATTAGGGAATCTACTTTTACTCAAGTAGTATTTCACTGGGTGACTTTCTCTTTTACTGGAGTCATTTTCTATTAGGGAATCTACTTTTACTCAAGTAGTATTTCACTGGGTGACTTTCTCTTTTACTGGAGTCATTTTCTATTAGGGAATCTACTTTTACTCAAGACAATTGAGTACTTTATCCACCACTGGGAATTTGTCCAGTATAGCAGCTGGTTAACACAATTAAATCCATGTAGGGTATTATAAACAAGATGGAGAAAACGAAATTGTGTGTTTAGAAAAGAGGGAAATAAATAATGATGATGGAACTCTTTGAAATAGATATAAGGGTTATTCAGCAGTCAGTATGTTAGATAAAAAAAACATTTTTGGCACAGTTGCTCAACAAATGGGTAAGCTGCTATGTCTACTAAATAAATATTCTTCAAACCATCATTTACTTCCAAATAAATACAGACAGAATCAGGCGCCAGAGATTTCCCAGGTCAGGTAAACCTCATGGCCCTATACAGTGCCATTCAGAAAGTATTC
Source organism: Salvelinus alpinus (assembly GCF_045679555.1). Classification (NCBI taxonomy): domain Eukaryota; kingdom Metazoa; phylum Chordata; class Actinopteri; order Salmoniformes; family Salmonidae; genus Salvelinus; species Salvelinus alpinus. The sequence goes on from NC_092108.1 coordinate 7,755,575, forward strand.
AGTCCCCTTGACTTTTTCCACATTTTGTTACAGTACAGCCTTATTCTAAAAGGGATTAAATACATGTTTTTCCTCAGCAATCTACACACAATACCCCATAATGACAAAGTGAAAACAGGTTGTTAGACATTTAATAAATAAAAAATAAAATTTAAAACACTTAAGACCTTATTTACATAAGTATTCAGACCCTTTGCTATGAGACTCAAAATTGAGCTCAGGTGCATCCTGTTTCTAGTGATCATCCTTGAGATGTTTCTACAACTTGATTGGAGTCCACCTGTTGTAAATTCAATTGATTGTACACGATTTGGAAAGGCACACACCTGTCTATATAAGGTCCCACAGTTGACAATGCATGTCAGACCAAAAACCAAGCCATGAGTTCAAAGGAATTGTTCGTAGAGCTCTGAGACAGGATTGTGTCACGACACAGATCTGGGGAAGGGTACGAAAACATTTCTGCAGCATTGAAGGTCCCCAAGAACACAGTGGCCTCCATCATTCTTAAATGGAAGAAGTTTGGAACCACCAAGACTCTTCCTAGAGCTGGCCGCCCGGCCAAACTGAGCAATCGGGGGAGAAGGGCCTTGGTCAGGGAGGTGACCAAGAACCCAGTGGTCACTCTGACAGAGCTCTAGAGTTCCTCTGTAGAGATGGGAGAACGTTCCAGAAGGACAACCATCTCTGCAGGACTCCAACAATGAGGCCTTTATGTTAGAGTGGTCAGACGGAAGCCACTCCTCAGTAAAAGGCACATGACAGCCCGCTTGGAGTTTGCCAAAAGCCACCTAAAGACTCTCAGAACATGAGAAACAAGATACTCTGGTCTGATGAAACCAAGATTGAACTCTTTGGCCTGAATGCTAAGCGTCACGTCAGGAGGAAACCTGGCACCATCCCTACGGTGATGCATGGTGGTGGCAGCATCATGCTGTGGGGATGTTTTTCAGCGGCAGGGACTGGGAGACTAGTCAGGATTGAGGGAAAGACGAACGGAGCAAAGTACAGAGAGATCCTTGATGAAAACCTACTCCGGAGCGCTCAGGACCTCAGACTGGGGCGAAGGTTCACCTTCCAGCAGGACAATGACCCTAAGCACACAGCCAAAACAATGCAGGAGAGACTTTGGAACAAGTCTCTGAATGTTCTTGAGTGGCCCAATCAGAGCCCGGACATGAACCAGATCGAACATTTCTGGAAAGACCTGAAAATAGCTGTGCAGCAACACTCCCCATCCAACCTGACAGAACTTGAGAGGATCTGCAGAGAAGAATGGGAGAAACTCTCCAAATACATTTGTGCCAAGCTTGTAGCGTCATACCCAAGAAGACTCGAGGCTGTTATCGCTGCCAAAGGTGCTTCAACAAAGTACTGAGTAAAGGGTTTGAATACTTATGTAAATGTGATATTTCTGTTTTATATTTTTTTTTTATAAATTAGCAAAAAATGTCTATAAACCTTTTTGCTTTGTCATTATGGGTTAATGTGTGTAAATTGATGAGTGGGGGGGGGGGGGGGGACTATTGAATCCCTTTTAGAATAAGGCCTCTAACGTAGCAAAATGTGGAAAAAGTCAAGGGGTCTGAATACTTTCAGAATGGCACTGTAAATATAATCCATAAAGAAAGATGCACTGCCTTGCTGCTGCTTTGCTTGTAGGCCGACTGTAACACATTGATTCGTTTTGTATGTGTGCATACAAAATGGCACCCATAATAGTGCACTACTAACAGGGCCCATAGGGTCTATAGACGTATTGTTCACATTAATCAGGGCTGTGAATTATATAATGGATTATATATTTATAAGGTTATATATTTCTTTCAGCACTTCAAAGTTGAAGAATATTCTGTAATTATGTAACCTGTAATCTGAAACCACAGCAGTAAAATCAAACAGTGAGTTCTTACATAATGTATTGGCAAACGCTTAGGAGGACATTGTGTCAGTGAGTTACTGACCGTGATTGGATTTGGAGAAAGTTATTTTTTGAAGAGTACTAGATAAAAGCCTCGAATGGAAATAACAAAGATATAATGCTTGTGTTTTTGCTGGAATACTCTTAGACGAAAATCCCACAGAACATCTCATCATTTTTAGAGAAGATAAGACAGCAGACATTTCGTGATATCTAGACGGCAGACATTTTGTGATATCTAGACGGCAGACATTTTGTGATATTTAGACAGCAGACATTTTGTGATATTTAGACAGCAGACATTTTGTGATATCTAGACGGCAGACATTTTGTGATATCTAGACGGCAGACATTTTGTGATATTTAGACAGCAGACATTTTGTGATATCTAGACGGCAGACATTTTGTGATATTTAGACAGCAGACATTTTGTGATATCTAGACGGCAGACATTTTGTGATATTTAGACAGCAGACATTTTGTGATATTTAGACAGCAGACATTTTGTGATATCTAGACAGCAGACATTTTTTATATCTAGACAGCAGACATTTTGTGATATCTAGACGGCAGACATTTTGTGATATCTAGACAGCAGACATTTCGTGATATCTAGACGGCAGACATTTTGTGATATTTAGACAGCAGACATTTTGTGATATTTAGAAAGCAGACATTTTGTGATATCTAGACGGCAGACATTTTGTGATATTTAGACAGCAGACATTTTGTGATATTTAGACAGCAGACATTTTGTGATAGCTAGATGGCAGACATTTTGTGATATCTAGACGGCAGACATTTTGTGATATCTAGACGGCAGACATTTTGTGATATCTAGACGGCAGACATTTTGTGATATTTAGACAGCAGACATTTTGTGATATCTAGACATCAGACATTTTGTGATATCTCCATGGAGGGTTTGTATGCAGTTGGAGGGGGAAGGGAAGTTGTTTGATAATGGTCCAGTAAAGGTCATTGATCAACAACTTAATATTCAAGTAATATTTTGAATAAACCATTGATCATTCCTTTCTGATTTCAAATACAGAAGAGTTTCTCTCTATTGATCATGCCACATACTCAGTAATGTTCTAGTGACTGGGTCCATACTCTGTACTGTTCTAGTGACTGGGTCCATACTCTGTAATGTTCTAGTGACTGGGTCCATACTCAGTACTGTTCTAGTGACTGGGTCCATACTCAGTACTGTTCTAGTGACTGGGTCCATACTCTGTACTGTTCTAGTGACTGGGTCCATACTCAGTACTGTTCTAGTGACTGGGTCCATACTCAGTACTGTTCTAGTGACTGGGTCCATACTCAGTACTGTTCTAGTGACTGGGTCCATACTCAGTCCTGTTCTAGTGACTGGGTCCATACTCAGTAATGTTCTAGTGACTGGGTCCATACTCAGTAATGTTCTAGTGACTGGGTCCATGTTCAGTACTGTTCTAGTGACTGTGTCCATACTCAGTACTGTTCTAGTGACTGGGTCCATACTCAGTACTGTTCTAGTGACTGGGTCCATACTCAGTCCTGTTCTAGTGACTGGGTCCATGTTCAGTACTGTTCTAGTGACTGGGTCCATGCTCTGTAATGTTCTAGTGACTGGGTCCATACTCTGTAATGTTCTAGTGACTGGGTCCATACTCAGTACTGTTCTAGTGACTGGGTCCATACTCAGTACTGTTCTAGTGACTGGGTCCATACTCTGTACTGTTCTAGTGAACGGGTCCATACTCAGTACTGTTCTAGTGACCGGGTCCATACTCAGTACTGTTCTAGTGACTGGGTCCATACTCAGTACTGTTCTAGTGACTGGGTCCATACTCTGTAATGTTCTAGTGACTGGGTCCATACTCTGTACTGTTCTGGTGACTGGGTCCATTCTCTGTACTGTTCTAGTGACTGGGTCCATACTCAGTACTGTTCTAGTGACTGGGTACATACTCAGTAATGTTCTAGTGAACGGGTCCATACTCAGTACTGTTCTAGTGACCGGGTCCATACTCAGTACTGTTCTAGTGACTGGGTCCATACTCTGTACTGTTCTAGTGACTGGGTCCATACTCTGTACTGTTCTAGTGACTGGGTCCATACTCTGTAATGTTCTAGTGACTGGGTCCATTCTCAGTACTGTTCTAGTGACTGGGTCCATACTCAGTACTGTTCTAGTGACTGGGTCCATTCTCAGTACTGTTCTAGTGACTGGGTCCATACTCAGTACTGTTCTAGTGACTGGGTCGATACTCAGTACTGTTCTAGTGACTGGGTCCATACTCAGTACTGTTCTAGTGACTGTGTCCATACTCTGTACTGTTCTAGTGACTGGTTCCATACTCTGTACTGTTCTAGTGACTGGGTCCATACTCTGTACTGTTCTAGTGACTGGGTCCATTCTCAGTACTGTTCTAGTGACTGGGTCCATACTCAGTACTGTTCTAGTGACTGGGTCCATACTCAGTACTGTTCTAGTGACTGGGTCGATACTCAGTACTGTTCTAGTGACTGGGTCCATACTCAGTACTGTTCTAGTGACTGGGTCCATTCTCAGTACTGTTCTAGTGACTGGGTCCATACTCAGTACTGTTCTAGTGACTGGGTCGATACTCAGTACTGTTCTAGTGACTGTGTCCATACTCAGTACTGTTCTAGTGACTGGGTCCATACTCTGTAATGTTCTAGTGACTGGGTCCATACTCAGTACTGTTCTAGTGACTGGGTCCATTCTCAGTACTGTTCTAGTGACTGGGTCCATACTCAGTACTGTCCTAGTGACTGTGTCCATACTCTCATGATTCTCAGAAGTTCACTACAGGTGTGTTGCCCTCAACCAGTTCCATACAAATAGCCCGTGGCTTGTACTTTTTAGACCGGGCTAGAAGAAAATATACCCAATTATCCCACTGGCTAGATATCTTTTTCTATTAAAATATCCCATTGCACAGATTTTGGACCATGCGTAGTAAAAATGCCAGTCTACAAGCTCAAGCTGATCAGTACCCAAAATCCTTGAATTCCATCCCTGAATACATCCACACAGATCCATATTCAGAGACGTTATCCTGTTGCTCTATCTTCCCGTACCCAGTATCCATGGGCCCGGAAAGTCAGATGATATTTACATTTTACTTATTTTTTATTATTCTTAACATTTTTTACTCCTGTCTTTTTTATTATGTCGCATCGCCGAGAATGAATCTACAAGTAAGCATTTCATTGTACATGCGTACCATGTGTATCCTGTGCCACATGACAAATGAACTAGACCTGACATGATATCCCAGAAGCAGGCATTGGTGCTCCTCCTCAACTACATGGAGGTCCTGCAGCTCCAACGCCACCAGGGGGCAGACTCACATTCCATGAGGTGAAAAGGTTCACAGCCTTGCAGATAGGAATGGAATTCACAGAGCTGATTGCAGTCCCTATATTCCACGTGACAGACGATCATATCTGTTCCATACGATACAGTCCCTATATTCCACGTGACAGACGATCATATCTGTTCCATACGATACAGTCCCTATATTCCACGTGACAGACGATCATATCTGTTCCATACGATACAGTCCCTATATTCCACGTGACAGACGATCATATCTGTCTGAATGTTCGCCAACATGTCGCCCTCCTGAATTGGCCCAATGTCAAAGGTCATCCAGAAGGCATCGTCCTGTTTTCGCTGTAATCCAGTATCCGTGGGTAATATCCATGTATCCAACAGAAACACTGTACATAACAATGAACTCTGTTCTATTTGATATAGCATATTGCTGTTTTATTTTAATGCTGGGTCCTCCTGAATGCTGCCTTCGAAGGCAAAGCTGCCAGTACAACGAGATGGATAAAGAAAAAACTCCACCGAGCTTTCCGACTAGGCCCCATGTTCAGAGATCGCGCACAGCAACCCCTCCTGAGCAGACACTTCCTGCATCATGTGGCCATAACACCTGCGATGACAAGTCTCGCTTTTCATGAGGCGTTGTATCCACACCGAGACATCATATTATTCTCTCATGATATCATCCCAGTAGCCAGTATTCATTGGTGGTTCAGAGGATGTGGTCGTTATTAAACGTTTACACACCTCCCCCAGGGTCACGCACAGCCACACTCCCGCGCCAACACATCCTGCACCGTGTGGTATCTACTGTTGTTATCCAGGAAGGAGATATCCTTCTCGTACGCGATAGGCCGACAGCACGGGCTGTACTGCACTTTGTCTCTCCGCCCCTTTTTAATGTGCCCCGCCCTCCTCGTGTGTTCCAGGGCGATGTCATAGTTGCGTCGTCGGCGAGCAGTGCACCTGCCGCTGCAGTACCTGAAGAGGAGAGTCTCGTCGCTGTCGTAGCCCAGCCCCAGTTCCCCCACCGTCACTTCCACCTCCCGCAGAGAGCACGGCTTTAACCTCCTCCTGCGCCCACTCTTAGCTCCCTTGGTCCCCCGGGAGGAGCTCTCCTGGCTCTCCTCTCTGCCGTTCCTGCCTCTCCTCTTGCTACTCCTGTCAATCAGAGTCCCGATCACCTTCTTCAGTTCTCCCTCGGTGAAGCTCTGGAGAAGGTGGGAGACTGGAAGGAGACGGAGAGAGAGAGAGGACAGTTAGATACAGGTAGACAGACAGACAGACAGACAGACAGACAGACAGACAGACAGAGAGGCTTGAGATAACAACAATCTATTCCACACCTCCCCTCAGGCCTCGGACACAAAAAAAAAGAGATAGCTATTGACTCAAACCAGAACCTCTGCCACGTCCCAGTGACTTTCAGCATTCAGCAGATATCATTTCCTTCCTGTCTAATGTTGCTGGATAGAAACACATAACACATCATCGGCCTGTTAAAGGCTGTGTTGAAGGATCACACAACATGAAGTACAGCACTACCTGTTACCTTCATTTCTAGTCTAGGCCTAGCACCCTGGGCAGTGCAGGGAGATATGAGGTGATGTGTGATGTGGTGTGAGGTGTTGTGAGGTAATGTGAGGTGATGTGAGGTGATGTGAGGTGTTGTGAGGTTATGTGAGGTGATGTGAGGTAAAGTGAGGTGATGTGAGGTGAGGTGATGTGAGGTAAAGTGAGGTGATGTGAGGTAATGTGAGGTGATGTGAGGTGTTGTGAGGTTATGTGAGGTGAGGTGATGTGAGGTAAAGTGAGATGATGTGAGGTGATGTGAGGTGATGTGAGGTGATGTGAGGTAATGTAAGGTGATGTGAGGTAAAGTGAGGTGATGTGAGGTGATGTGAGGTGATGTGAGGTGTTGTGAGGTGATGTGAGGTGATGTGAGGTAAAGTGAGGTGATGTGAGGTGATGTGAGGTGATGTGAGGTGATGTGAGGTAATGTGAGGTGATGTGAGGTGATGTGAGGTGATGTGAGGTGATGTGAGGTAAAGTGAGATGATGTGTGAGGTGATGTGTGAGGTGATGTGAGGTGATATGAGGTGATGTATGAGGTGATGTATGAGGTGATGTGCGAGGTGATGTGAGGTAATGTATGAGCTGATGTGAGGTAATGTGAGGTGATGTGAGGTAAAGTGAGGTGATGTGTTAGGTGATGTGCGAGGTGATGTGAGGTGATGTGAGGTGATATGAGGTGATGTATGAGGTGATGTATGAGGTGATGTGAGGTAATGTATGAGCTGATGTGAGGTAATGTGAGGTGATGTGTGAGGTGATGTGATGTAATGTGAGGTGATGTGTGAGGTGATGTGAGGTGATGTGAGGTAATGTGAGGTGATTATGTGAGGTGATGTGAGGTAATGTATGAGCTGATGTGAGGTAATGTGAGGTGATGTGAGGTAATGTATGAGCTGATGTGAGGTAATGTGAGGTGATGTGAGGTAATGTGAGGTGATGTGAGGTAATGTATGAGCTGATGTGAGGTAATGTGAGGTGTTATGTGAGGTGATGTGTGAGGTGATGTAATGTGAGGTGATGTAATGTGAGGTGATGTGAGGTAATGTGAGGTGATGTGAGGTAATGTATGAGCTGATGTGAGGTAATGTGAGGTGATGTGTGAGGAGATGTGTGAGGTGATGTGAGGTGTTGTGAGGTGATGTATGAGGTGATGTGAGAGGTGGTGTGTGAAGTGATGTGTGAGGTGATGTGAGATGATGTATGAGGTGATGTGAGGTGATGTTGTATGAGGTAATGTATGAGGTAATGTAAGAGGTGATGTGAGGTGATATGAGGTGATGTATGAGCTGATGTGAGGTAATGTGAGGTGATGTGTGAGGTGATGTGAGGTGATGCATGAGATGATGTGTGGTGATGTGAGGTAATGTGTGAGGTGATGTGAGGTGATGTGTGAGTGATGTGTGAGGTGATGTGTGAGGTGATGTGTGAGGTGATGTGTGAGGTGATGTGTGAGGTGATGTGTGATGTGTGATGTGACGGCAGGTTATTGTGTCTCTGTCCTTATGTCAACAACATTCCCTATGCAGTGAATTGTTCTTTTATCTGAGGCCCGTGTGCCCAAATAGGTTTATAGGACACAACCAGAGTCACTAAGCCCCACTGTCAGCGCCATGACAACCCTTCCCCACACCACCTCATCTATAACACCCCGGTGGCTATGGAAACCAAAACTGTTTATTTTAACTTACACTGGGAGAGGAGAGAGCTGATGGTGTCTACAGCCCGCACTGTTCTGTGGAGCCCAGCCTTCATCCTGGATGAGGAGGAAGACGATGATGGTGATGATGATAATAATGGTGATGATGATGATGATAACGGTGGTGATAATGCTACTGAAGATAATGCTGGTGGGGGTGATATTGGCTTTGTCACTGATAACGACAGTGGTTTTGACGATAATGATGATGATTTTGATGATGATGATGATGATGATGATGATGATGATGATGATGATGCTATCCTAGGTTGAAGTCTTGCAGGTCCAGTAGTAACCATGATGTTTCTAGTGAGGTGGAGGAACAGTAACGTAGCACAGAGCATGAAGACAAAAGTGGCACCTTTCCATAACTTCATCTTAGAATTTGGAGGAGCATTGAAAATCTGCCAGAAAAAGAGAGAGAGAGGGAGAGCGAGAGAGAGAGAGAGAGAAAGCGAGAGAGAGAGAGAGAGAGAGAGAGAGAGAGAGAGAGAGAGAGAGAGAGAGAGAGAGGAGGGAGAGAGAGAGAGAGAGGGAGACAGAGAGAGAGTGAGAAAGAGAAAGAGAGGGAGACAGAGAGAGAGAGATAGAGAGAGAGAGGGAGGGAGAGGGAGACAGAGAGAGAGAGAGAGGGAGAAAGAGAGAGAGAGAGAGAGAGAGAGAGAGAGAGAGAGACAGAGAGAGAGAGAGAGAGAGAGAGAGAGAGAGAGAGAGAGAGAGAGAGAGAGAGAGAGAGAGAGAGAGAGAGAGAGAGAGAGCGAGGGAGAGAGAGAGAGAGAGGGAGACAGAGAGAGAGTGAGAAAGAGAAAGAGAGGGAGACAGAGAGAGAGAGATAGAGAGAGAGGGAGGGAGGGAGAGGGAGACAGAGAGAGAGAGAGGGAGAAAGAGAGAGAGAGAGAGAGAGAGAGAGGAAGAGAGAGAGAGAGAGAGACAGAGAGAGAGAGAGACAGATGGAGAGAGAGAGAGAGAGAGAGAGAGAGAGAGAGAGAGAGAGAGAGAGAGAGAGAGAGAGAGAGAGAGAGAGAGAGAGAGAGAGAGAGAGAGAGAGAGAGAGAGAGAGAAGACAGAGAGAGAGAGAGAGACAGAGAGAGAGAGAGACAGATGGAGAGAGAGAGAGAGAGAGAGAGAGAGAGAGAGAGAGAGAGAGAGAGAGAGAGAGAGAGAGAGAGAGAGAGAGAGAGAGAGAGAGAGAGAGAGAGAGAGAATGAACCAGTTGAATATGTTAACACATTGTTACATCTGTGATCTTGTAGAAACATTTACCTTTGATAATCCTGTGAACTATTAGAAGGTTTGGCTACACTACTGTGTGTGAAGACTATTGTAAAGCCTAAAATGGAAAATATGTCTTGTTTTGGGGACTGAACAATGATTTACCTGTTATTCCCTCATCTCTTTCACATGGCTGAGATTCCTCGTTCAACACAACATAAGAGCCAAGGGCTTAACATAACTGTTTTCTTGTCAGATGCCATTACTCTGCTGTCAGTTTGCTTTTAGTCTAAATGCCAATACTCATTTAGCCTGCAGAATAATATATGCCATTTATCAGACGCTTTTATCCAAAGCGACTTACAGTCGTCATGTTTGCATACATTTTTTTAGGGATGGGTGGCTCGAGGAATTGAATCCACAATCCTGGCATTACAAGAGCCATGCTCAACCAGAATGAGCTGCAGCTCCATCGGGGAGTTAGAAAATAATCCTACATTACTTGTTGACGTGTAAGAATGTGGTGTGTGCATATAAGTCATGTGCTTCCAGAGAAAGAGATGGAAAATAATTTGTTCTCCACCAGGAATCTGTAAGCCACACCTACCGTGTTCTGCTACGTGAAGAATTCCAGCAGAGCCTATAGAATGGCACCCTGGTCCATATTATAGTGCACGATTTTTGACCAAAGACCAAACAGCATAGGGTACCATTTGGGCCACATGTTCTAGGTCCCTCAGTGAACATGTGTCTATATATAAACAAGCTGTTACCTCTCTCCTCCCTCTCTCCTCTCCTCTCCCTCTCTCCTCTACCTCCTCCCTCTCTCCTCTCCTCTCCTCTACCTCCTCCCTCTCCTCTACCTCCTCCCTCTCCTCTCCTCTACCTCCTCCCTCTCCTCTCCTCTCCTCCCTCTCCTCTCATCCCTCTCCTCTACCTCCTCCCTCTACCTCCTCCCTCTCCTCTACCTCCTCCCTCTCCTCCCTCTCTCCTCTGGCCTTAGGGACTGTGGCACTATAGTAGGTGCTGTCAATTTAAAATAATTACCACCTCTGTTTTTGACTCTCTCTCTTGCTGTCTCTCTCTCTCTCGCTGTCTAGTCTCTCTCTCGCTGTCTAGTCTCTCTCTCTCTCTCTCTCTCTCTCTCTCTCTCTCTCTCTCTCTCTCTCTCTCTCTCGCTGTCTAGTCTCTCTCTCGCTGTCTAGTCTCTCTCTCGCTGTCTAGTCTCTCTCTCTCTCTCTCTCTCTCTCTCTCTCTCTCTCTCTCTCTCGCTGTCTAGTCTCTCTCTCTCTCTTGCTGTCTAGTCTCTCTCTCTCTTGCTGTCTAGTTTCTCTCTCTCTCTCGCTGTCTTGTCTCTCTCTCTCTCGCTGTCTAGTCTCTCTCTCTCTCGCTGTCTAGTCTCTCTCTCTCTTGCTGTCTAGTTTCTCTCTCTCTTGCTGTCTTGTCTCTCTCTCTCTCGCTGTCTAGTCTCTCTCTCTCTCGCTGTCTAGTCTCTCTCTCTCTTGCTGTCTAGTTTCTCTCTCTCTTGCTGTCTTGTCTCTCTCTCTCGCTGTCTTGTCTCTCTCTCTCTCGCTGTCTAGTCTCTCTCTCGCCGTCTAGTCTCTCTCTCGCTGTCTAGTCTCCCTCTTAATTTCAATTTAAGGGCTTCATTGGCATGGGAAACATATGTTAACATTGCCAAAGCAAGTGAAGTAGACAATAAACCAAAGTTAAATAAACAATAAAGATTAACAGTAAACATTACACTCACAGAAGTTCCACCAGAATAAAAACATTTCAAATGTCATCTTATGTATATATACAGTGTTGTAACGATGTGCAAATAGTGAAAGTACTAAAGGGAAAATGAATAAACATAAATAAGGGTTGTATTTACAATGGTGTTCGTTCTTCACTGTTTGCCCTTTTCTTGTGGCAACAGATCACACATCTTGCTGCTGTGACACTGTGGTACTTCAACCAATAGATACGGGAGTTAATCAAAATTGGGTTTGTTTTCTAATTCTTTGTGGATCTGTGTAATCTGAGGGAAATATGTGTCTCTAATATGGTCATACATTTGGCAGGAGGTTAGGAAATGCAGCTCAGTTTCCCTCTTTTGTGGGCAGTGTGCACATAGCCTGTCTTCTCTTGAGAGCCAGGTATGCCTACTACGGCCTTTCTCAATAGCAAGGCTATGCTCACTGAGTCTGTACATAGTCAAAGCTTTCCTTAAGTTTGGGTCAGTCACAGTTGTCAGGTATTCTTCCACTGTGTACTCTCTGTTTAGGGCCAAATAGCATTCTAGTTTGCACAGTTTTTTTGTTAGTTCTTTCAAATGTGTCAAGTAATTCTCTTTTTGTTTTCTGATGATTTGGTTGGGTCTAGTTGTGTTGCTGTCCTGGGGCTCTTTGGGGTCTGTTTGTGAACAGAGCCCCAGGACCAGGTTGCTTAGGGGACTCTTCTCCAGGTTCATCTCTCCGTTGTAGAATTTAATGTCTCTTTTCTGGATTTTGATAATTAGCGGGTATCGGCCTAATTCTGCTCTGCATGCGCTATTTGGTGTTTTACGTTGTACACAGAGGATATTTTTGCAGAATTCTGCATGCAGAGTCTCAATTTGGTGTTTGTCCCATTTTGTGAATTCTTGGTTGGTGAGCGGACCCCAGACCTCACAACCATAAAGGGCAATGGGTTCTATAACTGATTCAAGTATTTTTAGCCAGATCCTAATTGGTATGTCAAATTTTATGTTCCTTTTGATGGCATAGAAGGCCCTTCTATGCCATCAGATCGTTCACAGGTTTGTGGAAGTTACCTGTGGCACTGATGTTTAGGCCGAGGTATGTATAGTTTTTTGTGTGTTCTAGGACAACGGTGTCTAGATGGAATTTGTATTTGTGGGCCTGGCGACTGAACCTTTTTTGGAACACCATTATTTTTGTCTTACTGAGATTTACTGTCAGGGCCCAGGTCTGTCAGGGCCCAGGTCTGGCAGGGCCCAGGTGTGTCAGGGCACAGGTGTGTCAGGGCCCAGGTCTGTCAGGGCCCAGGTCTGGCAGGGCCCAGGTGTGTCAGGGCACAGGTGTGTCAGGGCCCAGGTCTGTCAGGGCCCAGGTCTGTCAGGGCCCAGGTCTGGCAGGGCCCATGTCTGACATAATCTGTGCAGAAGATCTAGGTGCTGCTGTAGACCCTCCTTGGTTGGGGACAGAAGCACCAGATCATCAGCAAACAGTAGACATTTGACTTCAGATTCTAGAGGGTGAGGCCGGGTGCTGCAGACTGTTCTAGTACCCTCACCAATTCATTGATAATATCTTGAAGAGGGTGGGTCTTAAGCTGTATCCCTGCCTCAGCCCCGTGGAAAGAAATTTGTTTTTTTGCCAATTTTATCCGCACACTTGTTGTTTGTGTACATGGATTTGGTGTACTTTCCATCAATTTGTATAGCAGACCCTCATGCCAAATTGAGTCAAAAGCTTTTTTGAAATCAACAAAGCATGAGAAGACTTTGCCATTGTTTTGTTTGCCAATTAGGGTGTGCATGGTGAATACGTGGTCTGATGTATGGTAATTTGGTAGAAAGACAATTTGACATTTGCTCAATAGATTGTTTTCACTGAGGAAATAAACTAGTCTGCTGTTAATGATAGTGCAGAGGATTTTCCCAAGGTTGCTGTTGACGCGTATCCCACGGTAGTTATTGGGGTCAAATATGTCTCCACTTTTGTGGATTCGGGTGATCAGTCCTTGGTTCCAAATATTGGGGAAGATGCCAGAGCTGAGGGTAATGTTGAAGAGTTTAAGTATAGCCAATTGCAATTTGTGGTCTGTATATTTTAGCATTTAATTTATGATACCATCAACCCCACAGGCCTTTTTGGGTTGGAGGGTTTGTATTTTGTCCTGTAGTTAATTCAATGTAATAGGAGAATCCAATGGGTTCTGGTAGTCTTTGATAGTTGATTCTAATATTTTTTATTTGATCATGTATATGTTTTTGCTGTTTGTTCTTTGTTATAGAGCCAAAAAGATTGGAGAAGTGGTTTACCCATACATCTCCATTTTGGATAGGTAACTCCTTCGTGATGTTTGTTTAGTGTGTTCCAATTTTCCCAGAAGTGGTTAGAGTCTATGGAGTATTTCTGTATTGTTTTAATCATTCACCATAGTGAAGGTGTAGACTCAGGTTTTCTGGGTCTCTATCTTTTTGGTTGGATAGGTTTCGCAATTTCTTTCTCAGGTTTTTGCATTCTTCATCAAACCGTTTGTCATTGTTGTTAATTTTCTTCGGTTTTCTGTTAGAAACTTTTACATTTGACAGGGAAGCTGAGAGGTCAAATATACTGTTTATGTTTTCTACTGCCAAGTTTACACCTTCACTATTAAAGTGGAACGTTTTGTCCAGGAAGTTGTCTAAAAGGGATTGAATTTGTTGTTGCCTAAATGTTTTTTGGTAGGTTTCCACACTACTTTCCTTCCATCTGTAGCATTTCTTAATATTATTCAGTTCCTTTGGCTTTGATGCCTCATGATTGAGTATTGCTCTGTTCAAGTAGACTGTGATTTTGCTGTGATCTGATAGGGGTGTCAGTGGGCTGACTGTGAACGCTCTGAGAGACTCTGGGTTGAGGTCAGTGATAAAGTAGTCTACAGTACTATTGCCAAGAGATGAGCTGTAGGTGTAGCTACCGTAGGAGTCCCCTCAAAGCCTACCATTGACTATGTAGATACTCATTGTGCGACAGAGCTGCAGGAGTTGTGACACGTTTTTGTTGGTTATGTTGTCATAGTTGTGCCTCTCAATTCAATTCAATTCAATTCAAGGGGCTTTATTGGCATGGGAAACATGTGTTAACATTGCCAAAGCAAGTGAGGTAGATAATACACAAAAGTGAAATAAACAATACAAATTAACAGTAAACATTACACATACAGAAGTTTCAAAACAAGAAAGACATTACAAATGTCATATTATATATATACAGTGTTGTAACAATGTACAAATGGTTAAAGCACACAAGTTAAAATAAATAAGCATAAATATGGGTTGTATTTACAATGGTGTTTGTTCTTCACTGGTTGCCCTTTTCTTGTGGCAACAGGTCACAAATCTTGCTGCTGTGATGGCACACTGTGGAATTTCACCCAGTAGATATGGGAGTTTATCAAAATTGGATTTGTTTTCAAATTCTTTGTGGATCTGTGTAATCTGAGGGAAATATGTCTCTCTAATATGGTCATACATTGGGCAGGAGGTTAGGAAGTGCAGCTCAGTTTCCACCTCATTTTGTGGGCAGTGAGCACATAGCCTGTCTTCTCTTGAGAGCCATGTCTGCCTACGGCGGCCTTTCTCAATAGCAAGGCTATGCTCACTGAGTCTGTACATAGTCAAAGCTTTCCTTAAGTTTGGGTCAGTCACAGTGGTCAGGTATTCTGCCACTGTGTACTCTCTGTTTAGGACCAAATAGCATTCTAGTTTGCTCTGTTTTTTTGTTAATTCTTTCCAATGTGTCAAGTGATTATCTTTTTGTTTTCTCATGATTTGGTTGGGTCTAATTGTGCTGTTGTCCTGGGGCTCTGTGGGGTGTGTTTGTGTTTGTGAACAGAGCCCTAGGACCAGCTTGCTTAGGGGACTCTTCTCCAGGTTCATCTCTCTGTAGGTGATGGCTTTGTTATGGAAGGTTTGGGAATCGCTTCCTTTTAGGTGGTTGTAGAATTTAACGGCTCTTTTCTGGATTTTGATAATTAGTGGGTATCGGCCTAATTCTGCTCTGCATGCATTATTTGGTGTTCTACGTTGTACACGGAGGATATTTTTGCAGAATTCTGCATGCAGAGTCTCAATTTGGTGTTTGTCCCATTTTGTGAAATCTTGGTTGGTGAGCGGACCCCAGACCTCACAACCATAAAGGGCAATGGGCTCTATGACTGATTCAAGTATTTTTAGCCAGATCCTAATTGGTATGTTGAAATTTATGATCCTTTTGATGGCATAGAATGCCCTTCTTGCCTTGTCTCTCAGATCGTTCACAGCTCTGTGGAAGCTACCTGTGGTGCTGATGTTTAGGCCGAGGTATGTATAGTTTTTTGTGTGCTCTAGGGCAACGGTGTCTAGATGGAATTTGTGGTCCTGGCTACTGGACCTTTTTTGGAACACCATTATTTTGGTCTTACTGAGATTTACTGTCAGGGCCCAGGTCTGACAGAATCTGTGCAGAAGATCTAGGTGCTGTTGTAGGCCCTCCTTGGTTGGTGACAGCTTTCTCTCTCTGTCTCTGTCTCTGTCTCTGTCTCTGTCTCTCTCTCTCTCTCTCTCCCTCTCTCTCTCTCTCTCGTCTAGTCTCTCTCTCTCTCTCTCTCTCTAGTCTCTCTCTCATGTGCTGTCTAGTCTCTCTCTCTCTAGTCTCTCTCTCTCTCTCTCTCTCTCTCTAGTCTCTCTCTCACATGCTGTCTAGTCTCTCTCTCTCTAGTCTCTCTCTCGCGTGCTGTCTAGCAGAACATTTCCCCAGACCAGGCCTGGAAACAGTAAACTAACAGTTGAGCAAATCCAGACCAGAACTCTCCAAAGTGGTTTGTCAGATTTGATAGGAGAATAATTCTCTGAGGACAAAACGTGTGTGTGTGAGCGCGAGAGAGAGAGAGAGAGAGAGAGAGAGAGAGAGAGAGAGAGAGAGAGAGAGAGAGAGAGAGAGAAAGTTCTCAGAGGACCAAACGTAAGTCCGGACTGGTGCAGAGAATAATATCTAAGGGAAGTTTGAATGGTTGGAAGGTTGGAATGGAACAGGTATTGTGGCGGGTTGAAAGCAGAGTAATTACATTATATAATAGCTTTAAATGATGGAAACCTTTTTGCTGTGGGTTAGGGTCTGTATCAGCCTGTGGGTTAGGGTCTGTATCAGCCTCTGGGTTAGGGTCTGCATCAGACTGTGGGTTAGGGTCTGTATCAGCCTGTGGGTTAGGGTCTGTATCAACCTGTGTCACCTAATATTTCTCCCTGCTCTCTCTTTTTTCTTATCCTGTGAATAACACAGTGAATAACACAGTGAATAACACAGTGAATAACACTGTGTATAACACTGTGAATAACACTGTGAATAACACTGTAAATAACACTGTGAATAACACTGTGAATAACACTGTGAATAACACTGTGAATAACACTGTGAATAACACTGTGAATAACACTGTGAATAACACTGTGAATAACACCGTGAATAACACCGTGAATAACACCGTGAATAACACCGTGAATAACACCGTGAATAACACCGTGAATAACACCCTGTGAATAACACTGTGAATAACACTGTGAATAACACTGTGAATAACACTGTGAATAACACTGTGAATAACACTGTGAATAACACTGTGAATAACACTGTGAATAACACTGTGAATAACACTGTGAATAACACTGTGAATAACACCGTGAATAACACCGTGAATAACACCGTGAATAACACCGTAAATAACACCGTAAATAACACCGTAAATAACACCGTAAATAACACCGTAAATAACACTGTAAATAACACTGTAAATAACACTGTAAATAACACTGTAAATAACACTGTAAATAACACTGTAAATAACACTGTAAATAACACCGTAAATAACACCGTGAATAACACCGTGAATAACACTGTGAATAACACCGTGAATAACACTGTGAATAACACCGTGAATAACACTGTGAATAACACTGTGAATAACACTCTGAATAACACCGTAAATAACACCGTAAATAACACCGTAAATAACACTGTGAATAACACCGTAAATAACACCGTGAATAACACTGTGAATAACACTGTAAATAACACTGTAAATAACACTGTGTATAACACCGTGAATAACACTGAAAAACACCGTGAATAACACTGTAAATAAGACTGTGTATAACACTGTAAATAACACTGTGAATAACACCGTGAATAACACTGTGAATAACACCGTAAATAACACTGTGAATAACACCGTGAATAACACTGTGAATAACACCGTAAATAACACTGTGAATAACACCGTAAATAACACTGTGAATAACACTGTCTAAGTCTAAACAGATGTAGCCCGTTCTGATAGCTATATTAATCTGGGATATTATTGTTTTCATATGCAATCAATAAGTCATATTCATTATGTAATTACACAGAAACGAAGTCTTAGGGTGCATCCCAAACGGCACCTTATTCCCTATATAGTGCACTACTTTAGACCAGAGCCCTATTCCCTATATAGTGCACTACTTTAGACCAGAGCACTATTCCCTATATAGTGCACTACTTCAGACCAGAGTCATCTGGGACCTGTTAAAAAGTAATGCACTATATAGGGAATAGGGCGCCGCTTGGGACGCAGACAGTACCTCTTGGGACCTGAATGCACCACAGTACTTCATAGGACCTGAATACACCACATTACCTCAATGCACCACAGTACCACATAGGACCTGAATGCACCACAGTACCACATAGGACCTGAATGCACCACAGTACCTCATAGGACCTGAATGCACCACAGTACCTCATAGGACCTGAATGCACCACAGTACCTCATAGGACCTGAATGCACCACAGTACCTCATAGGACCTGAATACACCACATTACCTCAATGCACCACAGTACCACATAGGACCTGAATGCACCACAGTACCACATAGGACCTGAATGCACCACAGTACCTCATAGGACCTGAATGCACCACAGTACCTCATAGGACCTGAATGCACCACATTACCTCAATGCACCACAGTACCCCATAGGACCTGAATGCACCACAGTACCTCATAGGACCTGAATACACCACATTACCTCAATGCACCACAGTACCCCATAGGACCTGAATGCACCACAGTACCACATAGGACCTGAATGCACCACAGTACCTCATAGGACCTGAATGCACCACAGTACCTCATAGGACCTGAATACACCACATTACCTCAATGCACCACAGTACCCCATAGGACCTGAATGCACCACAGTACCACATAGGACCTGAATGCACCACAGTACCTCATAGGACCTGAATGCACCACAGTACCTCATAGGACCTGAATACACCACATTACCTCAATGCACCACAGTACCCCATAGGACCTGAATGCACCACAGTCTCAGTCGGAATCATCTAGAATAAATAATCACATATTGCATCCTCTAATGTTTTCCTCGAAAAGGAAAATGAGATTAAAACTCAAACAGGATGAGATACAAATGTAATCTTGAATCTAATTTCGTACTTGAGTGAAACAAACTAGATGCAGTGGCAGGGTGGATTTAGTTAATAATGTTTTTATTTAACCTTTATTTAATGACGGCCTATCCCCGGCCAAACCCGGACGACGCTGGGCCAATTGTGCGCCGCCCTACGGGTCTCCCGATCACGGCCGGTTATGATACAGCCCGGGATCGAACCAGGGTCTGTAGCGACGCCCTAGCACTGAGATGCAGTGCTTTAGACCGCAGCGCCACTCGGGAGTAAAGTAGGTGCCAAACGGAAACTATATGATTCGGCGTCTTATTTTTGTTGTTGTTGGCGCAGCAACACTCTTCTCTTTCAGTCATCAGGTGTCCAGCACTGAGGAAGTCATTATCAACAGATTCCACTGTTCTCAATCACATCATTTACATCGTCACCACTGACGCTTTTCTGCAAGAGATCACATCCATCTGCTGCGAAGCGCTCTCTCATCCAATGAATTGGATGAATCATCATTTGGATTTAGTTATTGTTATGAACTTTATGGGCAATTCATGGTCAATTAATCATAACTGCGTGGCAAATGGCATCCTAATTCTCTAGTGAAACACGTTCGACCAGAGCTCTCTTGTATCATCAGTAGCAGACACACTTCCCTCCTAGTCCAGGAGACTCGCAGTACTGGCTGTGCAGGCTTTTGTTCTTGCCCAGCACTAACACCGTAAATAATCCCAATTCTTCTTATAATGAGACAGTTTCGTACCAGACATTCAGTCCGTTTCAAAGACTGCTGTGTGTATGATAGAAGTACCATGCTGACTGAATGGACAGTCTGTTGTCCCAGGAAAACTGGGCCACCAGTCACTGAACTCTGGTGGACATTTTATTAAGTTTGTTTTTGCCTTCCCTCTTCTGCTTTGCCTCTCACAGCCTCTCACAGCCTCTCACAGCCTCTCACAGCCTCTCACAGGTAACGAATGGAGAAGAGTGGCAGACAGAGAGATACAGGAAATTGCGGTCTGTGAGAATGGAAGATGTAAACCAGTGCCGTGTGTTTGTGTGTGTGTTAGTGTGTGTTAGTGTGTGTGTGTGTTAGTGTGTGTGTGTGTGTGTTAGTGTTAGTGTTAGTGTAAGTGTGTGTGTGTGTGTGTGTGTGTGTGTGTGTGTGTGTGTGTGTGTGTGTGTGTGTGTGTGTGTGTGTGTGTGTGTGTGTGTGTGTGTGTGTGTGTGTGTGTGTGTGTGTGATGGAACAACACGACAGCAGTGATCTATCTGTTAGAGAGGAGAGCATCTGTTTTCGTTTCATTCAAAATCATCACCATGATATAGATCATGGCCTCTGTGTTACACACACACACACACACACACACACACACACACACACACACACACACACACACACACACACACACACACACACACACACACACACACACACACACACACACACACACACACACACACACACACACACACACACACACACACACTCACACGCTGCGTGCACCTACACACACACCCATGCATGCACACACAATGTAGATGTAATTCAATGGTTACTCTGTCCTACATGATATGGGTCAGGCCTAGGGATTAACATGGGTCCTACATGATATGGGTCAGGCCTAGGGATTAACATGGGTCCTACATGATATGGGTCAGGCCTAGGGATTAACATGGGTCCTACATGATATGGGTCAGGCCTAGGGGATTAACATGGGTCCTACATGATATGGGTTAGGCCTAGGGATTAACATGGGTCCTACATGATATGAGTCAGGCCTAGGGGATTAACATGGGTCCTACATGATATGAGTCAGGCCTAGGGATTAACATGGGTCCTACATGATATGGGTCAGGCCTAGGGGATTAACATGGGTCCTACATGATATGGGTCAGGCCTAGGGATTAACTTGGGTCCTACATGATATGGGTCAGGCCTAGGGATTAACATGGGTCCTACATGATATGGGTCAGGCCTAGGGGATTAACATGGGTCCTACATGATATGAGTCAGGCCTAGGGATTAACATGGGTCCTACATGATATGGGTCAGGCCTAGGGATTAACATGGGTCCTACATGATATGGGTCAGGCCTAGGGGATTAACATGGGTCCTACATGATATGGGTCAGGCCTAGGGATTAACATGGGTCCTACATGATATGGGTCAGGCCTAGGGATTAACATGGGTCCTACATGATATGGGTCAGGCCTAGGGATTAACATGGGTCCTACATGATATGGGTCAGGCCTAGGGATTAACATGGGTCCTACATGATATGGGTCAGGCCTAGGGGATTAACATGGGTCCTACATGATATGGGTCAGGCCTAGGGATTAACATGGGTCCTACATGATATGGGTTAGGCCTAGGGATTAACATGGGTCCTACATGATATGAGTCAGGCCTAGGGATTAACATGGGTCCTACATGATATGGGTCAGGCCTAGGGATTAACATGGGTCCTACATGATATGGGTCAGGCCTAGGGATTAACATGGGTCCTACATGATATGGGTCAGGCCTAGGGATTAACATGGGTCCTACATGATATGGGTCAGGCCTAGGGATTAACATGGGTCCTACATGATATGGGTCAGGCCTAGGGGATTAACATGGGTCCTACATGATATGGGTCAGGCCTAGGGATTAACATGGGTCCTACATGATATGGGTCAGGCCTAGGGATTAACATGGGTCCTACATGATATGAGTCAGGCCTAGGGATTAACATGGGTCCTACATGATATGGGTCAGGCCTAGGGATTAACATGGGTCCTACATGATATGAGTCAGGCCTAGGGATTAACATGGGTCCTACATGATATGAGTCAGGCCTAGGGATTAACATGGGTCCTACATGATATGGGTCAGTCCTAGGGATTAACATGGGTCCTACATGATATGAGTCAGGCCTAGTATCACGGGGTCAAGGCATATGAACTAACAGGTTATAGAGCAAACAATGCAATTATCACAACCACATAGGTTGTAATTATTATGGCTTTTTTTGTCCTGGATTGGCTTCCCGGGTGATTTTACCGACGCACCGCTACTGCCCCTACAGCGGGCTATAGCCTATAAAATTACGCGTTTCTCTGAGCTGTCATTTTCACTCTTGAGACGGTCACAAATGTGATATGCCTATGCACATTGACATCTCTAGCAAATACAAGTGAGGCATAAGGGAAATTCTTCTTCTGTCCTAGAGCCTAGGCTATTTTCCTATCCAATCCTACTGAAACCCAATTCTGTAATCCATAGGATGCATTATTTAAAAAAATAAATTTAACCTTTATTTAACTAGGCAAGTCAGTTAAGAACAAATTCTTATTTACAATGATGGCCTACCGGGGAACAGTGGGTTAACTGCCTTCAGGGATAGAAGGACAGATTTTTTACTTTTCAGCATTGGGGATTTGATCTAGCAACCTTTCGGTTACTGGCCCAACGTTCTAACCACTAGAATACCTGCCGCCCCAACGTCATGAAAGAACGTCTCTCGTCTACGCATGTCAAAATGTCGCTATAACATCTCCCCCGCTTCTCTTCTCTGAGAACGTGTGATCAACAAACGTAGATATGGATATTTTTCTAAAAGAGTTGGTCTTCGTTAACTTAATATTTCAACTATTTCCACTTTCCTCCCCGTTATTCATGAGCTGATCTGCTATCTGTATAATAAAACTCGATGTTGCCAAATATAGGAGATGTTCTGTCTTTCGTTGAAGGAGGTTATCTAGCAAGTTTAGCAACTTTGGTCATTTGACTGTTGTTTGACTGCAGTTACAATGTTTGTATGATTCCACATTGCTATACACCGGGTGTGCTCTGCGTCGAGGTAGCCTACCGCTGAAATGCGCTGAATTCATTGCTCATCAACATTATAATGCTCGGAATTTATGAACGGCCTGTTTCGAAATTCACAACAATGTCAAAGATAGAGTAACTATCGTTACTAAATACCAGTTTCATTTGCTCTGAAATCTTTAGATAGTGGAGCAGCACCCCTCTTATTTGGGGAGAACCCGGGCATAGTGAACATATTTTGGGTTTAAACGCTTTAAAATGCGCACTTCCGATTTTCTGCTGTATTTCCCGGGACTCTCGGGAGAAATATAAATTATTCCCGGTATTGAAACTTGGTAGATTGAAGGGAAAATATGAATCCCTAGTCAGGCCCTCATGGGATAGCGACATCAAAGGTTAAAATAGGCTACAGTATCTGTCCTCATTGGGGTCATAGAGATAGTGTAGAGTTAGATAGGGGCCCACTCTAACCATAACATTATATAATCCAGATTACAGAGATAGTGTAGAGTTAGATAGGGCCCCATTCTAACCATAACATTATATAATCCATGTTACAGAGATAGCGTAGAGTTAGATAGGGCCCCACTCTAACCATAACATTAGATAATCCAGGTAAAGAGATAGTGTAGAGTTAGATAGGGCCCCATTCTAACCATAACATTATATAATCCATGTTACAGAGATAGTGTAGAGTTAGATAGGGCCCCACTCTAACCATAACATTAGATAATCCAGGTAAAGAGATAGTGTAGAGTTAGATAGGGCCCCATTCTAACCATAACATTATATAATCCATGTTACAGAGATAGTGTAGAGTTAGATAGGGCCCCACTCTAACCATAACATTAGATAATCCAGATTACAGAGATAGCGTAGAGTTAGATAGGGCCCCATTCTAACCATAACATTATATAATCCATGTTACAGAGATAGTGTAGAGTTAGATAGGGCCCCACTCTAACCATAACATTAGATAATCCAGATTACAGAGATAGCGTAGAGTTAGATAGGGCCCCACTCTAACCATAACATTATATAATCCATGTTACAGAGATAGTGTAGAGTTAGATAGGGCCCCACTCTAACCATAACATTATATAATCCAGATTACAGAGATAGTGTAGAGTTAGATAGGGCCCCACTCTAACCATAACATTAGATAATCCATGTTACAGAGATAGCGTAGAGTTAGATAGGGCCCCATTCTAACCATAACATTATATAATCCAGGTTACAGAGATAGCGTAGAGTTAGATAGAGGCCCACTCTAACCATAACATTATATAATCCAGATTACAGAGATAGTGTAGAGTTAGATAGAGGCCCACTCTAACCATAACATTATATAATCCAGATTACAGAGATAGCGTAGAGTTAGATAGGGCCCCACTCTAACCATAACATTATATAATCCAGATTACAGAGATAGCGTAGAGTTAGATAGGGCCCCACTCTAACCATAACAGCAGATAATCATTTATGGCAGTTCCTTGACAGCGAGGCAGCTAGTGGTCTAACAGAGAGACAGACAGCTAGTGGTCTAACAGAGAGACAGACAGCTAGTGGTCTAACAGAGAGACAGACAGCTAGTGGTCTAACAGAGAGACAGACAGCTAGTGGTCTAACAGAGAGACAGACAGCTAGTGGTCTAACAGAGAGACAGACAGCTAGTGGTCTAACAGAGAGACAGACAGCTAGTGGTCTAACAGAGAGACAGACAGCTAGTGGTCTAACAGAGAGACAGACAGCTAGTGGTCTAACATAGAGACAGACAGCTAGTGGTCTAACAGAGAGACAGACAGCTAGTGGTCTAACAGAGAGACATACAGCTAGTGGTCTAACATAGAGACAGGCAGCTAGTGATCTAACAGAGAGACAGACAGCTAGTGGTCTAACAGAGAGACAGACAGCTAGTGGTCTAACAGAGAGACATACAGCTAGTGGTCTAACAGAGAGACAGACAGCTAGTGGTCTAACAGAGAGACAGACAGCTAGTGGTCTAACAGAGAGACAGGCAGCTAGTGGTCTAACAGAGAGACAGACAGCTAGTGGTCTAACAGAGAGACAGACAGCTAGTGGTCTAACAGAGAGACAGACAGCTAGTGGTCTAACAGGGAGACAGACAGCTAGTGGTCTAACAGAGAGACAGACAGCTAGTGGTCTAACAGAGAGACAGACAGCTAGTGGTCTAACAGAGAGACAGACAGCTAGTGGTCTAACAGAGAGACAGACAGCTAGTGGTCTAACAGAGAGACAGACAGCTAGTGGTCTAACATAGAGACAGGCAGCTAGTGGTCTAACATAGAGACAGACAGCTAGTGGTCTAACAGAGAGACAGACAGCTAGTGGTCCTACAGAGAGACAGACAGCTAGTGGTCCTACAGAGAGACAGACAGCTAGTGGTCTAACAGAGAGACAGACAGCTAGTGGTCTAACAGAGAGACAGACAGCTAGTGGTCTAACAGAGAGACAGACAGCTAGTGGTCTAACAGAGAGACAGACAGCTAGTGGTCTAACAGAGAGACAGACAGCTAGTGGTCTAACAGAGAGACAGACAGCTAGTGGTCTAACAGAGAGACAGACAGCTAGTGATCTAACAGAGAGACAGACAGCTAGTGGTCTAACAGAGAGACAGACAGCTAGTGGTCTAACAGAGAGACAGACAGCTAGTGGTCTAACAGAGAGACAGACAGCTAGTGGTCTAACAGAGAGACAGACAGCTAGTGGTCTAACAGAGAGACAGACAGCTAGTGGTCTAACAGAGAGACAGACAGCTAGTGGTCTAACAGAGAGACAGACAGCTAGTGGTCTAACAGAGAGACAGACAGCTAGTGGTCTAACAGAGAGACAGACAGCTAGTGGTCTAACAGAGAGACAGATAGTTAGTGGTCTAACAGAGAGACAGGCAGCTAGTGGTCTAACAGAGAGACAGACAGCTAGTGGTCTAACAGAGAGACAGACAGCTAGTGGTCTAACAGAGAGACAGGCAGCTAGTGGTCTAACAGAGAGACAGACAGCTAGTGGTCTAACAGAGAGACAGATAGTTAAGATGGCTAAAAAGCGGGAACCAACCTGACGGTATCCAATAGAACGGCTCCATAGTGTTTCTACATCCTGTCTTCCCTCTCCCTGTGTTCTGCACATCAGAAGGCACGAGGTAAGGACAGGGCTACTCTGAAGGGAAATGTGGACATAGTGCAAAGATCAGCGCTGGATTACCCTCTAATGCCTCCCAGTTTATCTACGGGTCACGTAAGTTAACACCTGGGATTGGTAGGTTAAGGTCTATACCCGTGTGGTGTGATGGGCAGGCTGAGGATGTACAGTAGGTTTTCACACCTACAGACTCAAACATGCTCTGTAGCACTTGGTTTCTTGTCATTTATCTGTCTAACCGGTCACTTCAACTGATCCTTGAAACGGGAAAGCTTTTCTCCCAGCTCAGTACTATAAATCAGTGAGGGGCTGGTCAGTAACATCCCAGGAATCGGAGCCGGTCCACGAGAAATACGACTCTTTACATGGGATGTGCAGTTCCAGTCTTGGAGAACTGCTGAGCATTCAGGTTTTAGTTCCAGCCCAGTTTTAACACAGAGTTGTAAGGAAAGCTTTGTGCAGAGAGAGGTAGGTTGTTCCAACCCAGGAGGGTTTCTCAACCCTATATCTGTATCAGGGTCAGGAAGGCTACAGAGAGAGAGGGAATCCCAGGCAGGCAGGCAGGCAGGTATCACTTCTCCCAGCTTAACACAGGTTAATCACTAGTGACCTGCTGGGCCAGCCCAGGTCCAGGTAGTGGTGCATGTAATCCTTCAGGCCACAGCTGAGACTCACTACTGCTGTCAAGGGTGTCACATGTGATGACGTATGTTGACATATGACATAGAGATACAGTTGAAGTCGGAAGTTTACATACATCTTAGCCAAATACATTTAAACTCAGTTTTTCACAATTCGTGACATTTAATCCTGGTAAAAAATGACCTGTTTTAGGTCAGTTAAGGTCACCACTTCATTTTAAGAACGTGAAATGTCAGAATAATAGTAGAGAGAATGAAGTCATGGCTTTAGAAGCTTCTGATAGGCTAATTGACATAATTTGAGTCAATTGGAGGTGTACCTGTGAATGTATTTCAAGGCCTACCTTCCATCTCAGTGCCTCTTTGCTTGACATCATGGGAAAATCAAAAGAAATCAGCTAAGACCTCAGAAAAAAAATTGCAGACCTCCACAAATCTGGTTCATCATTGGGAGAAATTTCCAAATGCCTGAAGGTACCACACTCATCTGTACAAACAATAGTACACAAGTATAAACACCATGGGACCACGCAGCCATTACACCGCTCAGGAAGGAGACGCGTTCTGTCTCCTAGAGATGAACATACTTTAGTGCGAAAAGTGCAAATCAATCCCAGAAAAAGAGAAATGGACCTTGTGATGCTGGAGGAAACGGGTACAAAAGTATCTATATCCACAGTAAAACAACTCCTATATCGACATAACCTGAAAGGCCGCTCAGCAAGGAAGAAGCCACTGCTCCAAAACCGCCATAGAAAAGCCAGACTATGGTACTTTTCGGAGAAATGTCCTCTGATCTGATGAAACAAAAATAGAACTGTTTGGCCATAATGACCATCGTTATGTTTGGAGGAAAAAGGGGGAGGCTTGCAAGCCAAAGAACACCATCCCAACCGTGAAGCACGGGGGTGGCAGCATCATGTTGTGGGGGTGCTTTGCTGCAAGAGGGACTGGTGCACTTCACAAAATAGATGGCATCATGAGGTAGGAAAATGATGTGGATATATTGAAGCAACATCTCAAGACATCAGTTAGGAAGTTAAAGCTTGGTCGCAAATGGGTCTTCCAAATGGACAATGACCCCAAGCATACTTCCAAAGTTGTGGCAAAATGGCTTAAGGACAACAAAGTCAAGGTATTGGAGTGGCCATTACAAAGCCCTGACCTCAATCCTATAGAACATTTGTGGGCAGAACTGAAAAAGCGTGTGTGAGCAAGGAGGCCTACCAACTTGACTCAGTTACACCAGCTCTGTCAGGAGGAATGGGCCAAAATTCACCCAACTTACTGTGGGAAGCTTGTGGAAGGCTACCTGAAACGTTTGACCCAAGTTAAACAATTTAAAGGCAATGCTCCAAATACTAATTGAGTGTATGTAAACTTCTGACCCACTGGGAATGTGATGAAAGAAATAAAAGCTGAAATAAATCATTCTCTCTACTATTATTCTGACATTTCACATTCTTAAAATAAAGTGGTGATCCTAACTGACATAACACAGGGAATTTTTACTAGGATTAAATGTCAGGAATTGTGAAAACCTGAGTTTAAATGTATTTGGCTAAGGTATATGAAAACTTTCGACTTCATCTGTATCTCCCTTACCTTAATATTCTAGGGTCTATATCTCCCTTGTATTTGGCTAAGGTGTATGTAAACTTCCGACTTCAACTGTATGTTGACATAGGGATAGGTATGTTGGCGTAGGGATAGGTATGTTGACATATGACATAGGTATGTTGACATATGACATAGGGATAGGTATGCTGACATAGAGATAGGTATGTTGACATATGACATAGGGATAGGTATGCTGACATAGAGATAGGTATGTTGACATATGACATAGGGATAGGTATGCTGACATAGAGATAGGTATGTTGACATATGACATAGGGATAGGTATGTTGACATAGAGATAGGTATGCTGACATAGAGATAGGTATGTTGACATATGACATAGGGATAGGTATGTTGACATAGGGATAGGTATGTTGACATATGACATAGAGATAGGTATGTTGACATATGACATAGGGATAGGTACGTTGACATAGGGATAGGTATGCTGACATAGAGATAGGTATGCTGACATATGACATAGAGATAGGTATGCTGACATAGAGATAGGTATGCTGACATAGATATATGTATGTTGACATATGACATAGGGATAGGTATGTTGACATAGGGATAGGTATGTTGACTTAGGGATAGGTATGTTGACATATGACATAGGGATAGGTATGTTGACATATGACATAGAGATAGGTATGTTGACATATGACATAGGGATAGGTACGTTGACATAGGGATAGGTATGCTGACATAGAGATAGGTATGTTGACATAGAGATAAGTATGTTGACATATGACATAGAGATAGGTATGCTGACATAGAGATAGGTATGCTGACATAGAGATAGGTATGTTGACATATGACATAGGGATAGGTATGTTGACATAGGGATAGGTATGTTGACATATGACATAGGGATAGGTATGTTGACATAGAAATATGTATGTTGACATATAACATAGGGATAGGTATGTTGACATATGACATAGGGATAGGTATGTTGACATAGGGATATGTATGTTGACATATAACATAGGGATACGTATGTTGACATAGAGATATGTATGTTGACATAGAGATAAGTATGTTGACATAGAGATAGGTATGTTGACATATGACATAGGGATATGTATGTTGACATAGAGATAGGTATGTTGGTGTAGGGATAGGTATGTTGACATATGACATATGGATAGGTATGTTGACATAGGGATAGGTATGTTGACATATAACATATGGATATGTATGTTGACATAGAGATAGGTATGTTGACATAGAGATAGGTATGTTGACATAGAGATATGTATGTTGACATATGACATAGGGATAGGTATGTTGACATAGGGATAGGTATGTTGACATATAACATAGGGATATGTATGTTGACATAGAGATATGTATGTTGACATAGAGATAGGTATGTTGACATAGAGATAGGTATGCTGACATAGAGATAGGTATGCTGACATAGAGATAGGTATGCTGACATAGAGATAGGTATGTTGACATATGACATAGGGATAGGTATGTTGACATAGGGATAGGTATGTTGACATAGACATATGTACGTTGACATAGGGATAGGTATGTTGACATAGGGATATGTATGTTGACATATAACATAGGGATATGTATGTTGACATAGAGATATGTATGTTGACATAGATATAGGTATGTTGACATAGAGATAGGTATGCTGACATAGAGATAGGTATGCTGACATAGAGATAGGTATGCTGACATAGAGATAGGTATGTTGACATATGACATAGGGATAGGTATGTTGACATAAGGATAGGTATGTTGACATATAACATAGGGATAGGTATGTTGACATAGACATATGTACGTTGACATAGGGATATGTATGTTGACATAGGGATAGGTATGTTGACATAGAGATAGGTATGTTGACATAGAGATAAGTATGTTGACATATGACATAGAGATAGGTATGTTGACATAGAGATAGGTATGTTGACATAGAGATAGGTATGTTGACATAGGGATAGGTATGTTGACATAGAGATAGGTATGTTGACATAGAGATAAGTATGTTGACATAGGGATAGGTCTGTTGACATATGACATATGGGATGATGTGTGGATCTACCACATGTATAGTATAGGAGAATGTTGGTGAGGGAACAGCAAAGCCCCGTCATCTACACTGTGTGTACGTGCGGGCGTGTTTATGTGCGTGTGTATGTGCGTGTGTGTGTGTATGTGCGTGTGTATGTGCGGGCGTGTTTATGTGCGCGTGTATGTGCGTGTGTACGTGCGGGCGTGTTTATGTGTGTGTGTACGTGCGTCTTTTCCTTTTCATGATCAACATAACATTTGCATGAGAAATTGACGTACTGTTCTTTTCCTGAAGAGACAGGAAGCTTGAAGAGATGATGAAAGTGTTACCGACACGTTGGACTCACATCCACTCATTTTCTAACAAGGCTGTCGTCGGCTCTTTACCGTGAAGGTTGTTTACCATGTCGTGGAAAGTACCACTAGGAACACTCAAAGTCAATCATAAATGAATCATTGTATATTATCAGCAAGCTGGAGAGGTTCCAACAACATTAATGCACCAATAGTGAAAGGAGAAGACAAAAAAGGATTCTGCTAGTCCGTGGTGAGTAATCGCAGTCCTGATGTCTTTTTTTCCTTTCACGACTCTGACAAGCCCGACGCGAAGGGTACACTGCTTCCTCGGGAACAGGCCCCGATCCCCGTGATCTGCGAGAAGAGGAGGCGGAGAAAGAGGGGCCAACGGTCGGGCTGTCTTCTGAGAATTCTTAGGCAATCTAATCAACCTCCACTTCCCTACATTCTGCTAGCAAACGTGCAATCTTTGGACAATAAAATCGACTAGTTAGGCGGAAGATTAAACTAGCAACGGGACATTAAAAACTGTAACATCTTATGCTTCACGGAGTCGTGGCTGAACGATGACAACATTAACATACAGCTGGCTGGTTATACGATGTACCGGCAGGATAGAACAGCAGGGTCTGGTAAGACACGGGGTGGCGGTCTATGTATTTTTGTAAACAACAGCTGAGATATCTTTCGTTATCAAAACAAGGGTCTGGGCGTACTGCCAAATTGCAGATACTGATAAGTGAGGATTCGTTCAATCAGTCACTTTATTTGAACGAGCTACAGTACATCTTTACAAAACCCATATTAGTCCAGGCAATATGTGATTTGTGAAAAATAATCTAACTTGGTATATTGTATTTTATACATTATAGAAACATCTTAAACAATGTTTTGGCTTTTATCCACTGGACTATATGACACATTTTGATGTTTGTGTAAGTCTATGGAGATGAATACCACTTCGCACAGGTTGAATACTGTTCTCGTGAGCACGCTCAAGCAGAACATACATATCTGAAATGTTTATGACATTTACAGACTGAATCAGAAGTAACTTCTACCAACACAGCGGTTTAAATAAGATCATGATGTCACAGCGGGTTAA
Organism: Salvelinus alpinus; assembly: GCF_045679555.1. Taxonomy (NCBI): domain Eukaryota; kingdom Metazoa; phylum Chordata; class Actinopteri; order Salmoniformes; family Salmonidae; genus Salvelinus; species Salvelinus alpinus. The sequence goes on from NC_092108.1 coordinate 7,787,191, forward strand.
ATAAGATCATGATGTCACAGCGGGTTAAATAAGATCATGATGTCACAGCGGGTTAAATAAGATCATGACGTCACAGCGGGTTAAATAAGATCATGACTTCACTGCAGGTTAAATAAGATCATGACGTCACTGCAGGTTAAATAAGAACATGACGTCACAGCAGGTTAAATAAGATCATGACGTCACAGCGGGTTAAATAAGATCATGATGTCACAGCGGGTTAAATAAGATCATGACATCACAGCAGGTTAAATAAGATCATGACGTCACAGCAGGTTAAATAAGATCATGACGTCACAGCAGGTTAAATAAGATCATTATGTCACAGCAGGTTAAATAAGATCATGACGTCACAGCGGGTTAAATAAGATCATGATGTCACAGCGGGTTAAATAAGATCATGACATCACAGCAGGTTAAATAAGATCATGACGTCACAGCAGGTTAAATAAGATCATGACGTCACAGCAGGTTAAATAAGATCATTATGTCACAGCAGGTTAAATAAGATCATGATGTCACAGCAGGTTAAATAAGATCATGACGTCACAGCGGGTTAAATAAGATCATGATGTCACAGCGGGTTAAATAAGATCATGATGTCACAGCGGGTTAAATAAGAGCATGATGTCACAGCAGGTTAAATAAGAGCATGATGTCACAGCGGGTTAAATAAGATCATGATGTCACAGCGGGTTAAATAAGATCATGACGTCACAGCGGGTTAAATAAGATCATGATGTCACAGCGGGTTAAATAAGATCATGACGTCACTGCAGGTTAAATAAGAACATGACGTCACAGCGGGTTAAATAAGATCATGACGTCACAGCGGGTTAAATAAGATCATTATGTCACAGCAGGTTAAATAAGATCATGATGTCACAGCAGGTTAAATAAGATCATGACGTCACAGCGGGTTAAATAAGATCATGATGTCACAGCGGGTTAAATAAGATCATGATGTCACAGCGGGTTAAATAAGATCATGACATCACAGCAGGTTAAATAAGATCATGACGTCACAGCAGGTTAAATAAGATCATGACGTCACAGCAGGTTAAATAAGATCATTATGTCACAGCAGGTTAAATAAGATCATGATGTCACAGCTGGTTAAATAAGATCATGACGTCACAGCGGGTTAAATAAGATCATGATGTCACAGCGGGTTAAATAAGATCATGATGTCACAGCGGGTTAAATAAGAGCATGATGTCACAGCAGGTTAAATAAGAGCATGACGTCACAGCAGGTTAAATAAGATCATGATGTCACAGCAGGTTAAATAAGATCATGACGTCACAGCGGGTTAAATAAGATCATGATGTCACAGCGGGTTAAATAAGATCATGACGTCACAGCAGGTTAAATAAGATCATGATGTCACAGCAGGTTAAATAAGATCATGACGTCACAGCGGGTTAAATAAGATCATGACGTCACAGCAGGTTAAATAAGATCATGACGTCAAGGTCTTAATAAAATCAACACCAGTCCAAATGTCAAATCACACCTCAAACAATCACGTAGGCTTTGTCACAAATGGTAGACTAGTTCATATATATTGCATTACTTTTGAGCAGATCCCATTGGGCCCGCTCAGAAAATAGTGGACTAAATAGGGAGTAGGGTGCCATTTGGGACGTAGACCCTAGTAACACGAGGTTGAAGATAGAATAAACATTGTTGATATAAATCTAATCTATGATGTGTTTGCTGCTTCCTGGCAAATTGCTGTCTGATGAACCAACCAAAGCTGTCAGCATACAGCACCTAACACCTACAGGGGGCCCCTAACACCTACAGGGGCCCCTAACACCTACAGGGGCCCTAACATCTACAGGGGCCCCTAACACCTACAGGGGGCCCTAACACCTACAGGGGGCCCCTAACACCTACAGAGGCCCCCTAACACCTACAGGGGCCCCTAACACCTACAGGGGTACCTAACACCTACAGGGGCCCCCTAACACCTACAGGGGTACCTAACACCTACCGGGGCCCTAACACCTACAGAGGCCCCCTAACACCTACAGGGGCCCCCTAACACCTACAGGGGCCCCTAACACCTACAGGGGCCCCCTAACACCTACAGGGGCCCTAACACCTACAGGGGTACCTAACACCTACCGGGGCCCTAACACCTACAGAGGCACCTAACACCTACCGGGGCCCTAACACCTACAGGGAGCCCTAACACCTACAGGGGCCCCTAACACCTTCCCACTAAGCTCCCAGCTTATACTAACAAAAGGAGCTATGTCCTTACTGTCTGCCCGGGTCTGTTAATCCAGATTTAGCTGCCTAGCATCGTTTTCTCCAGCTGAACTCTGGAGCAGGCAGGAGCCGGCGACGGGATAAGCCCAGCATCGTGGCCTCGGAGTGGGGAAGGAAACCAGTGTGTGTCCCTCTCCTCCTCTCAACCCTCTGGATCCATGTATACTGCAGCCGCTGAAGTGATTGTGTTGATTCTCTCTCTCTCTCTCTCTCTCTCTCTCTCTCTCTCTCTTATCCATTCATTGTGGTGACTCTTCCAAACGTTAAATCTGGTAGAAATTCACATCTTGATTGAAGAAGTGATGAGTGAGCCTCATATTTGTATATGACTTGTTGAGTAAGAAAAGGTAAGGTTCAGCTCAGATTGGGAAAGAGGCATTTGAGACACTCCACAAAACTCTTCTCTCTTATACTGATGCAGTTCCCTAAGTTAAGTAACTTTAAATCAAGTAAAGCTAAGTAACGTAAAGCTAAGTAAAGCTACGTAACTTTAAGCCAAGTAAAGCTAAGTAACGTAAAGCTAAGTAAAGCTAAGTAACTTTAAGTCAAGTAAAGCTAAGTAACATAAAGCTAAGTAAAGTAACGCTAAGTAACTCTAAGTAAAGCTAAGTAACGCTAAGTAACGCTACGTAACGCTACGTAACGCTAAGTAACTCTAAGTAACGTAACGTAGGACCATGACTCCAGTCCTTCTCTGATAATGTAGCACCCCAAAAGTAGTAGAACAGATCTTGTACTTACCTCTCCAGCTGTTTGTTCCTCCACCAGTCCATTCGCAGCCAGGCTACAGAGTGTGCGAGACCACAGAAAGGAAAAGGCTTGAATCGCTAGATGGGATGGGTACTGGAGAATAGTTAACTGGAGCATGTAGCCTCTCAGATACTTATCTTCCCAACTGTTGCTCCACCGCCCTATCCTCCTTTTCCTTCTTCCAACTACTCGTACTCCCTCCTTTCCCCCTCCGCTTCCCGCTCTTCATTCCTCCTCCTGTCTCTCCCTCCTTTCCCCCTCCTCTTCCCTCTCTTCATTCCTCCTCCTGTCTCTCCCTCCTTTCCCCCCTCCTCTTCCCTCTCTTCATTCCTCCTCCTGTCTCTCCCTCCTTTCCTCCTACCCCCTTCTTTTGTAGTTGTTCTCGCAGCTAGTCTGATTACTTTGGACATGTTAATCTCGCTGTCTGTGTTTCTGGCTGACGGACAAGTGCTATGGGATGATTTGGACACCTTCTGCCAGGGACAAGTATATCTGTCTGACACCTTAATAAGCATGTATGGCTGCAAATCAATGAGATCAGAGGTCCCTTTCTTTCTGAGTCTTTAGAGTAAAAACAAGTAAGTAAGGAGGGAGGGGGAAAAGAGCAAAATAAAGTGTGTAAATTGTAGTGCAGGAAGCTGTAGTGCAGGAAGCTGTAGTGCAGGAAGCTGTAGTGCAGGAAGCTGTATTGCAGGAAGCTGTTAGAGAGTGTGCAAGTTGTAGTGCAGGAAGCTAATCGTGTTTCGCCTCTTGTTTAACGCCATCTTCCAGAATGTCTACTTTTACTCAGCTTCAACAAATGATACAAAAAACAATATATTGACGTGGATTATAAATTTGTAAGGGTGGAATTCCGACCCAAGCTAAGCGTGCTTAAATGACATGTACGCTGAACCAAAATAGAAGTGAGCATTTATCCTTTGCCAAGATAATCCATCCACCTAACAGATGTGGCATATCAAGAAGCTGATTAAACAGCATGATCATTACACAGGTGCACCTTGTGCTGGGGACAATACAATTCCAATTCAAAATGTGCAGTTTTGTCACAACAACACAATGCCACAGACGTCTCAAGTTTTGAGGGAGCGTGCAATTGGCATGCTGACTGCAGGAACTTTCACCAGAGCTGTTGCCAGATAATTTAATGTTCATTTCTCTACCATAAGCCGCCTCTAACATAATTTTAGAGAATTTGGCCGTATGTCCAACCGGCCTCACAACCGCAGACCACACGCCAGACCAGGACCTCCACACACGGCTTCTTCCCCTGAGGATCGTCTGGGGGGGGGGGGGGGGGACTAATGAAGACCTTTTGTAGGGAAAAACTCATTCTGATTGGCTGGGCCTGGCTCCTCAGTGGGTGGGCCTGGCTCCTCAGTGGGTGGGCCTGGCTCCTCAGTGGGTGGGCCTGGCTCCTCAGTGGATGGGCCTGGCTCCTCAGCTAGTGGGCCTGGCTCCTCAGTGGATGGGCCTGGCTCCTCAGTGGGTGGGCCTGGCTCCTCAGTGGGTGGGCCTGGCTCCTCAGTGGGTGGGCCTGGCTCCTCAGTGGATGGGCCTGACTCCTCAGCGGGTGGGCCTGGCTCCTCAGTGGGTGGGCCTGGCTCCTCAGTGGATGGGCCTGGCTCCTCAGTGGGTGGGCCTGGCACCTCAGTGGAAGGGCCTGGCTCCTCAGTGGATGGGCCTGGCTCCTCAGTGGGTGGGCCTGGCTCCTCAGTGGATGGGCCTGGCACCTCAGTGGGTGGGCCTGGCTCCTCAGTGGGTGGGCCTGGCTCCTCAGTGGATGGGCCTGGCTCCTCAGTGGATGGGCCTGGCTCCTCAGCGGGTGGGCCTGGCTCCTCAGCGGGTGGGCCTGGCTCCTCAGTGGGTGGGCCTGGCTCCTCAGTGGGTGGGGGGGCCGATGCCCTCCATGTTGCGTTTACATTTTTGTTCTGTATAATTCCCATTTTATACACTTTTCTCTCTATGCGTATTCTGACCTTGAACTTAAGCATGAGTTCAGCATGTTATTCACCCGCTATTCATTTGGGGTGGAGATCAAAGTAATGAAGGTGTGGCGGAGTGTGTGTTTACAGATACGACGTCTTCTGACCACAACTTAATTCCCTCATAATTCCACCACCTTTACGTGCGGTGAAATGATGAATAAGGTCAAGCAACCTGTCGGTTCCAAGTGGAATCTAATTTACTTTCTTCCCGATACAAATAACACCATTCTCCATGCACTGTAATTTACAAACTGATAAGAGTTATGGATAAGAGCTATTGATAAGAGCTATTGATAAGAGCTATTGATAAGAGTTATGGATAAGAGCTATTGATAAGAGTTATTGGATAAGAGCTATTGATAAGAGCTATTGATAAGAGTTATTGATAAGAGTTATTGATAAGAGCTATTGATAAGAGTTATTGGATAAGAGTTATTGATAAGAGTTATTGATAAGAGTTATTGATAAGAGCTATTGATAAGAGTTATTGATAAGAGCTATTGATAAGAGCTATTGATAAGAGTTATTGGATAAGAGTTATTGGATAAGAGTTATTGATAAGAGTTATTGATAAGAGTTATTGATAAGAGCTATTGATAAGAGTTATTGGATAAGAGTTATTGATAAGAGTTATTGATAAGAGTTATTGATAAGAGCTATTGATAAGAGTTATTGGATAAGAGTTATTGATAAGAGTTATGGATAAGAGATATTGATAAGAGTTATTGATAAGAGTTATTGATAAGAGTTATTGATAAGAGCTATTGATAAGAGTTATTGATAAGAGCTATTGATAAGAGCGAGGTAAATGAGTAAGCTGTTTGGATCAGGGGGATTGTAAATAAAAACGACAATTGTTTCAGATCTATTTGAATTTGCGATCGCTGGAGACCAAATGTGAAACCAGTCATATGGAAGCAAACTGAAACATATCAACATATCAACATATCAGCATATCAACATATCAGCATATCAACATATCAGCATATCAGCATATCAACATATCAGCATATCAGCATATCAGCATATCAACATATCAACATATCAGCATATCAGCATAGCAACATATCAGCATATCAACATATCAACATATCAGCATATCAGCATATCAGCATATCAGCATATCAACATATCAGCATATCAACATATCAGCATATCAGCATATCAGCATATCATCATATCAGCATATCAACATATCAGCATAGCAACATATCAGCATATCAGCATATCAGCATATCATCATATCAGCATATCAACATATCAGCATATCAGCATATCAGCATATCAGCATATCAACATATCAGCATATCAACATATCACCTTTTCCACAGTGAAGTTTATGAAGTGATGGCCGTATAACTCGCAGTTGCAAGGATGACATTTGGAGAGCCAAGCTATAGGCTTTTGTAGTCATGCACAAACGACAGTACATCGCTAAACCTACCTGTTTTAATTATGTCAGTGGAGGCTGCCGAGGGGAGAACGGCTCATAATAACGGCCGGAACGGAGCAAATGGAATGGCATCAAACACCTGGAAACCATGGAAACCATGTGTTTGATACCATTCCACTGATTCCGCTCCAGTCATTACCACGAGCCCGGTCTCCCCAATTAAGGTGCCACCTTAAGGTCCTGTAAATGATATGTCTTTTAATTTAATTTATTTTTTACAATTTGTATCATGTTAAATATTAGCCACTATCGGTAGGCACTGTCACTTATACCCACATACACTTGGAACTGTCACTTTTACCCAGATACACTTGGAACTGTCACTTATACCCACATACACTTGGAACTGTCACTTATACCCACATACACTTAGAACTGTCGAAGGATAGAAGGATTGAAGATACGTGAAGGAGAACAGATATAACTATAACCCCTGTAACTATTCCCCAGGTCGTTGCTGTAAATGAGAAAGTGTTCTCAGTCAACTTACCTGGTTAAAACAAATATAAATATAAAGCTAGTGGCTTGAAGGTGTTGAATGTATTGAAGGTGTTGAAGGTGTCACATACAGTACCACTGAAGCAGAGATACAGGCTGTCGGACCAGCAGACAGAGACTCTAACAGAACGTCTTCTGTCACAATGCTGAGCATTCTACTGTTCTGACTAGAACCAACCACGCTGAGCAAGAAATCAATTATATTATGCAAGAAAGTCAAGTCTTTGGATTGTTTATGGGATGCGATAGGTATGAACACTGTTTAATCTTCAGATCCACAGCTGAGGACAGCCTGCGTCTAAACCTTCACTGTTTTAATCTTCAGATCCACAGCTGAGGACAGCCTGCGTCTAAACCTTCACTGTTTAATCTTCAGATCCACAGCTGAGGACAGCCTGCGTCTAAACCTTCACTGTTTTAATCTTCAGATCCACAGCTGAGGACAGCCTGCGTCTAAACCTTCACTGTTTTAATCTTCAGATCCACAGCTGAGGACAGCCTGCGTCTAAACCTTCACTGTTTTAATCTTCAGATCCACAGCTGAGGACAGCCTGCGTCTAAACCTTCACTGTTTTAATCTTCAGATCCACAGCTGAGGACAGCCTGCGTCTAAACCACCTGAGAATTTCACCCTGGATGCAGGATTCCTGGATCAACTGAAACTGACAGTCCAATTTTTTCTGGGACACCTTGGTCCCCTCGGGTCCTCCATCCGGCTCCATCTCCTCCCCCTCCTCCTCCACTGCTCCCGAGGGGTCCTCCATCCGGCTCCATCTCTTCCCGAGGGGTCCTCCATCCAGCTCCATCTCTTCCCGAGGGGTCCTCCATCCGGCTCCATCTCTTTCCCCTCCTCCATCTCTTCCCGAGGGGTCCTCCATCCGGCTCCATCTCCTCCCGAGGGGTCCTCCATCCGGCTCCATCTCTTCCCGAGGGGTCCTCCATCCGGCTCCATCTCTTCCCGAGGGGTCCTCCATCCGGCTCCATCTCTTTCCCCTCCTCCAGAGGGGTCCTCCATCCGGCTCCATCTCTTCCCCCTCCTCCATCTCTTCCTGAGGGGTCCTCCATCCGGCTCCATCTCTTCCCCCTCCTCCATCTCTTCCTGAGGGGTCCTCCATCCGGCTCCATCTCTTCCCCCTCATCCTCCACTGCTCTCGAGGGCGCCCGAGTGGCACAGCATTCTAAGGTACTGCATCTCAGTGCTAGAGGCGTCACTACAGACCCTGGTTCGATCCCGGGCTGTGTCACAACCGGCCGTGATCGGGAGTTCCATAGGGTAGCACACAATTGGCCCAGTGTCGTCTGGGTTAGGGGAGGGTAGGAGGGGTAGGCCGTCATTGTAAAATAATAATTAGTTTTGAACTGATTTGCCTAGTTAAATAAAGTTTAAAGTTAAATAAAATAAATAAATAATCTGTACCATCCTGGTTGGTGGGTTGGGAGGACGAGGATGGGAGGAGGCGCGTGCCGGGGCTCCCTAGCGGGGAAACACACAGCCCGGCCAGCTTCCCCCTACGCTTCTCCCCCCCCCCCCCCTGCAGGGCTCCGTAGGACCACCTGGCCCCCCCTCCAGGGTCTCAAACCCCACCACAAGACTCGACCTGATGAAATAGGGAAAACAACCTGTCTGGAATGGCGCTCTACTCACTGTGACTCAAAAGTAGTAAAGTACAAAGGGAATAACATCACACCTCCTTAGATGTGTTAAATAGGAGTTGATTGAGATATAGCATCCCCCTTTAAGGGCACTGTAGTTATTTTAAAGTGTTTCTCTCACTTCTGTATATATTACAAGACAGCCGTTATAAAGAGCACATTACAACAAAGAGTAACAGTGTCACCAACTGTCAGCGTTGTGTAACTACAGTACCTGCTGGTCCGGCTCGGCCTGCCTCCTGGCATGGCGTCTCAGCTTCACAGGAAGCTCTCTTTCCTGAGACGTAGGATCCGCAGCGAGGCCGCGGCAGCATTGACACTGAACAGCTTCAGAGTTCTCTCCAGGACTTCCTGCTGGTCCAATCCGCCGGGGGGGGTAGTGTTCTCCCCAAACAGGTTCCAGACCAGCAGCAGGGGGCGCTCCGCAGGCAATCAGGGAGGGGCTCTCTGCGCCTCACCTTGGTGCCTTCCTTGTTGACTTCCAGCCAATCAGAGCACAGCGCTCCGGACAGGGTGGTGAGTCAGTCGCTCGTCAGCTCCTTCATCTGTCACGTACAGGCACAACAACACGGCATAGAGCCCCACAGTGACCTTGTCCAAAAGAGATTTACACAGTTATCAAAACGTAACGCCAGGGTAAGCCTACACAAAACACAGCCATTATTTTAAGTGTTTAAAAAATTAATGGTGGAAAAATGATTGGAACCATTTCTCTGTTTGACCGCTAGGTTTTATGGGTATTATGACTCACACTGTGGTACTCTATTCAGCAGGACGCAACGTTTTGGAAAAGTTCAGATGTATTTTCCGTACGTAGGGATTTCAGCAGATATATTTGCCCCACGGTTGGCTCCATGTGAACTGCAATATGTTAACATTTAGAATAGTCAATAACCACTGCATTCAAAACGATTTTCTAAACATAAAGTGTTCATACCCCTTGACTTATTCCACATTATGATGTGTTGCAGCCTCCATTTCTCACACACATCTACACACAATACCCCATAATAACAAAGTACATTTTTTGTTGTTGAATTTTTTGCAAATGTACTGAAAATGAAATATCTCATTTACATAAGTATTCACACCCCTGAGTCAATACTTTATAGAATCAACTTTGGCAGCGATTACAGCTGAGAGTCTTTCTGGGTAAGTCTCTAAGAGATTTCCACACCTGAATTGTACAACATTTTTCACATTTCTCTTTAAAAAAATCTTCAAGCGTCATTGCTAGACAGCCATTTTCGAATCGTGCCATAGATTTTCAAGCCGATTTAAGTCAAAACTGTAACTACTGTAGGCCACTCAGGAACATTCAATGTCGTCTTGGTAAGCAACTCCAGTGTACACTGAGTGTACAACACAGTAGGAACACCTCTTCTTTCCATGACATAGACTCACCAGGTGAATCCAGGTGAAAGCTATGATCCCTTATTAATGTCACCTGTTAAATCCATTTCAATCAGTGTAGATGAAGGGGAGGAGACGGGTTAAAGCTGTGATCCCTTATTAATGTCAGTTGTTAAATCCATTTCAATCAGTGTAGATGAAGGGGAGGAGACGGGTTAAAGCTATGATCCCTTATTGATGTCACCTGTTAAATCCACTTCAATCAGTGTAGATGAAGGGGAGGAGACGGGTTAAAGCTGTGATCCCTTATTAATGTCAGTTGTTAAATCCATTTCAATCAGTGTAGATGAAGGGGAGGAGACGGGTTAAAGAAGGATTTTTTAATGCCCTTCAGACATGGATTGTGTATTTGTGCCAGAGGGTGAATGGGCAAGACAGAAGACTTACGTGCCTTTGAACGGGGTGTGGTAGTAGGTGCCAGGTGCACCGGTTTGGGTCAAGAACTGCAACACTGCTGGGTTTATCCACCCTCGACAGTTTCCCGTGTGCATCAAGAATGGACCACCGCCCGAAGGACATCCAGCCAACTGGACACAAACGTGGGAAGCATTGGGGCAAATATGGGCAACTCAATATTAGGAAGGTGTTCTTAATGTTTTGTACACTCAGTGTATATAAAACACAGGAAAATCTAGTTTTTGACTGCACAGCCCCTTTAAATCAACGTCACTGTTCCTGCTATATTGCCACAATTCATTTTGATGTTCTCTTGTGTTTATTAAATAGATCATTTCCTTTACAACTTCGGGTAGAAAACCAATAGATTTAAACCTCACAATTCCAGTTTGTCCTGATTTGCTTTGGGTGCAATCAATTAGCTTAATTTCTCAGAGATCAAATTATATTTCAACCAAATAATGTTTCGTGGAATGCTAATCGTCCTGTTTATCTGTTACTAACGACAGAAATGATTTCAGATGGTGGGGTGTTGAAATCTTGTTTCTTGTGCGTTTTGATGTGGAACGACCCTATTGTTAGTGATCACAGTATTGCGATTTCCTGTGAAATGTGAGTCATATCTGTCACAATAACAATAGAGCAAATCATTATTTAATGAGAGGGAGACAAAAAACATCACAAACAAAAGGAATTTTTTCCCAAAAAAAACAACAATTATTCAACTTTATTCGAGATTTTTTTTCCAGCAACATCTTTTTTTAAATTCCAGTTCTTTATCAACAAATAGAAAACAGACTGCGTATACAACAGATCAAACCCCTACAGCACTAAGCATTCACAAGGTATAAATGAACATTGTGGTTTATTCCAGCCAGCATGTCAGACTCAGTCCTGTTAGGCTTGGGGATCGTCGTGCCCTGCGGCCTTGTGGGTAAAGATGTGCTTGTGTGGCGTGATGGCGGTTGGCCGACGGAGGCTGGGGAGTGGTCCTCAGTTAGGGTTATGCTATTCATCTCTCTTTAACAGAACTACACATTTTACACCTCTCTCACTCTCTTTAACAGAACGATAACCTGCTCTCTATCTTTCCGCAAGGGTTAGGGTCAAGTCCAGGTTCAATGAAGTCGATTACAGCTAAATGAATCAAATTACAACTAAATGAATTAATTTTCGATTCGTGAATTGAAATCACTCCCTGAAAAATGACTGGATTGAAAAATGGAACTGATCCCAACTCTGTGTGGCTGTCAGGTTGCTATGGTAATCCAGTAGATACAGACACTAACTTTCCTTCTATCTCTCACTCTCTCTCTTTCCCTCTCTCTCTCTTTACTATGCCGGTACGTAAAGAGAGTGAATCATTTTAACAATATAGTTTGAAGCTGCAGTATATATCTATGTATAATTGTACATATATATATAATCAATCATAATTATATATATAGTTATCATTTCTATTTCTGTATAAAATAATAGCAGGTCGGTGGGAGGGTGCAGAGGGTTTGATGTGTCTCTGTCCCGCCGGTAGTAATCGTAGTATTCTGTACAGGGGGGCCAGGATTAGTGGCTGCTACTCCTCTCTCCACCACCATGGGGCGCTGCTCCAGCAGTCCCTATGTTCCAACCCCCAGGCAGCGGACTGACCAATCAGCTCGCTGGGAACCAAGGAAAGAGGAGGGGCTAAGAGGGGCACAATATGATTCATACAGAGATTCAGGAGTTGATTCTCAAGTTCAACTCCTGGTTGGGTATAAAAGTCTGTTCGTCCGTTCGTCTCCAGATTCGTTCTCTGGTTATTGAAGGCCTCAGGGCCTTCAAGGCTTCTGTCTCTCTGTTGTTGAAATCATCATGTGCTCTTTGAGTTTCTGTACAATGCTGATTTAGTTGTCGTTAGTTGATGTCACGTTTTTTCGCTAACTAGTGTGGTTTATATAGTACCTGTATCGCGACGGTTGCTGTAATGCTTTTGAATCATTTTGTCATTTTTTCCCCCTACGTTTTAAAAAGAAACAGCAAAGTGAAAAGGCATATTATCTTAGTTAATCTTACTCCGTTTTAAAACGAATAAGACTAAAAAAATGGATAATAATAAACAATAAAATCTTGATACAAAATCAAAACTGTCAGCAGCTTCAGAGAACAAACAGTGGCTCTCCTGTATTAACGTCAGGAAGTAGAAAATACAGGTCCCTAAAATAACATACATTTTTTATTCTTTTTTACTAAAATAAACATACTGATTATGGTGGAAAAACTAAAATGCTGCGCCCCAGTTAGGCCATTAAGACAAAAATATATGTCTGATGGTATTAAAACAATTATAAAAAAAATAAAAAAAACTAATGATTAAGTAAATAATAATAAGAACATTATTCATAATGGTATTTCATAATAATGATAATAAAATAAGAAAGGAGAACAGAACCTCAGAACTCAGTCAGAACTGTCGCTTGCTCCCGTATGAAACGCTGTCGTCGTCATGGTATTGTTTGTTGTTTGTTTTTTAAATCTTTAGGGTGTTTTTTTTGTTTTTTTGTGTTTTTTTTGTTGTAAATCCAAGTAGTAGACCTCTGGGATTGGTTGAACCCGTCGCTAGGTGACAGTGGCACCTCCCTCCTCCCCTGTGATAGGGTAGCAATGGCAGGGTCAGGTCAGATGGGTTGATACAAGTACGGTGGCTGAGATGGGACACTCAGTGGCCATGCCAGAGGCTGCTCAGCTCAGAGTGGTTACGTTGCATAGTGGTCAAAACTGCCCAGGTACTCCAACGCGGCTCTGTAGCACAGCTGATACTGGTCCTAGACAGAGAGAGAAAACACATCAGGCAGATGCAGCATTATATTACTGTATGTTGAGAATCCTTTCTAGTGACAGGTGCTGCTAGAGTCATGAAGCCTTTTGATTCGTTGTTGAGAAGCACTTCCCTCCATTCCACTCTCCAACAACGGAAGACCAGCAACAGTATATTCGTCCATACCTCTGTCTGCACCATGGCAGGTCTCTGGGTACGTAACGTCTTGACGGTCTGGAAGAGGTCAACCACCCCTTCGTACCTCATCCTCTCCAACACGATACTCAGAGTGATGAAGACCCCTGTCCTGCCCACCCCGGCACTGAGGAAGAGGAGGAACACACACATTACACACCTTATACAGTATGCACAGTATCCTATAGGCTTGGGCGGTATCCAGATTTTCATACCGTCATACCGTTCTTCTGCCATCCCAGGATTTACGGTATTACCGGCATAACACACAAGGGGACGCTAAAAACGTTTTAAAAAAGCCCATTGGGCGTCTATTACCAGAATGCTAAGAAAATTAGCACAAGTAATAGCGAAATCACATAGACGCTGTTAGATCAATGCTAACAAGCGATAATTAACATAAACGAATTGCAAAGACAGGCAAATACTGCTCATAAAGTTATACAAGCATATCTAGTAGCTACCAGATGTCATGCTTTTCTGAAGGAAGAACAGCATGGGTAGACGGAGCAGAGGGGGGAGGAACGGAGGAGGAAGAGCAGCATGGGTAGACGGAGCAGAGGGGGGAGGAACGGAGGAGTAAGAGCAGCATGGGTAGACGGAGCAGAGGGGGGAGGAACGGAGGAGTAAGAGCAGCATGGGTAGACGGAGCAGAGGGGGGAGGAACGGAGGAGGAAGAGCAGTATGGGTAGACGGAGCAGAGGGGGGAGGAACGGAGGAGGAAGAGCAGCATGGGTAGACGGAGCAGAGGGGGGAGGAACGGAGGAGGAAGAGCAGCATGGGTAGACGGAGCAGAGGGGGGAGGAACGGAGGAGGAAGAGCAGCATGGGTAGACGGAGCAGAGGGGGGAGGAACGGAGGAGGAAGAGCAGCATGGGTAGACGGAGCAGAGGGGGGAGGAACGGAGGAGGAAGAGCAGCATGGGTAGACGGAGCAGAGGGGGGAGGAACGGAGGAGGAAGAGCAGCATGGGTAGACGGAGCAGAGGGGGGAGGAACGGAGGAGGAAGAGCAGCATGAGTAGACGGAGCAGAGGGGGGAGGAACGGAGGAGGAAGAGCAGCATGGGTAGACGGAGCAGAGGGGGGAGGAACGGAGGAGGAAGAGCAGCATGGGTAGACGAAGCAGAGGGGGGGGGGAAGAGCAGCATGGGTAGACGGAGCAGAGGGGGGAGGAACGGAGGAGGAAGAGCAGCATGGGTAGACAGAGCATAGGGGGGAGGAACGGAGGAGGAAGAGCAGCATGGGTAAACGGAGCAGAGGGGGGAGGAACGGAGGAGGAAGAGCAGCATGGGTAGACGGAGCAGAGGGGGGAGGAACGGAGGAGGAAGAGCAGCATGGGTAGACGGAGCAGAGGGGGGAGGAACGTAGGAGGAAGAGCAGCATGGGTAGACGGAGCAGAGGGGGGAGGAACGGAGGAGGAAGAGCAGCATGGGTAGACGGCGCAGAGGGGGGAGGAACGGAGGAGGAAGAGCAGCATGGGTAGACGGAGCAGAGGGGGGAGGAACGGAGGAGGAAGAGCAGCATGGGTAGACGGAGCAGAGGGGGGGGGGGAGAAACAAAACGCTAGCAGGAAACAGAGGAGAGAAAATAACTCATCCAGGGCTTTTTGACTTCTGGTAGAAAGATCATTATAAGATATCTGATGACAAACATTTTAGTAGTGAATTGCATAACTTCATCACTTCCTGTCCGCCACACGACAGAGACTCACCAGCTCCCTCTTTCTCCCGTTGTGCTATTTACAAACAAACACGTGACTGGCTCCACTGCTCTGGGAAACTACAGGTAAGCCTCATAACGTAAAACAATGTTGACCGGTGAAGTGAAGAACGTAATCTGCTTTATCTCCTAACGTATTGCACAAGTTGACTGCAGGTATTTTACTTAAAAAGTAGCTACAAATATTTCAAATTTAGTGAAAAACTTCAAAGGAATTGTTTTGACGGTATTGAATAAAAAATCCTCCCATGACTATTTCCTAGTACCCTGGTATACGGTATTCCGCCCAGAGCATCCTACTTCCAGGTACTTACTTTACACTGACTGCACGGTACCAAATGGTGCCGAGTGATTCTTGTTTTAATTTATCCAACAACCAACACACCAGTCATTCATTGGGTAATTACTATATTTACATGTCATTTCTGGCTATTCAGCCAAGTCTCATTACCTGCAGTGAACAGTGATTGGTCCGTCCTGTCCAAACTGCTCCTTGGTTTTATGCACTTGGCCAATGAAATCGATGAATCCTTCCCCGGTTTTTGGCACTCCTTGTTCTGGCCAATCAGTGAACTGGAATTGGCGGATCGTCCTGGATTGGCCATCCTAAGGGAACCAATAGGAGGAGAGTATGTTAGAGCGGTAGTCAAGAGGGAACCAATAGGAGGAGAGTATGTTAGAGTGGTATTCGAGAGGGAACCAATAGAAGGAGAGTATTTTAGAGTGGTAGTCGAGAGGGAACCAATAGGAGGAGAGTATGTTAGAGTGGTGTCGAGAGGGAACCAATAGGAGGACAGTATGTTAGAGCGGTAGTCGAGAGGGAACCAATAGGAGGAGAGTATGTTAGAGTGGTAGTCGAGAGGGAACCAATAGAAGGAGAGTATTTTAGAGTGGTAGTCGAGAGGGAACCAATAGGAGGAGAGTATGTTAGAGTGGTGTCGAGAGGGAACCAATAGGAGGACAGTATGTTAGAGCGGTAGTCGAGAGGGAACCAATAGGAGGAGAGTATGTTAGAGTGGTAGTCGAGAGGGAACCAATAGGAGGAGAGTATGTTAATTCACTAACAAACTCACTCACTCACTCAGTCACTCAGTCACTCACTCACTCTCATTAATTCACTCACTCACTCCCTCACTCACTCCCTTCTTCCCGTCTCAGGACATCCCCAGGGATATGATCTATCTCACAGGTTGACACAGTACACACTCACCCTGGCGTCGGTGACTTTGAACTCTCGGAGGATGTACTGGGGCATGTTGTACTCGGCCATGGGGTCCACCACAAAGTACTGGTACCTGGCTGAGCGCTCCGCCGGCCAGTACTGATGACACTTCTCCTGTAGGGGGGGATAGACAACCAGGGTTAGAACAGGGTGTGTGTGTGTGTGTGTGTGTCTACTGTATTTGTGCTCATCTTACCCGCCCCATCTCTCTGAGTTTGGTGAGCATCACTACAATGGTAGAGTTGTGTTCCCACAGCATCCTCCAGAAGTCTTCAGTGGTTTCAGCCAGAGGGCCCTGGGTGGCCAGATACCCTTTCTGTTGTCTGGAGAGAGAACATCAGGACACACTTACAGCAAACACACAATTAACTCAGCAGTTCTGCTGACTGCCTATAGGTGGCAGTAGAGTGACATGCAAAACAGAATGAAACGTGCTGAGCCACAAACACACAGAGAGAGAGAGAGAGAGAGAGAGAGAGAGAGAGAGAGAGAGAGAGAGAGAGAGAGAGAGAGAGAGAGAGAGAGAGAGAGAGAGAGAGAGAGAGAGAGAGAGAGAGAGAGAGAGAGAGAGAGAGAGAGGGAAAGAGAGAGAGAGAGAGAGAGAGGGAAAGAGAGAGAGAGAGAGAGAGAGTGAGAGATAGAGAGAGAGAGAGAGAGACAGAGAGAGACAGCCACGGGTGAACAACTAATGAAGGTGCTACAGGCTAGGCAATAATGTGTAACCGTGACATTAGAGTGATGCTCTGGGCCCCACTCCTCACACAAATAAAGGAAAAGAACGACAGAGCAGAGAAGAGGAGAGAGGGGAGAGGAAAGAGAGGGGATAGAAGTGGAGAGGAGACACAGAAGACAGACAGACAGACAGACAGACAGACAGTATGAGATGTCTTCCCTCATCATTATCTAAGTGTCTTTTCTAGAGCCTGACAGGATTTTTGGGGTCCGATACCGATAACAGTTTTAAGGAGGCAGAAGTCAACGATTACCAATATGACTGCCAATAAATGTTGTTTTTTTAGAGCGATAATTCAATGTTATCCTACAGAAACCAAGCACAACTAGTTGTTCATTAAGACAATGTTATCCTACAGAAACCAAGCACAACTAGTTGTTCATTAAGACAATGTTATCCTACAGAAACCAAGCACAAGATAGCTGTTCATTAAGACAATGTTATCCTACAGAAACCAAGCACAAGATAGCTGTTCATTAAGACAATGTTATCCTACAGAAACCAAGCACGAGCTAGCTGTTCATTAAGACAATGTTATCCTACAGAAACCAAGCATAAATCACCACAAATGAGCAGATATTATTGTGTATTCTATGTATATAATATCGGCGCTTTATCTGTGGAATAAAGACCGATACAAATATTTAGGTGAAAGGCTAATATCGGCCAATAATACCGGTCGAGCGATGTATCGGTCGGGCTCTAGTCTTTCCCTGCTTGGCTCAGTTCGAGAAACACGAGAGGCTCTTGTTGAGTTTCTATTTAAGCCTGGTTAAAACGAGGCTTAATTACTAAATACTGCTGCAGCAGCACACAACAAAAACAACATTAACAACAACAATATCAACAACAACAATGGCAGGTCCCTGTGCTGAGCAGCTGAAGACTCAAGGAATAGCAGACAGGGAGAGAGAAACTATCCATCTGGAAAATGCTTAATTAACACACACACACACACAAACACACCACACACACACACACACACACACACACACACACACACACACACACACACACACACACACACACACACACACACACACACACACACACAACACACACACACACACACACACACACACACACACACACACACACACACACACCATGCTCTTAATGGGAGCGGTTGTCATTAAGGTATTTACATAGTGACAAAGCAGTCTGGGTCTCTGGGGAACAGTTTTCATTAACACTTAATAGGATGAGAGAAAAGCTGTGTGTTAAAGTTTATGGGATGAATGTAGAGGAGGGAAAAGCTGTGTGTTAAAGTTTATGGGATGAATGTAGAGGGAAAAGCTGTGTGTTAAAGTTTATGGGATGAATGTAGAGGAGGGAAAAGCTGTGTGTTAAAGTTTATGGGATGAATATAGAGGAGGGAAAAGCTGTGTGTTAAAGTTTATGGGATGAATGTAGAGGAGGGACAAGCTGTGTGTTAAAGTTTATGGGATGAATGTAGAGGAGGGAAAAGCTGTGTGCTAAAGTTTATGGGATGAATGTAGAGGGAAAAGCTGTGTGTTAAAGTTTATGGGTTGAATGTAGAGGGAAAAGCTGTGTGTTAAAGTTTATGGGATGAATGTAGAGGGAAAAGCTGTGTGTTAAAGTTTATTGGATGAATGTAGATTGAAAAGCTGTGTGTTAAAGTTTATGGGATGAATGTAGAGGAGGGACAAGCTGTGTGTTAAAGTTTATGGGATGAATGTAGAGGAGGGAAAAGCTGTGTGTTAAAGTTTATGGGATGAATGTAGAGGGAAAAGCTGTGTGTTAAAGTTTATGGGATGAATGTAGAGGAGGGAAAAGCTGTGTGTTAAAGTGTATGGGATGAATGTAGAGGGAAAAGCTGTGTGTTAAAGTTTATGGGATGAATGTAGAGGAGGGAAAAGCTGTGTGTTAAAGTTTATGGGATGAATGTAGAGGAGGGAAAAGCTGTGTGTTAAAGTTTATGGGATGAATGTAGAGGAGGGACAAGCTGTGTGTTAAAGTTTATGGGATGAATGTAGAGGAGGGAAAAGCTGTGTGTTAAAGTTTATGGGATGAATGTAGAGGGAAAAGCTGTGTGTTAAAGTTTATGGGATGAATGTAGAGGAGGGAAAAGCTGTGTGTTAAAGTGTATGGGATGAATGTAGAGGGGGGACAAGCTGTGTGTTAAAGTTTATGGGATGAATGTAGAGGAGGGACAAGCTGTGTGTTAAAGTTTATGGGATGAATGTAGAGGAGGGAAAAGCTGTGTGTTAAAGTTTATGGGATGAATGTAGAGGGAAAAGCTGTGTGCCTGAGCCTCCCTCCCTGTACGGACCACATGACATATCATGCTCTCTCTCTTCTCCCTCCTCTTCTCTCTCCCTCTCTTCTCCTCCATCTCTCCCTCCTTTTCTCCTCCATCTCTCCCTCCTCTTCTCTCCATCTCTCCCTCTTCTTCTCTCTCCATCTCTCCTCTCTCCCTCTCTTCTCCTCCATCTCTCCCTCCTCTTCTCTCCATCTCTCCCTCCTCTTCTCTCCATCTCTCCCTCCTCTTCTCTCCATCTCTCCCTCCTCTTCTCCTCCATCTCTCCCTCCTCTTCTCTCTCCCTCCTCTTCTCTCCATCTCTCCCTCCTCTTCTCTCTCCATCTCTCCCTCCTCTTCTCTCCATCTCTCCCTCCTCTTCTCTCCATCTCTCCCTCCTCTTCTCTCTCCTTCCTCTTCTCTCCATCTCTCTCTCCTCTCCCCTTCTCTTCTCCTCCATCTCTCTCTCTCTCTCTCCTCTCCATCTCTCTCCATCTCTCTCTCTCCTCCTCCCACACTTCACTGTGTGAGGCCACATTTAATCTCTGGAAGGCTCGTAGCCTTATAAGCTAACAGGCCATGTCAGCACAGGTCGTAGTTTCAACATGGAGCGGTCAATCAACACCCAGGGATGTCTGAGGCAGAGACGACTGAGGATGGATGGACACATTGATTGGAGAACGTGTTGGCCCACCCCAGTCTGACCCAGCTAGACTAGACAGTGAGAGAATCTCTACTGCATTTCCTTCTTTTTTTCACACACACACACACACACATTCTCTCTCTTACCTGTATCCGTCGATGCAGCTGGCGTTGATGTAGTCAGACCCTTCCACTCCTCTGATAGGCTGCAGACACACGCGTGTCGACTCGAATGGCATGATGTTCACCAGCCGGTTCTTGAACTTATTGCAGGGCAGGTTGGCACTGATGAACCTAGAGGTGTGGGCTTTGGAGTTAGCCAGTCTCTGTGAGAGAGGGAGGGAATAAGGAGAGGAGAAAAGGAGAAGGAGGAGAGAAAAGGGGGAGAGAGAAGGAGGGGAGAGAGAAGGAGGAGAGAAACAGAGGAGAGAGAAGAAGGGAGATAGAAGGAGGAGGGGAGAGAGAAGGAGGAGAGAAAAGGAGGAGAGAGAAGGAGGAGAGAAGAAGGGATATAAGGAAGAGGAGAGAGAGTATGAGGAGAGAGAAGAAGGGAGATAGAAGGAGGAGGGGAGAGAGAAGGAGGAGAGAAAAGGAGGAGAGAGAAGGAGAAGAGAGAAGGATGAGAGAAGAAGGGATATAAGGAAGATGAGAGAAAAGGAGGAGAGATAAGGAGGAGAGAGAAGAAGGGAGATAGAAGGAGGAGGGGAGAGAGAAGGAGGAGAGAGAAGGAGGAGATAGAAGGAGGGGAGAGAGAAGGAGGAGAGAAGAAGGGATATAGAAGGAGGAGGGGAGAGAGAAGGAGGAGAGAGAAGAAGGGAGAGAGAAGGAGGAGGGGAGAGAGTATCATTCACATGTACTTCACTTTATTGTGTTTCTTTAATAGGGGTTCATTAATGTACATCACATTAATAGCAGCAGGACTTTACTGATAGTAACAGTAAGGCATGGTGGGTATAAAATGGTTGTAATGGCTATAGTAGATGGTGTTGGGTGTCCGCAGAGCTGGCAGAGCCTGCTGGAGAGATGGGAGAGATGGGAGTGGAGAGGCGTGGCTGGCTCAGTGCTGGACCTGGCAGCTCTCACACCACAGATGGACATCACAGGAGAGAGTGGACAGACCTGGTGTTGCTCTGTGTGTGGTGGCCAGACTGCCTGGGCTTGAACGGCAGGGCTGTAGTCCCACAATCACCATCGCTCCTCTTTCTCTCCCCCCCTGTCCCCATCTCTCACTCGTATCCTCTCCCTCTCTCTCCTTCTACCACTGGAAGAGCTACAGACCGCTGGATATCATGTAAACACGACCTTAATGACTCTATTTAGTAAGTCGTACATCTTATCCTTTTCGGTAACACTTTACTTGACACCCAGTGTCATAACACATTTATGGCACATTCATAACCATGTCATAACAGCTGACATAACTTTTTATTACCTGTCATAACACTGTCATGACCCATATATTTACACCTGTTGTGACATGTATAGTGTTATTTTATGGCTGGTTATGACACCTACATAAGAGTGTCAAAATCCACATTTATTCAAATGTGTTTTTCCCCCTGCCACGAAATGACCTTTTGTTTGAATGTTTGCTTCTAACATCCTTTGTTGTTTTAATGAATTCTTTACAGTCCTGTTTTTTTCCCTCCATCATATTTTAAATATCTTGTAGAATATACACTTTATGACACACTGTCTAGAAGCATTATGACATCATAATCATATAAGCAAGACAGGCCTATTCATGAATTGATGATAAAAAATAATGTGGGGGATGTTTTGTTAGACTTCAGTGCGGCTTTTCACATTATCGATCATAGTCTGCTGATGGAAAAATGTGTTATGGCTTTACACCCCCTGCTGTAATGTGGATAAAGAGTTACTTGTCTAACAGAACACAGAGGGTGTTCTTTAATGGAAGCCTCTCAAATATAATCCAGTTAGAATCAGGAATTCCCCAGGGCAAATGTCTAGGTCCCTTAGTTAAAAAAATAATATTTACTAACGACATGCCACTAGCTTTGAGTACAGTCAGTGTGTCTATGTATGCCGATGACTCAACACTATACACATCAGCGACTAGAGAGACTGAAATGACTGCAACACTTAACAAAGAGCTGCAGTTAGTTTCAGAAAGGGTGGTTAGGAAAAAGTTAGTCCTAAATATTTCCAAAACTAAAAGCATTGTAATTTGGGACAAATCATTCAATAAACCCTAAACCTCAACTAAATCTTGTAATGAATAATGTGGAAATTGAGCAAGTTGTGATGACTTAACTGCTTGGAGTAACCCTGGATTGTAAACTGTCATGGTCAAAACATACAACAGTAGCTAAGATGGGGAGAAGTCTGTCCATAATAAAGCGCTGCTCTACCTTCTTAACAGCACTATCAACAAGACAGGTCCTACAGGCTTTACTGTTCAGTCATGTGGTCAGGTGCCACAAAAAAATGACTTAGGAAATTTACAATTGGCTTAGAACAGGGCAGCACAGCTGGTCTTTGGATGTAGACAGAGAGCAAACATTAATAATATGCATGTCAATGTCTCCTGACTCAAAGTAGAAGAGAGATTGACTTCATCACTACTTTTATTTGTTAGAGGTATTGACATGTTGAAAGCACTGAGCTGTCTGTTTGAACTACTGGCACACAGCTCAGACACCCATGCATACCCCACAGGACATGCCACTAGAGGTCTCTTCACAGTCCTCAAGTCCAGAACAGACTATGGGAGGTGCACAGTACTACATAGAGGCATGATAACATGGAGCTCTATTCCACACCAGGTAACTGATTTTTATTTAACCTTTATTTAACTAGGCAAGTAAGTTAAGAACAAATTCTTATTTACAATGACGGTCTACCAAAAGGCAAAAGGCCTCCTGCGGGGAAAGGGGGCTGGGATTAAAAAATAAATACAATATAAATATAGGACAAAACACACATCACAACAACAGAGACAACACAACACTACATAAAGAGAGACCTAAGACAACAACATAGCAAGGTAGCAACACATGACAACACAGCATGGTAGAAACACAACATGACAACAACATGGTGGCAATACAACATGGTAGCAGCACAAAACATGGTACAAACATTATTGGACACAGACAACAGCACAAAGGGCAAGAAGGTAGAGACAACAATACATCACACAAAGCAGCCACAACTGTCAGTAAGAGTGTCCATGATTGAGTCTTTGAATGAAGAGATGGATATAAAACTGTCCAGTTTGAGTGTTTGTTGCAGCTCGTTCCAGTCGCAAGCTGCAGCGAACTGAAAAGACGAGCGACCCAGGGATGTGTGCGCTTTGTGGACCTTTAACAGAATGTGACTGGCAGAACGGGTGTTGTATGAGGGCTGCAGTAGATATCTCCTGATGCAAGCAGTAGAATCAGATTTTTAAAAAACAGATAAAAATACACCTTATGGAAGAACGGGGACTGTGAAAAGACACACACACACACACACACACACACACACACACACACACACACACACACACACACACACACACACACACACACACACACACACACACACACACACACACACACACACACACACACACACACACACACACGATAACATACGCACTATACACACACGTATCTTTAGTACTGTAGATATGTGGTAGTGGAGTAAGGGCCTGAGGGCACACATTTAGTGTGTTATGAATTCTGTTACGAATGTATTGTAATGTTTTTTTTAAATTGTAAAACTGCCTTAATTTAACTGGACCCCAGGAAGAGTAGCTGCTGCTTTGGCAGGAACTAGTGGGGATCCATACATCATTGTAGTAGTATTGATGGCTGTCAGCTCTATGACTTGATGGACTACATCATTGTAGTAGTATTGATGGCTGTCAGGCCTATGACTTGATGGACTACATCATTGCAGTAGTATTGATGGCTGTCAGCCCTATGACTTGATGGACTACATCATTGTAGTAGTATTGATGGATGTCAGCCCTATGACTTGATGGACTACATCATTGTAGTAGTATTGATGGCTGTCAGCCCTATGACTTGATGGACTACATCATTGTAGTAGTATTGATGGCTGTCAGCCCTATGACTTGATGGACTACATCATTGTGGTAGTATTGATGGCTGTCAGCCCCATGACTTGATGGACTACATCATTGTAGTAGTATTGATGGCTGTCAGCTCTATGACTTGATGGACTACATCATTGTAGTAGTATTGATGGCTGTCAGTCCTATGACTTGATGGACTACATCATTGTAGTAGTATTGATGGCTGTCAGCCCTATGACTTGATGGACTACATCATTGTGGTAGTATTGATGGCTGTCAGCCCCATGACTTGATGGACTACATCATTGTAGTAGTATTGATGGCTGTCAGCTCTATGACTTGATGGACTACATCATTGTAGTAGTATTGATGGCTGTCAGTCCTATGACTTGATGGACTACATCATTGTAGTAGTATTGATGGCTGTCAGCCCTATGACTTGATGGACTACATCATTGTAGTAGTATTGATGGCTGTCAGTCCTATGACTTGATGGACTACATCATTATAGTAGTATTGATGGCTGTCAGTCCTATGACTTGATGGACTACATCATTGTAGTAGTATTGATGGCTGTCAGCCCTATGACTTGATGGACTACATCATTATAGTAGTATTGATGGCTGTCAGCCCTATGACTTGATGGACTACATCATTATAGTAGTATTGATGGCTGTCAGCCCTATGACTTGATGGACTACATCATTGTAGTAGTATTGATGGCTGTCAGCCCTATGACTTGATGGACTACATCATTGTAGTAGTATTGATGGCTGTCAGCCCTATGACTTGATGGACTACATCATTGTAGTAGTATTGATGGCTGTCAGCCCTATGACTTGATGGACTACATCATTGTAGTAGTATTGATGGCTGTCAGCTCTATGACTTGATGGACTACATCATTGTAGTAGTATTGATGGCTGTCAGCTCTATGACTTGATGGACTACATCATTATAGTAGTATTGATGGCTGTCAGTCCTATGACTTGATGGACTACATCATTGTAGTAGTATTGATGGCTGTCAGCTCTATGACTTGATGGACTACATCATTATATTAGTATTGATGGCTGTCAGTCCTATGACTTGAACTGTATGTCATTGTGAGCCATGTGGATGTAAATGTTCAACGTTGTTTTATATGGTCATTTTCTGGGACAATAAACGTAAAACTACTGTAGAACCTGGGCAACTGGCTGGCCCTTTTGTAGACCTGCGGAACAATTTCCAAAAATAAAAACAATTTAAAAAAGGTAACAGATCTGAAACAGCTCCGCTGTCACTGTCCAATCACAGGAGGAGTAGTGGCTCCACCTCAACATCTGATAGGCTGGGAAGAATCCTCAACTAGGAACGTATTGGGTAACAATGGAATACACCTATCCAATCCAATTTCTGATCTACGTGTCTAAAAGGTCCAGAAGGTCATTTTCATTACGACGATGACGACGATGAAGATTCCACATATTATTATTAATAATATTACCTTGAACTCCAGCTCCATGGCGGTGACGGTCTCCCCCGTGGGCGGCTGGGTGAGTTTCTGGATGTGTGCGTACAGGTTACGTGCGGGGACCTCAGTGAGGCCACAGGTGGCTGCCTCTAGCAGGGCCTCGTGGATGAAGACATACTGGTCCTCGGTCTGCACCATGTAGTTCCGCTGAGCTCTCATACACGTCACATGACCGTAGACATCCACTGACTTCTCGTGCTTCATACGCTCCAGCATGGCCTCGATCACGATCAGGCAGCCGGTTCTACCCACGCCCGCACTGAGGGAGGAGGGAGGAGAGAGGTTAACATTACACGATCAGGCAGTCTGTTCTACCCACACCCACACTGAGGGAGGAGGGAGGAGAGAGGTTAACATTACACGATCAGGCAGCCTGTTCTACCCACACCCACACTGAGGGAGGAGGGAGGAGAGAGGTTAACATTACACGATCAGGCAGCCTGTTCTACCCTCAATTGAATTCAATACAACTTTATTAATCGTAGAGGGGCAACGTCAAGGTTATACAGTAATATCTAGGAGACTTTTCAAACATGTACCTCATCAACTTTTTTTCTGGCTGGTTTTACTGCAGTATTTTATTGATCTTCGATAAATACATGTCCCAAAAATATATCTCAGATATAGGACAGGCATTTCAGAACAAACTTGATGTAGATTTGTTTTGGGGACTACCTGTTGTTCCATGTAGTGAATCTGTTATTCATTGTGTTTGTATCGGTAGCAGTAAGGCCAAATGCAATGCTTTGGACACACCTACTCATTCAAGGGTTTTTCTTTATTTTTTACTATTTTCTACAATGTAGAATAATAGTGAAGACATCAAAACTATGAAATAACACATATGGAATCATGTTTTATATTTGAGATTCTTCAAATAACCACCCTTAGCCTTAATGACAGTTTTGCACACACTTGGCATTCTCTCAACCAGCTTCATTAGGTAGTCACCTGGAATGCATTTCAATGAACAGGTGTGCCTTGTTAAAAGTTAATTTGTGGAATTTCTTTCCTTCCTAATGCGTTTTAGCCAATCACTTGTGTTTTGACAACGTAAGGGTGGTAAAAGACCAAAGTCCATATTATGTCAAGAACAGCTGAAATAAGCAAAGAGAAACGACAGTCCATCATTACTTTAAGACATGAAGGTCAGTCAATACGGAAACTTTTCAAGAACTTTTAAAGTTTCTTCAAGTGCAGTCGCAAAAACAGTATAGTTTACCTGCAGTGTACCACCATGGGTCCTGCGTCAGGCGGGTTGCAGGCTTTGACCCGTCGTAGGAAGGCCAGGATGGGGGTGGGGTACTCTGGTACCCCATGGTCCGGCCAGGCCATGAACTGGAACTGACGAATCTCACGCTTCTCACTGGAACCATTCTGTAGGAGAAAACCCGGAGAAAGTCAACGAAGGGAACAATATTGTTTATGGTGTTCATTGTGTGTGTGTGTGTGCGTGTGAGTGTGTGTGTGTGTGTGTTAATGAAGCATTTTCCAGATGGATAGCAGAGGGGTTAGACATGAAAGTGAAACCAACCAACCATCCCGCTGGTCTGAGAGGTGAGTTAGTAGAATGATAAGTTGTGATGGAGGGATGCAATGGAATGAAGAAGAATGAATGAAAGAGAGAATGAAACAGACAGGTGATTCCATACGCTAGGGATGGGGAGAGGGAGAGAGAAAAAGAGACAGAGCGAGCGAGAGAGAGCTAGAGAGGGAGAAACAGAGATCGAGAGAGAGAGGGAGAAACAGAGATCGAGAGAGAGAAACAGGGATTGAGAGAGACAGACAGAGAGAGCGAGAGACAGAGCGAGAGAGAGAGAGACAGAGATTGAGTGAGAGAGAGAGACAGGCAGACAGAGAGAGAGAGAGAGAGAGAATGAGAAAGACAGAGACAGACCCTTACCTTGTAGAGGGCGAAGGTGCGTACGCTGTAGGTAGCCAGCTCCACAGTATCCAACATGCTGACCTGTATCATACCATAGGTCTCTGTCCCTCTGACAGGCCAGTACTGGTCACACTTCACCTGGTAGAGAAGGAAGAACACAATCAGTCGGGTCCAGAGTTTCACCTGGTCTGGAACACCTCATGCTTCTCTAAATATCATACACTGGGGTTCCGGAGTCTTTCCTAGTCAGGTCATGTTGACCAGGGAAAACTCCTGGTCCAATGCACAACAATGAGGTACGCTGGTGAGACAGGGTATAAGGCATCGCAGTAACAGACAATATTGCCCAATATCTCTCCAAATCCTCGTGGCTCCACTATCCCTCAATGGAACAGGCTGAACGTTCCAAACAGACAAGCTGTGTTATTATCAACGAGCTAATAGCTGGTTGGATCATCAGCATCCGTCGTTTATGTTCGCGTCGGAGACCATTTGTGGAAAATGTCTGCTACCCACTACCCAGAATGCTGTTCTGGGTTATGACATAATGTAACGTGTTCCAAAATGGCACCCTATTCCCTATATAGTGCACTACTACGACAAGGTGCTGTCTGGGAGGCGTCCAACATTATGTCTCTAATTCATCCAGTCACGGCAGCCTAGAGGGAGACAGCAGGAGTGACCACCTGGACACATCAGTCTGTGGGACAAACCTTCACCTCTACCAAGCCGGATGTTGGCTGAATGCTTGGGACCACAACTATATAACATGACAGATACACACAGACTAGACCTGACACAACATCTATCCACACCTGGGTTACAACAGTGTTTATTTTCCTTTCCAATAATGGAGTGCCAGATAGGAAGTGTTTGACGTTGGTTCCATGACGTTGGTTCCATGACGCCGGGCAAGTTGGCGTAAACAGATAACGGTCACCCTGTTGCTAGCTCCTAGCTCCTAGCTCCTAGCTCCTAGCCAACACTGGAGTCTTTTGCAGATTCAACTTAAAAATATATATATTTTAAAATGTTAACCTTTATTTAACTAGGTAAGTCAGTTAAGAACAAATTCTAATTTACAATGACGGCCTACACCGGCCAAACCCAGATGACGCTGGGCCAATTGCGCGCCGCCCTATGGGACTCCCAATCACGGCCGGTTGGATAGCAACCATGCCAGTAGAATGGATTACCAGTCCGTTTGGATAGCAACCATGCCAGTAGAATGGATTACCAGTCCGTTTGGATAGCAACTTCAGAATCTCAGAAATAACACCTGGCTATTGTCCATAATGTCTGGTGAAGGGATGAAACAAAACAAATTTACTTTTTTATGAAATCATGTCATTATTTATTTATATATATACAGTGGGGAGAACAAGTATTTGATACAGTGCCGATTTAGCAGGTTTTCCTACTTACAAAGCATGTAGAGGTCTGTAATTGTAGAGGTACACTTCAACTGTGAGAGACGGAATCTAAAAAGATTGCCTGGCTGCGTTGTGGGGACAGTGGATACACATTGATATTTAAAATGGAACTGTTAACAGATTACCCAGGGAATCTGGGTAATCGTGAATAACTCGTGAATAACTCCCCTGTTATCAATTCAGGATCCAAACAACACGTTTTTATAAATACTAGTTAAACCCCAAGTCTGCTTTATACACCAAGAAAAAACAGATTTAGAAGACCAGAAACAACCACATCAGGTCCACTGACAGTCTGAAACAGTCCACATTATCTTCAATGTGCCATTCAGATCCAATCTTCTTCAGAGCACAGCGAGAACAGACAGACAGTGGGGGCCGCGCCCCAACTAGTAACCTGCTTTAGGTAGTGCACTACAACAGGGTGCCATTCGGGACGGGCAAAGGCAGAGCATGTTGTTGTCACCAAACAGAAGGTCAAAGTCAACGGAAAGCCTGTTGAAAATGCCGAACTTGTTAAAGGCTACTAGGATACGCTCTCTCATCGATTTGGGATACATGAAGAGGGACGGAAAGGGAAGGAGGGAGGGAGGGAGGGAGAGAGAGGAAGGGAGGAGGAAGGAGGTAGCAACAGTACTGCTATCTTAACCAGATAGAAACTGTGTAGACAACAGGAGAGCTGACATTTGGATGCAGTACCAGATAAAAGAGGCATACCTTTTCTCCTATAAATACTCTCTCCTGTAAACGGAAATTTCCCTGTCTCTCAGTTCAGACAGAGACCATTGTGTCTCTCAGTCTAAACAGAGACCATTGTGTCTCTCAGTCCAGACAGAGACCATTGTGTCTCTCAGTCCAGACAGAGACCATTGTGTTTCTCAGTCCAGACAGAGACCATTGTGTCTCTCAGTCCAGACAGAGACCATTGTGTCTCTCAGTCCAGACAGAGACCATTGTGTCTCTCAGTCCAGACAGAGACCATTGTGTCTCTCAGTCCAGACAGAGACCATTGTGTTTCTCAGTTCAGAGGATGTAAACAACAAGCCTGACACCTCTAGTCTCCATCTCTGTTCCCACACTGCCACAAACAGGCCCCGTCAGAGACACACGTCACCACACCCCCCTAGTGTTTGAGTGACTGAAACCTCCTCTGTCAGACTCTGAGTCACACGGCTGCTGTTCTATCTGTCTGTTTTACATGTCCTCTATTATCTCTCTCTGTTTTACATGTCCTCTATTATCTCTGTCTCTCCTATCTTCTACCTGACCTTCACCTCTACAGCCTCATTATCTGTCTCTGTTTTACATGTCCTCTATTATCTCTGTCTGTTTTACATGTCCTCTATTATCTCTGTCTCTCCTATCTTCTACCTGACATTCACCTCTACAGCCTCATTATCTGTCTCTGTCTGTTTTACATGTCCTCTATTATCTCTGTCTCTCCTATCTTCTACCTGACCTTCACCTCTACAGCCTCATTATCTGTCTCTGTCTGTTTTACATGTCCTCTGTCCTCTATTATCTCTGTCTCTCCTATCTTCTACCTGACATTCACCTCTACAGCCTCATTATCTGTCTCTGTTTTACATGTCCTCTATTATCTCTGTCTCTCCTATCTTCTACCTGACCTTCACCTCTACAGCCTCATTATCTGTCTCTGTTTTACATGTCCTCTATTATCTCTGTCTGTTTTACATGTCCTCTATTATCTCTGTCTCTCCTATCTTCTACCTGACCTTCACCTCTACAGCCTCATTATCTGTCTCTGTCTGTTTTACATGTCCTCTATTATCTCTGTCTCTCATATCTTCTACCTGACATTCACCTCTACAGCCTCATTATCTGTCTCTGTCTGGAAGCATCTCTCCATCTCTCCCCTGCACAGGCACAGAACAGGAGTAATGTTCTTTCTACGGCATCATAGCTGATGCAGGCCAGCAGGGTGGATGTCAGGACTGTGTCTGAGACAGGGGGTAGGGTATCTCTGTCATAGCTGACGCAGGCCAGCAGGGTGGATGTCAGGACTGTGTCTGAGACAGGGGGTAGGGTATCTCTGTCATAGCTGATGCAGGCCAGCAGGGTGGATGTCAGGACTGTGTCTGAGACAGGGGGTAGGGTATCTCTGTCATAGCTGATGCAGGCCAGCAGGGTGGATGTCAGGACTGTGTCTGAGACAGGGGGTAGGGTATCTCTGTCATAGCTGATGCAGGCCAGCAGGGTGGATATCAGGACTGTGTTTGAGACAGGGGGTAGGGTATCTCTGTCATAGCTGATGCAGGCCAGCAGGGTGGATATCAGGACTGTGTTTGAGACAGGGGGTAGGGTATCTCTGTCATAGCTGACGCAGGCCAGCAGGGTGGATGTCAGGACTGTGTCTGAGACAGGGGGTAGGGTATCTCTGTCATAGCTGATGCAGGCCAGCAGAGTGGATGTCAGGACTGTGTTTGAGACAGGGGGTAGGGTATCTCTGTCATAGCTGACTCAGGCCAGCAGGGTGGATGTCAGGACTGTGTCTGAGACAGGGGGTAGGGTATCTCTGTCATAGCTGATGCAGGCCAGCAGAGTGGATGTCAGGACTGTGTTTGAGACAGGGGGTAGGGTATCTCTGTCATAGCTGACTCAGGCCAGCAGGGTGGATGTCAGGACTGTGTCTGAGACAGGGGGTAGGGTATCTCTGTCATAGCTGACTCAGGCCAGCAGGGTGGATGTCAGGACTGTGTCTGAGACAGGGGGTAGGGTATCTCTGTCATAGCTGATGCAGGCCAGCAGAGTGGATGTCAGGACTGTGTTTGAGACAGGGGGTAGGGTATCTCTGTCATAGCTGACTCAGGCCAGCAGGGTGGATGTCAGGACTGTGTCTGAGACAGGGGGTAGGGTATCTCTGTCATAGCTGACTCAGGCCAGCAGGGTGGATGTCAGGACTGTGTCTGAGACAGGGGGTAGGGTATCTCTGTCATAGCTGACTCATGGTAACAATAAATATAATCAGATGGCCTTAGAACTCTGGTCCAAGAAGAGCAGACGGGACTTTGTTGACTACAGGACTGTCATGTGATCTGGGCCAGGTCAAGGTCAGGGTATTATATAGGAAGTCCAAGGAGTCAGGAAGTCCAAGGAGTCAGGAAGTCCCTGCTCTGTCATCATTATGTAAAGCATGGCAGTATGGGGGGGGCTGTTAGGACTGACAGCGGTGGGAGCAGGGGGGGGGGCTGTTAGGACTGACAGCGGTGGGAGCAGGGGGGGGGGCTGTTAGGACTGACAGCGGTGGGAGCAGGGGGGGGGGGGGCTGTTAGGACTGACAGCGGTGGGAGCAGGGGGGGGGCTGTTAGGACTGACAGCGGTGGGAGCGGGGGGGGGGGGGGCTGTTAGGACTGACAGCGGTGGGAGCAGGGAGGGGGGGGGCTGTTAGGACTGACAGCAGTGGGAGCAGGGGGGGGGGCTGTTAGGACTGACAGCGGTGGGAGCAGGGGGGGGGGGCTGTTAGGACTGACAGCGGTGGGAGCAGGGGGGGGGGGGGCTGTTAGGACTGACAGCGGTGGGAGCAGGGGGGGGGGGGGCTGTTAGGACTGACAGGGGTCCAAAGGCCTGAGAAGTGACTCATAGATCAGATCTTCAAAGTAAGACAAACAACGGACAACAACAATAACAAGACAGCTATCTGGTTACAGAAGTACAGCAAGAGGGACGTCTCCTGAAAGTGATGGTTGTACCAGTGAGACCTGCGGCATGTACAGTACACGTGGTCAGAGTCATTGTACTCACGCGTGACTTCTCCTCCAGTCGTGTCATCATGACGATAGTGTTGGTCCTCTGCTCCCACACCAGCCTCCAGAAGTCGCTGAGGGTCTCGGGAAGCGGGCCCTGCGTAGCGATGTAGGCATTCTGTTTCCTGTAGCCGTCTATGTAGTTGGCGTTGATGTAGTCACTACCAGGAACAGCTGAGGGAGAGGGCATGGAGGGACGGGATGGGTATGGGGAGAGGGCATTGGGAGAGGACATTGGGAGAGGACATGGAGGGAAGGGAGAGGGCATGGAGGGAGGGGAGAGGGCATGGAGGGAGGGGAGAGGGCATTGGGAGAGGACATTGGGAGAGGACATGGAGGGAGGGGAGAGGGCATGGAGGGAGGGGAGAGGGCATGGGGAGAGGGGAGAGGGCATGGAGGGAGGGGAGAGGGCATGGAGGAAGGGGAGAGGGCATGGAGGAAGGGGAGAGGGCATGGGGAGAGGGGAGAGGGCATGGAGGGAGGGGAGAGGGCATGGAAAGAGGTGAGAGGGCATGGAAAGAGGGGAGAGGGCATGGAGGAAGGGGAGAGGGCATGGGGAGAGGGTATGGAGGGAGGGGAGAGGGTATGGGGAGAGAGTATGGAGGAAGGGGAGAGGGCATGGGGAGAGGGGAGAGGGCATGGAAAGAGGGGAGAGGGCATGGAAAGAGGGGAGAGGGCATGGAGGAAGGGGAGAGGGCATGGAGGAAGGGGAGAGGGCATGGAGGGAGGGGAGAGGGCATGGAAAGAGGGGAGAGGGCATGGAAAGAGGGGAGAGGGCATGGAAAGAGGGGAGAGGGCATGGAAAGAGGGGAGAGGGCATGGAGGAAGGGGAGAGGGCATGGGGAGAGGGTATGGAGGGAGGGGAGAGGGTATGGGGAGAGAGTATGGAGGAAGGGGAGAGGGCATGGGGAGAGGGGAGAGGGCATGGAAAGAGGGGAGAGGGCATGGAAAGAGGGGAGAGGGCATGGAGGAAGGGGAGAGGGCATGGAGGAAGGGGAGAGGGCATGGAGGGAGGGGAGAGGGCATGGAGGGAGGGGAGAGGGCATGGAAAGAGGGGAGAGGGCATGGAGGAAGGGGAGAGGG
Source organism: Salvelinus alpinus (assembly GCF_045679555.1). NCBI lineage: Eukaryota > Metazoa > Chordata > Actinopteri > Salmoniformes > Salmonidae > Salvelinus > Salvelinus alpinus. The sequence continues at coordinate 7,820,914 of NC_092108.1, forward strand.
CATGGGGAGAGGGGAGAGGGTATGGAGGGAGGGGAGAGGGTATGGGGAGAGGGTATGGAGGGAGGGGAGAGGGCATGGGGAGAGGGTATGGAGGAAGGGGAGAGGGCATGGGGAGAGGGCATGGGGAGAGGATATGGAGGGAGGGGAGAGGGTATGGAGGGAGGGGAGAGGGTATGGGGAGAGGGTATGGAGGGAGGGGAGAGGGTATGGGGGAAGGGGAGAGGGCATGGGGAGAGGGCATGGAGGAAGGGGAGAGGGCATGGGGAGAGGGGAGAGGGTATGGAGGGAGGGGAGAGGGTATGGGGAGAGGGTATGGAGGGAGGGGAGAGGGTATGGGGAGAGGGTATGGAGGAAGGGGAGAGGGCATGGGGAGAGGGTATGGAGGAAGGGGAGAGGGCATGGGGAGAGGGCATGGGGAGAGGATATGGAGGGAGGGGAGAGGGTATGGAGGGAGGGGAGAGGGTATGGGGAGAGGGTATGGAGGGAGGGGAGAGGGTATGGGGGAAGGGGAGAGGGCATGGGGAGAGGGGAGAGGGCATGGAGGAAGGGGAGAGGGCATGGGGAGAGGGGAGAGGGTATGGAGGGAGGGGAGAGGGTATGGGGAGAGGGTATGGAGGAAGGGGAGAGGGCATGGGGAGAGGTGATGGGGAGAGGATATGGGGAGAGGGTATGGAGGGAGGGGAGAGGGTATGGAGGGAGGGGAGAGGGTATGGGGGAAGGGGAGAGGGCATGGGGAGAGGGGAGAGGGCATGGAAAGAGGGCATGGAGGAAGGGGAGAGGGCATGGGGAGAGGTGATGGGGAGAGGATATGGGGAGAGGGTATGGAGGGAGGGGAGAGGGTATGGAGAGAGGGGAGAGGGCATGGAGGAAGGGGAGAGGGCATGGGGAGAGGGTATGGAGGGAGGGGAGAGGGCATGGGGAGAGGGCATGGGGAGAGGGTATGGGGAGAGGGTATGGAGGGAGGGGAGAGGGTATGGGGGAAGGGGAGAGGGCATGGGGAGAGGGCATGGAAAGAGGGCATGGAAAAAGGGGAGAGGGCATGGGGAGAGGGTATGGAGGGAGGGGAGAGGGCATGGGGAGAGGGCATGGGGAGAGGGTATGGAGAGAGGGCATGGAAAGAGGGGAGAGGGCATGGTGAGAGGGGAGAGGGCATGGAGGAAGGGGAGAGGGCATGGGGAGAGGGCATGGAGGAAGGGGAGAGGGCATGGGGAGAGGGCATGGGGAGAGGGTATGGGGAGAGGGTATGGAGGGAGGGGAGAGGGTATGGGGAGAGGGTATGGAGGGAGGGGATAGGGTATGGAGGGAGGGGAGATGGTAGGGAGGGAGGGAGGGTAGGGAGGGAGGGGAGAGACCATGGGGAGAGGGTATGGAGGGAGGGGAGAGGGCATGAGATACAGAATAATAGAGATACCGTATCTCCAGAGAAGTTGAGGTGACTGAGTGGCTGTTGGAGCCAGGTCTCAAATCACCAAGCTTCAAACACTGACGATATACAGTACGTACCTTTTACTACAGGGGTGAATGAATGATGACATGTTATACAGCTGTCGGAGTCTGACAGTGAGTCAATGGTGTCTGAAAAGTGTATTGAGAAGTTATAAACGAAGCTGAGGAGCTACTCACCATCGACAGACGTCAGGACGACTCTGGAGTGGTCATATGAGATGACATTAGCATAACGGTTCTTTGGTTTGTTCACCTCCATGTTGGAATTCTCCCAGGTGAACTGCTGGGCAGGATCTATGGACTGATGGAGAGGAAGGGAAAGAGGGAGGGAGGAAGAGAGCGTAAAGAAAGAGAGATTGAGATGACAGGGAGAGAGATCGAGATGGACAGAAAGAGAGATGAGATGGACAGAGAGAGAAAGAGAGATGGAGATGGACAGAGAGAAAGAGATGGACAGAGAGAAAGAGAGATGGAGATGGACAGAGAGAAAGAGATGGACAGAGAGAAAGAGATGGACAGAGAGAAAGAGAGATGGAGATGGACAGAGAAAGAGAGATGGACAGAGAGAAAGAGAGAGATGGACAGAGAGAGAGAGATGGACAGAGAGAAAGAGAGAGATGGACAGAGAGAGAGAGATGGACAGAGAGAAAGAGAGAGATGGACAGAGAGAGAGAGATGGACAGAGAGAAAGAGAGAGATGGACAGAGAGAGAGATGGAGATGAACAGAAAGAGAGAGATGGACAGAGAAAGAGAGATGGACAGAGACATTAAGTCCTCAGGCTATAACAGAGGGTAGGTTGTACATCACCAGTCATTAACAAGTGTGTGTATTCCAACATAAATAAAGGCTTACAGGCAGTCAAGCTACAGGCTCCTCAGCCACTCCCCTGGGGCGGCCATATTGAATTACTACCGCTGCTGACTTCACAGTGAGTAAAAATACATTAATTAATAAAGAAAACTTCTTTAACCTTCTCTTTCTCTCTTGCTGTCGCACCTCTTTCTCTGTCTCTATCTCTCTCCATCTACCCTTTCCCCCCACCCTCTGTTGCTCTCCTCCCACCCCCTATTGATGTCTGGGTGATACAGCGACAGCCTCTCCCCCCCCCCCGCCCCGCCGCTCGATAATGTCACACAGTCGCTCGTTGTTGTGCATTGATCCAACAGGCTCACACCGGCACCATGTCCATCAATCACCCGGCTGTTCACCTTCCCTCCGACCTCGGGTTAGCACTAACACACTGCTCTTTGTAACCTACTGCATCAGTCAATTTGTCTTACTATAAAGACCTGTCTATTACCTTCCCATAGTTGAATTACCATTAAGGCCACTTCTGTTTAAGTGGCCCAGAGACATTACCATGAGGTCTAATCTGTTACTCACAAATCAAATTGAAGGAGGGTCTTTTTCTAGGATGTGGTTGCAAAATATTAGTGTAAAAAAAAAGAAAAAAAGTGACACATATTTCATGTCATGTCAATCAGACCGAACAGGAGATTCTAATTTAGATTCTAATTTAGATTCTAATTGAGATTCTAATTGAGATTCTAATTGAGATTCTAATTTAGATAGTTCATCCAGGCTGTATCACAACCGGCCGTGATTGGGAGTCCCATAGGGCGGCGCGCAATTGGCCCAGCGTCGTCCGGGTTAGGCCGGGGTAGGCCGTCATTGTAAATAAGAATTTGTCTTATTTGACTTGCCTTGTTAAATAAAGGTTCAATAAAACACCATTTAAATTCAGGAATTAAAAATACTATTCTGGGAATAGTAGAAGGTACACTCTGATTCCTGGAGAGTTGGACACCATAGAAGTGTTTCTGACAGAATCAGGAATGAATTCTTTCTATAAATAATAATCAGGATACGGGTCTTTCTATAAATAAAGAATCAGGATACGGGTCTTTCTATAAATAATAATCAGGATACGGGTCTTTCTATAAATAAAGAATCAGGATATGGGTCTTTCTATAAATAAAGAATCAGGATATGGGTCTTTCTATAAATAAAGAATCAGGATACGGGTCTTTCTATAAATAAAGAATCAGGATATGGGTCTTTCTATAAATAAAGAATCAGGATATGGGTCTTTCTATAAATAAAGAATCAGGATACGGGTCTTTCTATAAATAAAGAATCAGGATATGGTTCTTTCTATAAATAAAGAATCAGGATATGGGTCTTTCTATAAATAAAGAATCAGTCTAGAACTATATATCCTATACAACACAGGTCTAGGACTATACATCCTATACAACAACACAGGTCTAGGACTATACAACCTCTACAACAACACAGGTATAGGACTATACATCCTCTACAACAACACAGGTATAGGACTATACATCCTCTACAACAACACAGGTCTAGGACTATACATCCTCTACAACAACACAGGTCTAGGACTATACATCCTCTACAACAACACAGGTCTAGGACTATACATCCTCTACAACAACACAGGTCTAGGACTATACATCCTCTACAACAACACAGGTCTAGGACTATACATCCTCTACAACAACACAGGTCTAGGACTATACATCCTCTACAACAACACAGGTCTAGAACTATACATCCTATACAACACAGGTCTAGGACTATACATCCTCTACAACAACACAGGTCTAGGACTATACATCCTCTACAACAACACAGGTCTAGGACTATACATCCTATACAACAACACAGGTCTAGGACTATACATCCTTTACAACAACACAGGTCTAGGACTATACATCCTCTACAACAACACAGGTCTAGAACTATACATCCTATACAACACAGGTCTAGGACTATACATCCTCTACAACAACACAGGTCTAGGACTATACATCCTCTACAACAACACAGGTCTAGGACTATACATCCTATACAACAACACAGGTCTAGGACTATACATCCTTTACAACAACACAGGTCTAGGACTATACATCCTATACAACAACACAGATCTAGGACTATACATCCTATACAACAACACAGGTCTAGGACTATACATCCTCTACAACAACACAGGTCTAGGACTATACATCCTCTACAACAACACAGGTCTAGGACTATACATCCTATACAACACAGGTCTAGGACTATACATCCTATACAACAACACAGGTCTAGGACTATACATCCTCTACAACAACACAGGTCTAGGACTATACATCCTATACAACAACACAGGTCTAGGAATATACATCCTATACAACAACACAGGTCTAGGACTATACATCCTATACAACAACACAGGTCTAGGACTATACATCCTATACAACAACACAGGTCTAGGACTATACATCCTATACAACAACACAGGTCTAGGACTATACATCCTATACAACAACACAGGTCTAGGACTATACATCCTCTACAACAACACAGGTCTAGGACTATACATCCTTTACAACAACACAGGTCTAGGACTATACATCCTATACAACAACACAGGTCTAGGACTATACATCCTATACAACAACACAGGTCTAGGACTATACATCCTGTACTATACAAAAATCCCCATAAAAACCCGTCAGTTTAAACTACAGATATCTGTTTTGCATTGGATGCATCTCAATCCACAGCCTCCGCCGATGTCGCACTAGAGAGGTGTTTGTCAGACCATGAGACTTCCTGAAAACCGTCTGTAGCGTCTGAACGAGTTTGGCCTACTAAACTATTACTGACCCTTCTATGGAAAGATGAGACTCGTGAACAGGATAGTGTTTTCCGTTTTGCTCTACGACCCCCACAAGCGTTTTGGGACTCGTCTGAAGTTCTGTACAGCCAATCTGCCAACTTCTGTCTGTAGTGTCCAAACAGTTACACACTAATATGACCTCTCTGTGTAAAGGTGAGATTCTCACCTACATGTCGTTTAGCTCTGGGACACTCACAGGTCTCACTACACTGGTCTGAAAGTCCCCAACACCAGTCAAAAAAATAAAGTATATATGGAGACAGTTTCGTGCCAAATGCATTATTATTAAAAACAATATTGATGATAGTATTGATTAAGGTTTTAAGTGCACTACATAACCAAAAGTATGTGGACACCTGCTCGTCGAACGTCTCATTCCAAGATCATGGGCATTAATATGGAGTTGGTCCCCCCTTTGCTGCTATAACAGCCTCCACTCTTCTGGGAAGTCTTTCCACTAGATGATGGAACATTGCTGCTATAACAGCCTCCACTCTTCTGGGAAGTCTTTCCACTAGATGATGGAACATTGCTGCTATAACAGCCTCCACTCTTCTGGGAAGTCTTTCCACTAGATGATGGAACATTGCTGCTATAACAGCCTCCACTCTTCTGGGAAGTCTTTCCACTAGATGATGGAACATTGCTGCTATAACAGCCTCCACTCTTCTGGGAAGTCTTTCCACTAGATGATGGAACATTGCTGCTATAACAGCCTCCACTCTTCTGGGAAGTCTTTCCACTAGATGTTGGAACATTGCTGCTATAACAGCCTCCACTCTTCTGGGAAGTCTTTCCACTAGATGTTGGAACATTGCTGAGGGACTTTTTTTCCATTCAGCCACAAGAGCATTAGTGAAGTCGGGCACTGACGTTGGGCGATTAAGCCTGGTTCGCAGTCAGCATTCCAATTTATCCTAAAGGTGTTCGATGAGGTTGAGGTCAGGGCTCTGTGCAGGCCAGTCAAGTTTTTCCACACCGATCTCGACAAACCATTTCTGTACAGGGGCATCGTCATGCTGAAACAGGAAAGGGTCTCCTCAAATTGTTGCCACCAAGTTGGAAGCACAGAATCGTCTAGAATGTAATTGTTAAGATTTCCCTTCACTGGAACTAAGGGGCCCGAACCATGAAAAACATTCCCAGACCATTATTCCTCCTCCACCAAACTTTACAGTTGGCACTACACATTGGGGCAGGTAATGTTCTCCTTGCATCCACCAAACCCAGATTCGCCCGTCGGACTGCCAGATGGTGAAGCGTGATTCATCACTCCAGAGAACACGTTTCCACTGCTCCAGATTCCAGGTGTACACCACTCCAGCTGACATTTGGCATTGCGCATGGTGATCTTAGGGCTGTGTGCGGCTACTCAACCAAGGAAACCCATTTCATGAAGCTCCCGACGAACAGTTCTTGTTTCCAGAGGCAGTTTGGAACTCGGTAGTGAGTGTTGCAACCGAGGACAGATGATTTTTACCTGCTACACGCTTCAGCACTCGGCGGTCCGTTTCTGTGAGCTTGTGTGGCCTTCCACTTCGCGGCTGAGCCGTTGATGCTCCTAGACGTTTCCACTTCACAATAACAGCACTTACAGTCGACCGGGGCAGCTCTAGCAGAGCAGACATTTGACGTACTGACTTGTTGGAAAATGTGGCATCCTATGACGGTGCCACATTGAAAGTCACTGAGCTCTTCAGTAAGGACCATTTAAATAACCAATGTTTGTCTATGGAGATCGCATGGTTGTCTGCTCGATTGTATACACCGGTCAGCAACGGGTGTGGCTGAAATAGCCAAATCCACAAATTTGAAGGGGTGTCCACATACTTTTGTATATACTGTATATATATTGTATCAAGGTAAGGTGACTCTTTCAGTTAGAAAGGATTTGTGTGCCCATGAAAACTGTTTTTACCCCGTAACATAAAAGGAGAAAGGAAATGTTACATAGTTACACTGTATTTCTGAGATCTCAATACCAAAAACTGTCCAACAGCTTGATCCAGGATTCTTACAGGGTTCAATGTCTAATTCAACTGATGAATGCTTCATATATGATGTAACAACAACCTACACGGACAGAGAAGGAAGGTTTAATGTCACACGATTTCGGACAAATCCGTCAAAACACCAGCCATGATAAAGGGTAAAACGTATGGCTTTAAATCAACTCGTGAATTGAATTGATTATAGGCTACGATCCCCTTTATATCTTCATGTAATGAATTGACAAAGAACTGGCAGATTATTATAAATGAGTGATGAACAGCTGTAACAAGTTGTTCAGCGTAGGAAATCCTCACCGGTACCCTAGTCGATAGAAAGACCCATATGTGTCGTATTCCCAGAAACCTTAAACCCTTTGACCCACTGCAATTTGCATACCGCCTCAACAGATCCACAGATGACGCAATCTCGATTGCACTCCACACTGCCCTTTCCCACCTGGACAAAAGGAACACCTACGTGAGAATGCTGTTCATTGACTACAGCTCAAAGTTCAACACCATAGTGCCCTCAAAGCTCATCACTAAGCTAAGGACCCTGGGACTAAACACCTCCCTCTGCAACTGGATCCTGGACATCCTGACCGGCCGCCCCCAGGTGGTAAGGGTAGGCAACAACACATCTGCCACGCTGAGCCTCGACACGGGGGCCCCTCAGGGGTGTGTACTTAGTCCCCTCCTGTACTCCCTGTTCACCCGTGACTGCACGGCCACATTGACTCTGTACCGTAATACCCTGTATATAGCCTCCACATTGACTCTGTACCGTAATACCCTGTATATAGCCTCCACATTGACTCTGTACCGTAATACCCTGTATATAGCCTCCACGTTGACTCTGTACCGTAATACCCTGTATATAGCCTCCACATTGACTCTGTACCGTAATAGCCTGTATATAGCCTCCACATTGACTCTGTACCGTAATACCCTGTATATAGCCTCCACTTTGACTCTGTACCGAAACCCCCTGTATATAGCCTCCACATTGACTCTGTACCGTAATACCCTGTATATAGCCTCCACATTGACTCTGTACCGGTACCCCCTGTATATAGCCTCCACATTGACTCTGTACCGAAACCCCCTGTATATAGTCTCCACATTGACTCCGTACCGGTACCCCCTGTATATAGCCTCCACATTGACTCTGTACCAGTACCCCCTGTATATAGCCTCCACATTGACTCTGTACCGTAACACCCAGTATATAGCCTCCACATTGACTCTGTACCGTAATACCCTATATATAGCCTCCACATTGACTCTGTACCGTAATACCCTGTATATAGCCTCCACATTGACTCTGTACCGTAATACCCTGTATATAGCCTCCACATTGACTCTGTACCGTAATACCCTGTATATAGCCTCCACATTGACTCTGTACCGTAATACCCTGTATATAGCCTCCACATTGACTCTGTACCGTAATACCCTGTATATAGCCTCCACATTGACTCTGTACCGTAATACCCTGTATATAGCCTCCACATTGACTCTGTACCGTAATACCCTGTATATAGCCTCCACATTGACTCTGTACCGTAATACCCTGTATATAGCCTCCACATTGACTCTGTACCGTAATACCCTGTATATAGCCTCCACATTGACTCTGTACCGTAATACCCTGTATATAGCCTCCACATTGACTCTGTACCGTAATACCCTGTATATAGCCTCCACATTGACTCTGTACCGTAATACCCTGTATATATCCTCCACATTGTTATTTTATTGTTGCTCTCTTTTTATTTTTTTACTTTAGTTTATTTAGTAAAAACATTCTTACCTCAAATTTTTCTTAAAACTGCATTGTTGGTTAAGGGCTTGTAAGTAAGCATTTCACGGTAAGGGTCTACACCTGTTGTATTCGGGGCATGTGACAAATCAAAGTCTTTGAGAATACCAGGTGAGAGACTGACAGAAAATAACTCTGTCTCCTCCCATTCTAGTGTGTATACTGAAATACTCTGTCTCCTCCCATTCTAGTGTGTATACTGAAATACTCTGTCTCCTCCCATTCTAATGTGTATACTGAAATACTCTGTCTCCTCCCATTCTAATGAGTATACTGAAATACTCTGTCTCCTCCCATTCTAATGTGTATACTGAAATACTCTGTCTCCTCCCATTCTAGTGTGTATACTGAAATACTCTGTCTCCTCCCATTCTAATGAGTATACTGAAATACTCTGTCTCCTCCCATTCTAGTGTGTATACTGAAATACTCTGTCTCCTCCCATTCTAGTGTGTATACTGAAATACTCTGTCTCCTCCCATTCTAGTGGGTATACTGATATACTCTGTCTCCTCCCATTCTAGTGGGTATACTGAAATACTCTGTCTCCTCCCATTCTAGTGGGTATACTGATATACTCTGTCTCCTCCCATTCTAGTGTGTATACTGAAATACTCTGTCTCTCCCATTCTAGTGTGTATACTGAAATACTCTGTCTCCTCCCATTCTAGTGTGTATACTGAAATACTCTGTCTCCTCCCATTCTAGTGTGTATACTGAAATACTCTGTCTCCTCCCATTCTAATGTGTATACTGAAATACTATGTAATACTCTGTCTCCTCCCATTCTAGTGTGTATACTGAAATACTCTGTCTCCTCCCATTCTAGTGTGTATACTGAAATACTCTGTCTCCTCCCATTCTAGTGTGTATACTGAAATACTCTGTCTCCTCCCATTCTAGTGTGTATACTGAAATACTCTGTCTCCTCCCATTCTAGTGGGTATACTGATATACTCTGTCTCCTCCCATTCTAGTGGGTATACTGAAATACTCTGTCTCCTCCCATTCTAGTGGGTATACTGATATACTCTGTCTCCTCCCATTCTAGTGTGTATACTGAAATACTCTGTCTCTCCCATTCTAGTGTGTATACTGAAATACTCTGTCTCCTCCCATTCTAGTGTGTATACTGAAATACTCTGTCTCCTCCCATTCTAGTGTGTATACTGAAATACTCTGTCTCCTCCCATTCTAATGTGTATACTGAAATACTATGTAATACTCTGTCTCCTCCCATTCTAGTGTGTATACTGAAATACTCTGTCTCCTCCCATTCTAGTGTGTATACTGAAATACTCTGTCTCCTCCCATTCTAGTGTGTATACTGAAATACTCTGTCTCCTCCCATTCTAATGTGTATACTGAAATACTCTGTCTCCTCCCATTCTAGTGTGTATACTCTAAAACTGGGTATCGTCCATTCTGATGAAGGCCATTTAAACCTTTTCCTCAGAGGATGATATGAGGATGATATGAGGATGATATGAGGATGATATGAGGATGATATGAGGATGATATGAGGATGATATGAGGATGATATGAGGATGATATGAAGAAATGTTCTACTGAAACTTCCACAACTTTCTCCTCCGCGGTAAACAAAGCGAGTCTGTTACGGAGCTGAGGCATAAACAGCCCGGTAGTGAGAGATGATTTACATGGAATCCCTGACGAGCACCACCACACAGCCAACTTCCCTGTCAGCCGCCTACCTGCCCGGTCGTTAAGGAACATTTTCATTTTGCAGTCAAAACATGTCACGGACGTTCAACACGTTTTGTGAAAACAGCGAAGAGCGGGCGTGCTAGACGGACAACTTCTGGTAAACAAAAGAGACAGCGCCAAGCCAGTAGAGCTCTCTCTGACACGCTGGAGAGGAGACGAGGGAGAAGGAGAGAGAAGAAGACAGGAAGAGAGGTGAGGGGAGGTGAGGTGAGGTGAGGAGAGGGGAGGGGAGGGGGGTTGAGGTGAGGTGAGGGGAGGTGAGGAGAGGTGAGGGGAGGGGAGAGAAGACAGGAGGAGAGGGGAGGGGAGGAGAGAGAAGACAGGAGGAGAGGGGAGGGGAGGAGAAGACAGGAGGAGAGGGGAGGAGAGGAGAGGAGAGGAGAGGAGAGGAGAGGAGAGGAGAGGAGAGGAGAGGGGAGGTGAGGAGAGGTGAGGGGAGGGGAGAGAAGACAGGAGGAGAGGGGAGGGGAGGAGAGAGAAGACAGGAGGAGAGGGGAGGAGAGGGGAGGGGAGGAGAGGGGAGGAGAGGGGAGGAGAGGAGAGGAGAGGAGAGGAGAGGGGAGGGGAGGGGAGGTGAGGTGAGGGGAGGGGAGAGAAGACAGGAGGAGAGGGGAGGGGAGGAGAGAGAAGACAGGAGGAGAGGGGAGGGGAGGAGAAGACAGGAGGAGAGGGGAGGAGAGGAGAGGTGAGGAGAGAGAAGGAGAAGACAGGAGGAGAGAGGAGAGGAGGGAGGAGGATAGGTGAGGGGAGGAGAGAGGAGAGGAGAAGAAAGGAGGAGAGGGGAGGAGAGGAGAGGAGAAGAAGAGGAGAGGGGAGGAGAGGAGAGGGGAGGAGAGAGGAGAGGTTGGAGGAGGAGAGGTGAGGGGAGGAGAGAGAAGGAGAGGAGAGGTGAGGAGGAGAGGAGAAGAGAGGGGAGGAGGGGTGAGAAGAGAAGAGGAGAGGAGGGGTGAGAAGAGAGGAGGAGCGCGTTCGATGTAGATAATGATAGAACTATAAGTGCAGGCTAGACGGCAGGAGATCTCTTCCACAGGGAGAAAACAGCCTGTCTGGGTGGGATGGAGATCTCTTCCACAGGGAGAAAACAGCCTGTCTAGGTGGGATGGAGATCTCTTCCACAGGGAGAAAACAGCCTGTCTGGGTGAGATGGAGATCTCTTCCACAGAGAGAAAACAGCCTGTCTGGGTGGGATGGAGATCTCTTCCACAGAGAGAAAACAGCCTGTCTGGGTGACATGGAGATCTCTTCCACAGAGAGAAAACAGCCTGTCTGGGTGACATGGAGATCTCTTCCACAGAGAGAAAACAGCCTGTCTGGGTGACATGGAGATCTCTTCCACAGAGAGGAAACAGCCTGTCTGGGTGACATGGAGATCTCTTCCACAGAGAGAAAACAGCCTGTCTGGGTGGGATGGAGCCTGTGTAACTACACTTTATGATTGACATACTATGCTCATTATAGCAAGAGTCCTGTACACTGGATGAAGCAAGTGTCAGCCTGCCAATCATCCCTACAGTCCTATACTACTATACCTGGGAATCAGCCAGCTACTATAGATAGAATTGAACATCTCAGTACACTGGCTGACAGACATCCTCCATATTGGGCTCCCGAGTGGCGCTGCGGTCTTAGGCACTGCATCTCAGTGCTAGAGGCGTCACTACAGTCCCTGGTTCGATTCCGGGCTGTATCACATCCGGCCGTGATTGGGAGTCCCATAGGGCAGGGCGCACAATTGGCCCCAGCGTCGTCCGGGTTTGGCCGTCGTTTTGAATAAGAATTTGTTCCTAACTGACATGTCTAGTTAAATAAAGGTTAAATAAAAAATCCTGGCACCAAGAGATATACATTCCACTAAGAATACAAACTAGAATTGTATTGTTGATGAATGTTAGGAGGATAGTTAGCCTAACCCAACACAACCTAGACTGACCCTGGATCAGCCAGTCCAAACCATCTAGACTGACCCTGGATCAGCCAGTCCAAACCATCTAGACTGACCCTGGATCAGCCAGTCCAAACCATCTAGACTGACCCTGGATCAGCCAGTCCAAACCATCTAGACTGACCCTGGATCAGCCAGTCCAAACCATCTAGACTGACCCTGGATCAGCCAGTCCAAACCATCTAGACTGACCCTGGATCAGCCAGTCCAAACCATCTAGACTGACCCTGGATCAGCCAGTCCAAACCATCCAGACTGACCCTGGATCAGCCAGTCCAACCCATCTAGACTGACCCTGGATCAGCCAGTCCAACCCATCTAGACTGACCCTGGATCAGCCAGTCCAAACCATCTAGACTGACCCTGGATCAGCCAGTCCAAACCATCTAGACTGACCCTGGATCAGCCAGTCCAAACCATCTAGACTGACCCTGGATCAGCCAGTCCAAACCATCTAGACTGACCCTGGATCAGCCAGTCCAAACCATCTAGACTGACCCTGGATCAGCCAGTCCAAACCATCTAGACTGACCCGGTCCACCACTCTGACCCTGGATCAGCCAGTCCAAACCATCTAGACTGACCCTGGATCAGCCAGTCCAACCCATCTAGCGACCCTGGATCTGGATCAGCCAGTCCAACCCATCTAGACTGACCCTGGATCAGCCAGTCCAAACCATCTAGACTGACCCTGGATCAGCCAGTCCAAACCATCTAGACTGACCCTGGATCAGCCAGTCCAAACCATCTAGACTGACCCTGGATCAGCCAGTCCAAACCATCTAGACTGACCCTGGATCAGCCAGTCCAAACCATCTAGACTGACCCTGGATCAGCCAGTCCAACCCATCTAGACTGACCCTGGATCAGCCAGTCCAAACCATCTAGACTGACCCTGGATCAGCCAGTCCAAACCATCTAGACTGACCCTGGATAGCCAGTCACCAAGACTGACCCTGGATCAGCCAGTCCAAACCATCTAGACTGACCCTGGATCAGCCAGTCCAAACCATCTAGACTGACCCTGGATCAGCCAGTCCAAACCATCTAGACTGACCCTGGATCAGCCAGTCCAACCCATCTAGACTGACCCTGGATCAGCCAGTCCAACCCATCTAGACTGACCATGGATCAGCCAGTCCAAACCATCTAGACTGACCCTGGATCAGCCAGTCCAAACCATCTAGACTGACCATGGATCAGCCAGTCCAAACCATCTAGACTGACCATGGATCAGCCAGTCCAAACCATCTAGACTGACCCTGGATCAGCCAGTCCAAACCATCTAGACTGACCCTGGATCAGCCAGTCCAAACCATCTAGACTGACCCTGGATCAGCCAGTCCAAACCATCTAGACTGACCCTGGATCAGCCAGTCCAACCCATCTAGACTGACCATGGATCAGCCAGTCCAAACCATCTAGACTGACCCTGGATCAGCCAGTCCAAACCATCTAGACTGACCCTGGATCAGCCAGTCCAAACCATCTAGACTGACCCTGGATCAGCCAGTCCAAACCATCTAGACTGACCATGGATCAGCACCAGGACAGGAACAGCCAGGGCCTATCCAGACAATGTACCCAGGGGGAGGGAAGTACACAGCGGGAACAGCCAGGGTCTATCCAGACTATGTACTCAGGGGGAGGGTAGTACACAGCGGGAACAGCCAGGGTCTATCCAGACTATGTACTCAGGGGGAGGGAAGTACACAGCGGGAACAGCCAGGGTCTATCCAGACTATGTACCCGGGGGGAGGGTAGTACACAGCGGGAACAGCCAGGGCCTATCCATACTATGTACCCGGGGGGAGGGTAGTACACAGCGTGACAAACCAGCCGAGTGGCGCCACGCTGCTACCACGCTGTCTCCCCTGACACCGCCGTGGACACACACACACACACACACACACACACACACACACACACACACACACACACACACACACACACACACACACACACACACACACACACACACACACACACACACACACACACACACACACACACACACACACACACACACACCATCTGTGCCACAAGGGAGGTGGTCTTCCCTGACTAGAGGAACTGAGAGAACAGACATGACTGACTTGAGGCTGCCTCCCAAAATGGCACCCATTCCCTATTTAGTGCACTACTTGGGGAATAGGGTGCCATTTGTGACTGAATATCTTCCCTTCTTTCCCTCTCTATTCCCCTGTCTCCATCCCAGTCCCTCTCTATTCCCCTTTCTCCATTCCAGTCCTTCTCTATTCCCCTGTCTCTATCCCAGTCCCTCTCTATTCCAGTCCCTCTCTATTCCAGTCCCTCTCTATTCCCCTGTCTCTATCCCAGTCCCTCTCTATTCCACTGTCTCTATCCCAGTCCCTCTCTATTCCCCTGTCTCTATCCCAGTCCCTCTCTATTCTCCTGTCTCTATCCCAGTCCCTCTCTAATCCCCTGTCTCCATCTCAGTCCCTCTCTATTCCCCTGTCTCTATCCCAGTCCCTCTCTATTCCCCTGTCTCTATCCCAGTTCCTCTCTATTCCCCTGTCTCCATCCCAGTCCCTCTCTATTCCCCTGTCTCTATCCCAGTCCCTCTCTATTCCCCTGTCTCTATCCCAGTCCCTCTCTATTCCCCTGTCTCTATCCCAGTCCCTCTCTATTCCCCTGTCTCTACCCCAGTCCCTCTCTATTCCCCTGTCTCTATCCCAGTCCCTCTCTATTCCTCTGTCTCTATCCCAGTCCCTCTCTATTCCCCTGTCTCTATCCCAGTCCCTCTCTATTCCAGTCCCTCTCTATTCCCCTGTCTCTATCCCAGTCCCTCTCTATTTCCCTGTCTCTACCCCAGTCCCTCTCTATTCCCCTGTCTCTATCCCAGTCCCTCTCTATTCCCCTGTCTCTATCCCAGTCCCTCTCTATTCCCCTGTCTCTATCCCAGTCCCTCTCTATTCCCCTGTCTCTATCCCAGTCCCTCTCTATTCCCCTGTCTCTATCCCAGTCTATCTCTATTCCCCTGTCTCTATTCCAGTCCCTCTCTATTCCCCTGTCTCTATCCCAGTCCCTCTCTATTCCCCTGTCTATATCCCAGTCCCTCTCTATTCCCCTGTCTCTACCCCAGTCCCTCTCTATTCCCCTGTCTCTACCCCAGTCCCTCTCTATTCCCCTGTCTCTATCCCAGTCCCTCTCTATTCCCCTGTCTCTATCCCAGTCCATCTCTATTCCCCTGTCTCTATCCCAGTCCCTCTCTATTCCCCTATCTCTATCCCAGTCCCTCTCTATTCCCCTGTCTCTATCCCAGTCCCTCTCTATTCCCCTGTCTCTATCCCAGTCCCTCTCTATTCCCCTGTCTCTATCCCAGTCCCTCTCTATTCCCCTGTCTCCATCCCAGTCCCTCTCTATTCCCCTGTCTCTACCCCAGTCCCTCTCTATTCCCCTGTCTCTACCCCAGTCCCTCTCTATTCCCCTGTCTCCATCCCAGTCCCTCTCTATTCCCCTGTCTCTACCCCAGTTCCTCTCTATTCCCCTGTCTCTATTCCAGTCCCTCTCTATTCCCCTGTCTCTATCCCAGTCCATCTCTATTCCCCTGTCTCTACCCCAGTCCCTCTCTATTCCCCTGTCTCTATTCCAGTTCCTCCCTATTCCCCTGTCTCTATCCCAGTCCCTCTCTATTCCCCTGTCTCTATTCCAGTCCCTCTCTATTCCCCAGTCCCTTTATCCCTGTCTCCATTCCAGTCCCTCTCTATTCCCCTGTCTCTATCCCAGTCCCTCTCTATTCCAATCCCTCTCTATCCCAGTCCCTCTCTATTCCCCTGTCTCTATTCCAGTCCCTCTCTATTCCCCTGTCTCTATCCCAGTCCCTCTCTATTCCCCTGTCTCTATTCCAGTCCCTCTCTATTCCCCTGTCTCTATCCCAGTCCCTCTATCCCTGTCTCCATTCCAGTCCCGTCTATTCCCCTGTCTCTACCCCAGTCCCTCTCTATTCCCCTGTCTCTATCCCAGTCCCTCTTTATTCCCCTGTCTCTATCCCAGTCCCTCTCTATTCCCCTGTCTCTATTCCAGTCCCTCTCTATTCCCGTCTCTATCCCAGTCCCTCTCTATTCCCCTGTCTCTATCCCAGTCCCTCTCTATTCCCCTGTCTCTATTCCAGTCCCTCTCTATTCCCCTGTCTCTATCCCAGTCCCTCTCTATTCCCCCGTCTCCATCCCAGTCCCTCTCTATTCCCCTGTCTCTATTCCAGTTCCACATGAACCTTACCTCCTGCTCTCCATATAGGTTTTCCACTTTAAATGCAAATGTCTAAATCTCCTCTTTTTATTTTGGAAGCGAGAGAGTCACTGACGACCGATAATCCCCGAGTGTCACAGGAGAGACTGACATTCTAGCGTTGAGGTGAACGGGTAGCTCACAGACTGTGGGGCTATTATGAGAAACCGTCACAGGCAGCTGAACTGGTGTCCAAGGCTGCGGCGGCAATCTTACCTCGTACTCCTGCGAGAAGCGCAGGCCATCGTTGGCCTTTAGCCTCTCTATGTGGTCCGCCAGATCACACACAGTGATGGGAGGGTGCTCTCTCATTCCTGATGAGACAGGAGAGGAAGAGGGGAAGGAAAAAGAGAGAGAGAGAGAGAGAGAGAGAAGAGTTAGACACTGCTGTGAGCAAACGTTACCATACAAACACATACTGGTTCAACCACAGGGATAGATGACACTGCCAGTGGGACCATGGGAGTGCATCGTGTTCGACAATGCATGAAGATAGACAGAGAGAGAGAGACAGAGGGGGTGGAGAGAGAGAGAGGGCTGGATAGAGAGAGAGAGAGAAAAGGCTGGATAGAGAGAGAGAGGGCTGGATAGAGAGAGCTGGATAGAGAGAGAGAGAGGGCTGGATAGAGAGAGAGAGAGGGCTGGATAGAGAGAGAGAGAGGGCTGGATAGAGAGAGAGAGAGGGCTGGATAGAGAGAGAGAGAGGGCTGGATAGAGAGAGAGAGAGGGCTGGATAGAGAGAGAGAGAGGGCTGGATAGAGAGAGAGAGAGGGCTGGATAGAGAGAGAGAGAGGGCTGGATAGAGAGAGAGAGAGAGGGCTGACACAGGTCTATGACATCGTCATGCTGGGTGGGGCAGCGAGGCGTGGCCGTGAGGCAGTGATAACATCACATCATGAGTGACTTGACTGAGCATGCTCCATGTGGAAGCAGGAAGCAGACATGTCCCTGACCTCACAAAACTACTGTAAATTGGTGACAGCAGACACGTCCCTGACCTCACAAAACTACTGTAAGTTGGTGACAGTAGGCACGTCCCTGACCTCACAAAACTACTGTAAATTGGTGACAGTAGGCACGTCCCTGACCTCACAAAACTACTGTAAATTGGTGACAGTAGGCACGTCCCTGACCTCACAAAACTACTGTAAATTGGTGACAGCAGACACGTCCCTGACCTCACAAAACTACTGTAAATTGGTGACAGCAGACACGTCCCTGACCTCACAAAACTACTGTAAATTGGTGACAGCAGACACGTCCCTGACCTCACAAAACTACTGTAAATTGGTGACAGCAGACACGTCCCTGACCTCACAAAACTACTGTAAATTGGTGACAGCAGACACGTCCCTGACCTCACAAAACTACTGTAAATTGGTGACAGCAGACACGTCCCTGACCTCACAAAACTACTGTAAATTGGTGACAGCAGACACGTCCCTGACCTCACAAAACTACTGTAAATTGGTGACAGCAGACACGTCCCTGACCTCACAAAACTACTGTAAATTGGTGACAGCAGACACGTCCCTGACCTCACAAAACTACTGTAAGTTGGTGACAGTAGGCACGTCCCTGACCTCACAAAACTACCGTAAGTTAGTGACAGCAGACACGTCCCTGTGCACTACGTCTGGCCAGAGCACAGCTATTCCCTATTTTGGTCTAAGGTTGTTGAATATCTAAAAATCAGTGGACCGGTGGGATCCAGACAGAAAACAGCCAGAAGTCTCAACACATCAGTCACACTGTCACTTCACTACAGCTCTAAACTTCCTGTCGGTCACCAGCAAACTTATTTCCACTTCCCACAATAGATGTCCTTACAGTGGTGGCAGGGTATAATCCTAGTAAGGGGGGGGGGTGAAAAAACACACCCTGAAAACACCCCCATGGCGCTCTAGGGATTCGTCCCAAATGGCACCCTATTCCCTTTCTAGTGCACTACTTTTGACCAGCGCCCTATGGAGGAATATAGGGAATAGGGTGCCACTGGTGACGCATGCCCTTAGATTCCTCATTCTGGGCTATTGAATGATTTATGGCTAATCTACCGACACAAATTCCCCGCGCCTCTGAACTTGGCAAGGCTCCCTTTGCACTTAAATGGATTTCTGCAAACTTGCCTGATGCGTCACACATTCCAGCTGTAAAGGGACACACGTAGTCGTCTCTCCGAAGCGCCGCGAGACGCGCAAAACATCAGAACGTGCCCTAAATCACACGGCTGTGAGGAGACTACCTATACACACTGTATCAATTAAATCAGGTTGTTAACGTTGCCCTGTTTTAAATACCCATGCAATCTTAAATACACATGCAATCTTAAATTCACATGCTATATTAAATACACATGCAATCTTAAATACACATGCTATATTAAATTCACATGCTATCTTAAATTCACATGCTATCTTAAATTCACATGCTATCTTAAATACACATGCTATCTTAAATTCACATGCTATCTTAAATTCACATGCTATCTTAAATACACTTGCTATCTTAAATACACATGCAATCTTAAATACACATGCAATCTTAAAGACTGTTTATACCGGTTCAAAGAAGATAACTTTATTGTCGATTGTCACAGAGACACTGAAATTAGTATTTTTCGTAACACTTACTCTGTTCAAGATAAATAGTACAGTACCGTAATAGCGTACATCAATTAAACACAGTTAAAAGGTATGTTAGATGTTACATTATAACTCTTACATTACCATGAGCGTCATTAAGGCTAAGCTGAAGTTGGTTGAAAATGCCTTGGAGTGTAATGGGTCTTGGATGGTTTCT
Organism: Salvelinus alpinus; assembly: GCF_045679555.1. Taxonomy (NCBI): domain Eukaryota; kingdom Metazoa; phylum Chordata; class Actinopteri; order Salmoniformes; family Salmonidae; genus Salvelinus; species Salvelinus alpinus. The sequence continues at coordinate 7,840,592 of NC_092108.1, forward strand.
TATAGCCACAACACTGAGCTCTAATGGGCACTAACATAGACGTAACACTGAGCTCTAATGGGCACTAACATAGACGTAACACTGAGGTCTAATGGGCACTAACATAGACGTAACACTGAGGTCTAATGGGCACTAACATAGACGTAACACTGAGGTCTAATGGGCACTAACATAGACGTAACACTGAGGTCTAATGGGCACTAACATAGACGTAACACTGAGGTCTAATGGGCACTAACATAGACGTAACACTGAGGTCTAATGGGCACTAACATAGACGTAACACTGAGGTCTAATGGGCACTAACATAGACGTAACACTGAGGTCTAATGGGCACTAACATAGACGTAACACTGAGGTCTAATGGGAACTAACATAGACGTAACACTGAGGTCTAATGGGCACTAACATAGACGTAACACTGAGGTCTAATGGGCACTAACATAGACGTAACACTGAGGTCTAATGGGCGCTACCATAGACGTAACACTGAGGTCTAATGGGCACTAACATAGACGTAACACTGAGGTCTAATGGGCACTAACATAGACGTAACACTGAGGTCTAATGGGCACTAACATAGACGTAACACTGAGGTCTAATGGGCACTAACATAGACGTAACACTGAGGTCTAATGAGAACTAACATAGACGTAACACTGAGGTCTAATGGGCACTAACATAGACGTAACACTGAGGTCTAATGGGCACTAACATAGACGTAACACTGAGGTCTAATGGGCGCTACCATAGACGTAACACTGAGGTCTAATGGGCACTAACATAGACGTAACACTGAGGTCTAATGGGCACTAACATAGACGTAACACTGAGGTCTAATGGGCACTAACATAGACGTAACACTGAGGTCTAATGGGCACTAACATAGACGTAACACTGAGGTCTAATGGGAACTAACATAGACGTAACACTGAGGTCTAATGGGCACTAACATAGACGTAACACTGAGGTCTAATGGGCACTAACATAGACGTAACACTGAGGTCTAATGGGCACTAACATAGACGTAACACTGAGGTCTAATGGGCGCTACCATAGACGTAACACTGAGGTCTAATGGGCACTAACATAGACGTAACACTGAGGTCTAATGGGAACTAACATAGACGTAACACTGAGGTCTAATGGGCACTAACATAGACGTAACACTGAGGTCTAATGGGCACTAACATCGACGTAACACTGAGGTCTAATGGGCACTAACATAGACGTAACACTGAGGTCTAATGGGAACTAACATAGACGTAACACTGAGGTCTAATGGGCACTAACATAGACGTAACACTGAGGTCTAATGGGTGCTACCATAGACGTAACACTGAGGTCTAATGGGCGCTAACATAGACGTAACACTGAGGTCTAATGGGCACTAACATAGACGTAACACTGAGGTCTAATGGGCACTAACATAGACGTAACACTGAGGTCTAATGGGCGCTACCATAGACGTAACACTGAGGTCTAATGGGTGCTACCATAGACGTAACACTGAGGTCTAATGGGCGCTAACATAGACGTAACACTGAGGTCTAATGGGTGCTACCATAGACGTAACACTGAGGTCTAATGGGCGCTAACATAGACGTAACACTGAGGTCTAATGGGCGCTAACATAGACGTAACACTGAGCCCTAATGGGTGCTACAATAGACTTAACACTGAGCCCTAATGGGTGCTACCATAGACATAACACTGAGCCCTAATGGGTGCTACCATAGACTTAACACTGAGCCCTAATGGGTGCTACCATAGACATAACACTGAGCCCTAATGGGTGCTACCATAGACTTAACACTGAGCCCTAATGGGTGCTACCATAGATGTAACACTGAGCCCTAATGGGTGCTACCATAGACTTAACACTGAGCCCTAATGGGTGCTACCATAGATGTAACACTGAGCCCTAACGGATGCTACCATAGACATAACACTGAGCCCTAATGGATGCTACCATAGACATAACACTGAGCCCTAATGGGTGCTACCATAGACATAACACTGAGCCCTAATGGGTGCTACCATAGACATAACACTGAGCTCTAATGGATGCTACCATAGACATAACACTGAGCCCTAATGGGTGCTACCATAGACATAACACTGAGCCCTAATGGGTGCTACCATAGACATAACACTGAGCCCTAATGGATGCTACCATAGACATAACACTGAGCCCTAATGGGTGCTACCATAGACATAACACTGAGCCCTAATGGGTGCTACCATAGACATAACACTGAGCCCTAATGGGTGCTACCATAGACATAACACTGAGCCCTAATGGGTGCTACCATAGACATAATACTGAGCCCTAATGGGTGCTACCATAGACATAACACTGAGCCCTAATGGATGCTACCATAGACATAACACTGAGCCCTAATGGGTGCTACCATAGACGTAACACTGAGCCCTAATGGGTGCTACCATAGACATAACACTGAGCCCTAATGGGTGCTACCATAGACATAACACTGAGGTCTAATGGGTGCTACCATAGACATAACACTGAGCCCTAATGGGTGCTACCATAGACATAACACTGAGCCCTAATGGATGCTACCATAGACATAACACTGAGCCCCAATGGGTGCTACCATAGACGTAACACTGAGCCCTAATGGGTGCTACCATAGACGTAACACTGAGCCCTAATGGGTGCTACCATAGACATAACACTGAGCCCTAATGGGTGCTACCATAGACATAACACTGAGCCCTAATGGATGCTACCATAGACATAACACTGAGCCCTAATGGGTGCTACCATAGACATAACACTGAGCCCTAATGGGTGCTACCATAGACATAACACTGAGCCCTAATGGATGCTACCATAGACGTAACACTGAGCCCTAATGGGTGCTACCATAGACATAACACTGAGCCCTGATGGATGCTACCATAGACATAACACTGAGCCCTAATGGGTGCTACCATAGACATAACACTGAGCCCTAATGGGTGCTACCATAGACATAACACTGAGCCCTAATGGGTGCTACCATAGACATAACACTGAGCCCTAATGGATGCTACCATAGACGTAACACTGAGCCCTAATGGGTGCTACCATAGACATAACACTGAGCCCTGATGGATGCTACCATAGACATAACACTGAGCCCTAATGGGTGCTACCATAGACATAACACTGAGACCTAATGGGTGCTACCATAGACATAACACTGAGCCCTAATGGGTGCTACCATAGACATAACACTGAGCCCTAATGGATGCTACCATAGACGTAACACTGAGCCCTAATGGGTGCTACCATAGACATAACACTGAGCCCTGATGGATGCTACCATAGACATAACACTGAGCCCTAATGGGTGCTACCATAGACATAACACTGAGCCCTAATGGATGCTACCATAGACATAACACTGAGCCCTAATGGATGCTACCATAGACATAACACTGAGCCCTAATGGGTGCTACCATAGACATAACACTGAGGTCTAATGGGTGCTACCATAGACGTAACACTGAGCCCTAATGGGTGCTACCATAGACATAACACTGAGCCCTAACGGATGCTACCATAGACATAACACTGAGCCCTAATGGATGCTACCATAGACATAACACTGAGCCCTAATGGGCACTAACATAGACATAACACTGAGCCCTAATGGGTGCTACCATAGACATAACACTGAGCCCTAATGGGCACTAACATAGACATAACACTGAGCCCTAATGGGTGCTACCATAGACATAACACTGAGCCCTAATGGGTGCTACCATAGACATAACACTGAGCCCTAATGGGCGCTAACATAGACATAACACTGAGCCCTAATGGGTGCTACCATAGACATAACACTGAGCCCTAATGGGTGCTACCATAGACATAACACTGAGCTCTAATGGATGCTACCATAGACATAACACTGAGCCCTAATGGGTGCTACCATAGACATAACACTGAGCCCCAATGGGTGCTACCATAGACATAACACTGAGCCCTAATGGGTGCTACCATAGACATAACACTGAGCCCTAATGGGTGCTACCATAGACATAACACTGAGCCCTAATGGGTGCTACCATAGACATAACACTGAGCTCTAATGGATGCTACCATAGACATAACACTGAGCCCTAATGGGTGCTACCATAGACATAACACTGAGCCCCAATGGGTGCTACCATAGACATAACACTGAGCCCTAATGGGTGCTACCATAGACATAACACTGAGCCCTAATGGGTGCTACCATAGACATAACACTGAGCCCTAATGGGTGCTACCATAGACATAACACTGAGCCCCAATGGGTGCTACCATAGACATAACACTGAGCCCTAATGGGTGCTACCATAGACATAACACTGAGCCCTAATGGGTGCTACCATAGACATAACACTGAGCCCTAATGGGCGCTACCATAGACGTAACACTGAGGTCTAATGGGTGCTACCATAGACATAACACTGAGCCCTAATGGGTGCTACCATAGACATAACACTGAGCCCTAATGGGTGCTACCATAGACGTAACACTGAGCCCTAACGGATGCTACCATAGACATAACACTGAGCCCTAATGGGCAGCTCATTGCTACCACTGACTTTCCATACCCCAGAAGAACATGGCACCATTTAGACTCATGTAACACTAGGGAGCTCTGAGACGGGGCTCCACAGCAGCTTAGCATGAGGGGGGGGGGGGGGAAGGGGGTGTGTTTGTACGATGGAGTGTGTATTGTGGAAGTCAGTTATTTCATGGCCATGTTATCACTTAAGCGGAGAGCACGTTAACATCTATATACCTTAACATCTATGCTAATTAACATCTATGCTAGTTAACAACTATGCTAATTAACATCTATGCTAGTTAACATCTATGCTGGTTAACATCTATGCTAGTTAACATCTATGCTAGTTAACATCTATGCTAGTTAACGTCTACGCTAGTTAACATCTATGCTAGTTAACATATATGCTAGTTAACGTCTACGCTAGTTAACATATATGCTAGTTAACATCTATTCTAGTTAACGTCTACGCTAGTTAACATCTATGCTAGTTAACATCTATTCTAGTTAACGTCTACGCTAGTTAACATCTATGCTAGTTAACATATATGCTAGTTAACATATATGCTAGTTAACATATATGCTAGTTAACATCTATTCTAGTTAACGTCTACGCTAGTTAACATCTATGCTGGTTAACATATATGCTGGTTAACATCTATGCTAGTTAACATATATGCTAGTTAACGTCTACGCTAGTTAACATCTATGCTAGTTAACATATATGCTAGTTAACATCTATGCTAGTTAACGTCTACGCTAGTTAACGTCTACGCTAGTTAACAACTATGCTAATTAACATCTATGCTAGTTAACATCTATGCTAGTTAACATCTATGCTAGTTAACATATATGCTAGTTAACAGCTATGCTAGTTAACATCTATGCTAGTTAACGTCTACGCTAGTAAACATCTATGCTAGTTAACAGCTATGCTAGTTAACATCTATGCTAGTTAACATCTATGCTAGTTAACATCTATGCTAGTTAACGTCTACGTTAGTTAACATCTATGCTAGTTAACATCTATGCTAGTTAACAGCTACGCTAGTTAACGTCTACGCTAGTTAACATCTATGCTAGTTAACGTCTACGCTAGTTAACATCTATGCTAGTTAACATCTATGCTAGTTAACGTCTACGCTAGTTAACATCTATGCTAGTTAACATCTATGCTAGTTAACGTCTACGCTAGTTAACATCTATGCTAGTTAACATCTATTCTAGTTAACGTCTACGCTAGTTAACATCTATGCTAGTTAACATCTATGCTAGTTATATTATACACTGCTCAAAAAAATAAAGGGAACACTTAAACAACACAATGTAACTCCAAGTCAATCACACTTCTATGAAATCAAACTGTCCACTTAGGAAGCAACACTGATTGACAATAATTTTCACATGCTGTTGTGCAAATGGAATAGACAAAAGGTGGAAATGATAGGCAATTAGCAAGACACCCCCAAAAAAGGAGTGATTCTGCAGGTGGTGACCACAGACCACTTCTGAGTTCCTATGCTTCCTGGCTGATGTTTTGGTCACTTTTGAATGCTGGCGGTGCTCTCACTCTAGTGGTAGCATGAGACGGAGTCTACAACCCACACAAGTGGCTCAGGTAGTGCAGTTCATCCAGGATGGCACATCAATGCGAGCTGTGGCAAAAAGGTTTGCTGTGTCTGTCAGCGTAGTGTCCAGAGCATGGAGGCGCTACCAGGAGACAGGCCAGTACATCAGGAGACGTGGAGGAGGCCGTAGGAGGGCAACAACCCAGCAGCAGGACCGCTACCTCCGCCTTTGTGCAAGGAGGTGCACTGCCAGAGCCCTGCAAAATGACCTCCAGCAGGCCACAAATGTGCATGTGTCAGCATATGGTCTCACAAGGGGTCTGAGGATCTCATCTCGGTACCTAATGGCAGTCAGGCTACCTCTGGCGAGCACATGGAGGGCTGTGCGGCCCCACAAAGAAATGCCACCCCACACCATGACTGACCCACCGCCAAACCGGTCATGCTGGAGGATGTTGCAGGCAGCAGAACGTTCTCCACGGCGTCTCCAGACTCTGTCACGTCTGTCACATGTGCTCAGTGTGAACCTGCTTTCATCTGTGAAGAGCACAGGGCGCCAGTGGCGAATTTGCCAATCTTGGTGTTCTCTGGCAAATGCCAAATGTCCTGCACGGTGCTGGGCTGTAAGCACAACCCCCACCTGTGGACGTCGGGCCCTCATACCACCCTCATGGAGTCTGTTTCTGACCGTTTGAGCAGACACATGCACATTTGTGGCCTGCTGGAGGTCATTTTGCAGGGTTCTGGCAGTGCACCTCCTTGCACAAAGGCGGAGGTAGCGGTCCTGCTGCTGGGTTGTTGCCCTCCTACGGCCTCCTCCACGTCTCCTGATGTACTGGCCTGTCTCCTGGTAGCGCCTCCATGCTCTGGACATTACGCTGACAGACACAGCAAACCTTTTTGCCACAGCTCGCATTGATGTGCCATCATGGATGAACTGCACTACCTGAGCCACTTGTGTGGGTTGTAGACTCCGTCTCATGCTACCACTAGAGTGAGAGCACCGCCAGCATTCAAAAGTGACCAAAACATCAGCCAGGAAGCATAGGAACTGAGAAGTGGTCTGTGGTCACCACCTGCAGAATCACTCCTTTTTTGGGGGTGTCTTGCTAATTGCCTATAATTTCCACCTTTTGTCTATTCCATTTGCACAACAGCATGTGAAATTTATTGTCAATCAGTGTTGCTTCCTAATTGGACAGTTTGATTTCACAGAAGTGTGATTGACTTGGAGTTACATTGTGTTGTTTAAGTGTTCCCTTTATTTTTTTGAGCAGTGTATTTCTAGTCAACATAGTGGCTCAAAGAGCCTCTCACAGATGTTACTCCAGTTGCTTTGAGACCAACTTGGGATGGATACAGAGAGCCAGAGAAGAAGTTACAAAATGGCATCCTATTCCCCCATAGTGCTTTAGTCTAAAGTAGTGGACTATATAGAGAATAGGGTGCCTCTCGGGACACAGAACATTACATAGTTCCCCCCCTCTACCATCTTAGACACTGCGCCTACAAGCTTGCGGGTAGGGATGTCTGTCCATCGTGAAAGCAGTGGGAAGATGGGAGAGGGGAAGAGAGTGACTGCATATGACAGTAGGAGAGAGAACAGACTAACTTGGAGTGTTGGGACAGCGCTGAGTACTGGGACCTGTAGAGAGAAGATGGAGTAATACATAAAGGAAGGAAGAAAGGG